>NC_141689.1:1430603454-1431005954 GCF_964263255.1 Lissotriton vulgaris | reverse complement strand
CTGTCTATGCCTGTGGTGGTTACAGTTAAAAGTTGTAGTTGTAGCCTGCCTGTAATTACATATTTTATCACCTGTGTTGTGTTTTAAATTTGTGGTTTTCCCTGCCCAGGATTGCCTCCATTTAGTGTGTTGAATTGTGGGATTTGCAGTCCAACCTCTGTAGTTTGTCCCGCTCATTCCTTCGTGACAATTCTGTTTTCCCTCCAAATTTCTCCTTTGCTCTGTGCTAAGACCTGTATGTTAAAACAGTGCACTCCCAGCCACCATTTTGTTTCCACAAGCTAGTGAAACCAGCACCCCTGCCCCCCCCCCCACCCCTCTAGCAACAGGGATTTCTTCTACATCAAAGGGTGCTTCTGTGAGCTGTTTAAACTGTTTTACTAGGGCCTGTGCACTTCGTTTTTTGGCCAGCAGGGGGAGTAAAGTTTTATTCAAACAGTATTGTTAGATTTCAAGTTCGTGAGGCCCTACCTGCTGAAGTCCAAAGTGTGGATTGAGCTCGTCTGTCTCAAAGGAGATTCTGAACACGAGAATCCGCTTCCAACTCCATGGCCAGCAAACCTTGACGGATGTCGCTGGGACCTTATATGGTCTGCTAGTGGTTGGTACATGTCTACACTTGATTGGTGGTTGTATCTGGTGTTTCTAATGGATTAGGGTTAATGTCCTCATTGGTTGGGTATTTGAGGGTTCTGATTGGTTTCTGGGTCTGTGATTCAATCATTGTAGGGTTGGGCCTATGGTTAGGATTTCTATTGGAAGTAGGGACTAGGGCTTCCTAGGTTATTGGGAGTAGGGTGGGACTAGGGCTAGGGTTAGACCTTTAATTGGAAGTAACAATTAGGGCTTCTGGTGTGATTGCTTGCTGGACTAGGTGTGGGATTTAGAGTAGGGTTAGACTTTCTATTGGAAGTAGGGACTAGGACTACCTGTGCCATTGGTTGCATGGACTTGTTTTGGGACTACTGGTAGGGCTAGGGCCTTTATTGGACATAGAGATCAGGGTTTTAGAACTAATTGGGTGCTTGTACTAGGGCTAAGATTGGCTGTAAGGTCCTGGTCTCCTATTGGTTTCTAGATTTTAGGGCTAGTGTTGTGATTGGATAGTGTTAGGGCTAGGGTTTCCATTTGCTGAAGGGGTCACCTGATTACTAGGGCTATAAAAAAGGCCAGGCTTAGGGCGTCTCAGCCCCGGCGTCAAGGACAAGGGCAGAGAGGACAAGGGCAGTTTCCTGTTTGAGCCTGGTCGGGACTAGGGTCAGAAATGCTGCCTTTTTTCTCATTTAGCAATACCCAGCCCACACCATCCACATCCACCAACAGAGAAACACACTCACACCAAATGTACACCATGCACAACAGTATGCACAGATTAATATACCAGCCTGCACTACAAACCCAACCAAACCACATCTACACACCCTACTATCCCAACTACCACACATATCCACCATCACCTACAAACAGTACTTTATCCTATACCACTAACCAATACAATCATCACTAACAACACCAATCAACACCATACATAACTACATCCCATTCAGACACACTCTCTCTGCTGTAATTACACCCAACAGACCTTCCATCAGTTGCCCAACAAACACCCTCCTCTCCCTTCTACCATAATAACACTAACGCACAACACACACACTGCACACCACTACACTTTGTAACTTTTGCAACACATACTTTCAATGTAATTATGGATCTACATATTTATCACTTTCTTCTAATTTAGCATTTCCAATGCACTACCCTATTTCTCAGCCTATACTTTGTTCAATATATCTTCTAGCCCAACGTTCTAACTCATCTCAAACTTCTTCTACTACTCCTTCCAATGCACTACCCTATCTCTCATCCTATACATCTATCAATATATCCTCTACATCCACTCTCTCATTTATCCCAAACCCCATTCCACTACTATGATTGCCAAAATAACCCTTTCTAGACTCTTTCCTACTCTACCCCTCCATGTATCATCCGACACCTCTTTTACTATACTGATCCCCTAAAACAAACCTTTCTAGCTCTTCCCTCTGAATCCTCCCCTCCAAAACTCCTTTTTACTCATCCAAAGGCCTCCTCCTATTGCTAAGAATTAAAATATTTAAAAAAATCTTTCACTGTTATCCTGCCATTATCCTTTTCAATCGAAATTACCAGACTAACATGTTCACTTCTCAAATTCCATATTAAACTATACTAATACACTACCCAAATAACTGAATAACATATCCACTACTCAAATTACTTAATATTTTTTTACTAAACTAATTTAACAGTAATCCTTTATGGGTTCCTAAGTGGCGTGCTACTCACCAGAAAAGCGATTAACACCCATCAGGGGTAACAAGTGCTATATGAATGCAAATCTTTCTTCCCCTTTTATCCCTCTGCTATCCTTCTCACTCCAAGTAACGAATATGCTACTTACCAGTATGCATCTGTTCTTGGCATGTAGGGCTGCTGACATTCATATCTGTGCATAGATCGCCGCCTAGTGTTGGGTCCGGATGATTGCACATTGTTGTCCTGGAAGAGTCTTCGAAGTATCACGAGATAGGTGGTTCCTCCCCTGGACTACAGTGCGCATGGGCATCCTCTCCATCCCCAGATTGTTTTTCGCCATTGTGGAAGAGACGGAGTGTAATACAGTAAGTGATGACCATGCTAAGAGTAATTCTGAGTGCTGCAGCCGCTACAGGCGCCGGGGAGGAGGACGGGCGATATGAATGTCAGCAGCCCTACATGCCAAGAACAGATGCATACTGGTAAGTAGCATATTCCGTTCGAGGCATGTGGGCTGCTGAATTCATATCTGTGCATAGAATATATAGCAGTCCCTCCATTAGCGGCGGCCGCCCGTGCCAGCTGCAGCAGTCTGAAAAAGTGTTTTTAGAACAGCCTGCCCTACAGCTGCCTGCTGTTTGGAGTGCACATCTACGCAGTAGTGTTTTGTAAATGTGTGTAAGGTAGACCATGTGGCTGCTCTACAGATTTCCTCTAAAGGAATGTTTCCAAGGAAAGCCATGGAGGCCCCCAACCTTTGTGTGGAGTGGGCTCTTGGGGGAACCAATAATGTGCGCTTAGCCTTTTGATAGCAAATCTGTATGCACTTAACGATCCACCTGGCTATACCTGCTTTGGAAATGGGGTTGCCTTTGTGCTGTGGTGAAAAGGCAACACACAGTTCTTTTGTTTTCCTAAAATCTTTTGTCCCATCTATGTAATACATTAGAGCTCTTTTGACGTCTAGTGTGTGGAGCATTCTCTCTGCCACTGACTCAGGATTTTGGAAGAACACTGGCAGTTCTATAGTTTGATTCATATGGAACTGCGAAACCACTTTAGGCAGAAACTTAGGGTTAGTGCGTAGTACCACCCAGTTGGAGTGAATCTGTATGAATGGCTCCTGAATAGTTAGTGCCTGAAGTTCACTAACTCGTCGTAGAGATGTGATTGCTATTAGGAAAGCCACTTTCCACGTCAAGAATTGTATCTCGCATGAGTGTAGAGGCTCAAAAGGTGGACCCATCAGTCTGGTGAGGGCCACATTCAGGTTCCATACAGGTGCTGGTGGGTGTCGGGGAGGAAAAACTCGTTTGAGTCCCTTCAGAAAAACTTTGATGGCAGGCACTCTGAAAAGTGAGAGATGCTGCCTGTTTTGGAGATAAGCTGCTATTGCGGACAAATGTATACGAATGGAAGCGTAGGCCAGATTGCATTTGTATAGGTGTAACTGATAACAGATGATGTTGTGAGTAGATGCATCTAGCAGATTAATGTAGTTGTTGGCACAATAAATGACAAACCGCTTCCATTTCGCCGCGTAACATGCTCTAGTGGTGGGCTTTCTTGCCTCCCTTATGATATCCATACAGTCAGGAGGCAGGTTGAGGTAACCAAATTCTAAGACCTCAGGAGCCAGATCGCCAGGTTGAGCTGTTGCGGATCTGGATGCTGAATGTCACCATGGTTCTGCGTCAAAAGCCTGGGCGTGAGGTGCAGCCTCTGATGCGGTTCCACGGAGAGTTCTAGAAACATGGTGTACCATGGTTGGCGTGCCCACGTTGGAGCAACCAGGATGAGAGTCATCGAGTGTTACTTCAGCTTGCGTGCCACCAGCCGTATTAGTGGTGCTGGGGGAAAAGCGTACGTAAATATGCCTGACCAGTTCATCCATATCGCGTTTCCCTGCGACTGTGGGTGTGGGAACCTGGCGGCAACGCTTTGGCATTATGCGTTTTCCCTTGTGGCGAACAGGTCTATCTCTGGATGACCCCACTGCTGGAAGTACGGTTGGAGTACTGATGGATGTATCTCCCACTCGTGCATCTGGTGGCTGTGCCTGCTGAGCAGGTCCGCCATCTGATTGTCGTTGCCTGGGAGGTGTTCTGCCATGAGGAAGATGTTTCTCTGAATGGCCCACTTTCACATGCTCTGAGCCAGATGTGACAACTGTGGAGTGTGTACCTCCCTGCTTCTATATATAGTACATGGCTGTCATGTTATCCGTCCGGATCAACACAACCTTGTTGCACAAATGTACTTTGAATGCTTTCATTGCCATGAAGATAGCCAGCAGTTCCAGAAGGTTGATGTGCATCCTCTTCTGCTGTGCTGTCCATAGTCCCTGCACTGTGTAGTGGAGTACATGAGCTCCCCATTCCTGGAGAGATGTGTCCGTCGTCAGTATAATCTGTGGCACAGGCTCCTGGAACGGTCGGCCCCTGCAAAGGTTTTGTGGATTCCACCAATGCAGAGAGTTGTACGCGCGACCGGTCACCAACACTAGGTCTTTCAATTGTCCGTGAGCCTGATTCCACTGACGTGCTAAGAACTCCTGAAGCGGACGCATGTGTAGTCTCGCGTGCAGGACTATGAAGATGCAGGAGGCCATCATGCCTATCAACTGCATGAACACTTGAGCCGGAAGCGAGTGTTGTGGTTTGAATTTCCCTATCAGCAATTGCATGCTGTTGATCCTCACTGAATTTGGCTGTGCTTTGGCAGCCAGAGTGTCTATTGTCGCGCCCAGGTACTGTCGTACGTGGGCGGGCTGAAGGTGGGACTTTGGATAATTCAGTGAAAACCCCAAATAGTGAAGAAGGTGAATGGTGTGGGACATGTGGGCGGCACATTGCTGGGCCGACTGTCTGTATAAGCCAGTCGTCCAGATAAGGGTAGACGTGAACGTTCTGTCTCCGTAGGTGTGCAGCCACTGTCGCCAGGCACTTGGTAAACACCCTGGGTGCTGTCGTCACTCCAAAAGGGAGGACCTTGAACTGATAATGCGGATCCTGAATGGTAAACCTGAAATATTTTCTGTGTGACAGGTGTAGCGGTATATGGAAATATGCATCCTTCAGATCTAGTGTTGCGAGGAAATCTCCCTGACTGAGTAACGGTAGAACCTGCTGTAATGTGAGCATGTTAAAGTGTTCTGATAGAATGTACTGGTTTAGGGGCCTGAGGTCCAGTATGGGTCTGAGGGACCCGTCCTTTTTTGGGATCAAGAAGTACAGAGAGTACACCCCTGTACCTTTTTGTTCCACAGGCATGAGCTCTATGGCTCCCTTTTGCAGCATGCTGACTACCTCCTGCTGCAATAATTATAAATGCTCTGCGGACATAGGATGGTGTCATGGGGGTATGTTGGGTGGAGTGGATGTTAACTCCAGACAATAACCGTACTGGATAAGCTGCCTCACCCACCTGTCTGTAGTGATGGATTTCCAGACCGGCAGGAACTGTTGTAGTCTCCCCCCGACCGGAGTGGTATGGTCGGGGGCAGTGACAAGACGTCACTGTTTGCTAGTGGCGGAGGATCGGGAGCTGTTTCCACGACCTCTGCCCTTGGTGCTGTTTCCACGATAGCCACCCCTATTGTGCTTGTTGTAGGTGGTTAGCGTGCCTCCTTTACTGTATTGTGTCTGCTGGGACAGCTGGCCTCTGGAAGCTCCTCTACTGTTGGAGCGACGAAAAGAACCACCCCTGAACTTCTGCGACTGTAGAGCCCCCATGCAGTCTCTGTGTCGTTCTTAATTTTTTCTAAGGTGGTGTCCACCTCTGGGCCAAATAAGTGATCAGGGTCAACCGGCTGATTGAGTATGGTGGTTTGTATCTCGGGCTTGAAGCCGGAGATTCTCAGCCAGGCATTTCGTCGTAACATCACACTTGTATTAATCGCCCGGGCTGCAGTGTCTGCTGCGTCCAGCGCACACTTAATTGATATAAGTTTCCCTTCTTGTATTAGCATCTCTGCTGCCTCCTTATACTCATCTGGCAAGTGTTGTAACAGGGCCTCGAGTGTATCATAATGAGCCCTGTCATATCTGGCTAAGAGTGCCAGTGTGTTGGAGATTCGCCAGATATTGGCCGCTTGAGCTGCCACCCTTTTCCCCGATGCTTCTAGCACTTTAGATTCTTTGTCAGGGGGAGGTGCATCACCCGTTGTTTGTGAGTTCGCTCTTTTACGGGCATTGGAAACTAAAGAGTCCAACGGCAACTGTCCCTTGACATACGTAGGGTCCACAGGTGCTAATTTGTATTTCTTCTCAATTTTGGGGTTTATTACCCTTGCCCTTGTGGTCTCCCTAAAGGTGTCTCCTAGCATGTTTTAGGACACCTTTTAGCATGGGTAGAGTCTTGACAGTTCTCTCTGAGGTTGAGAAGGTGTCAAATAAAAAGTCCTCTTCAATAGGGTCAGCATGGAGCTGGAAATCATGATTTTTTGCTGCCCTCTCAATAAGTGCATTAAACGCAGCCGTGTCTTCTGTAGGTGATGTTTTAATAGCTAGACATGACTGTCCGGGGCATTTTGTGGATCCCCTGGGTCAACAGCGTCTGTCTAGGGTTCAGTGTGATATTCTGGATCAGTATCTAAAGGATAACTGTAATCCTCATTGTCACCATCCCCTACATCCACATCTGAGTTTGTGGGTGAAATAGAAGCAGTGTCTTGTCCATGTGGTGGTATAGGCTCAAAAAGAAGAGGTGACGTAGCAGAATCCCTCTTTTTCTTCAATGGAATTTTATATGACTCCATAGGTTGTTCCGGGGCGATCTTTCACTTGAAAATGGAAAGTCTACCAGTCTCAGCGTCAATGAATTGCCTCGACTGATCTTCCTGCGGAGGCTGTCGATGCTTGGTGGCCCCTTCCGTAGTTGTAGGCTTCAGTCCCATGGACACCTTTTAGGCCGCTTCGACGCCCGTCTTAGGGGCGAATGCCTTAGGTACCACTTTCGGCGGCAGTGTGAACTGAATCGGTGCCGACGACTTTGGAGGTTTACTGACTGGCTTCAGGGGTGGAGTGGCCTTCGGTCCGACCGCAATAGCCTTCGCTTTAATGCGTTGCAACGAGTCAGACACCTGCCTCGAAAAAGAGGCGGATGGCTGTGTTGACTCGACGGGGTCTTTAGAGCCACTGTTAGTCGTGGACTCGAGGTCTTTACTGCCCTTAGCCTTGTCGAGTCGACGTTTAGGATCGAGAACGTTCTGAGTTCCGAGTCCCTTGTTAGTGTCTACGGCCTTTGGCGCAGACTTCTTCGGGTC
The DNA here is from genome assembly GCF_964263255.1 of Lissotriton vulgaris. Lineage (NCBI taxonomy): Eukaryota > Metazoa > Chordata > Amphibia > Caudata > Salamandridae > Lissotriton > Lissotriton vulgaris. The sequence goes on along the minus strand of NC_141689.1, from coordinate 1,430,998,390 downwards.
GACGTCCTTGACCATTTTCTTCGGTGCCCCGGCCTTCGGCTCCCCGGGTCGATAACACTCTTCTGTTTCGTCGGTGCCAATGGTTCAGAAGTCTTCGATCCGACCAAGGTAATACGCACTTTCGGTTTCGATTCTGGTGCTTTTGTTTTTTAGACACCGACGCTTTTGGTTCCGATTTCGATCGGTCAACCGATGGCTCGTTGGAAATGTCCGTAGCCGGGCCTTGAGGCGAGGCTGTAGAACCAAGCATTTGATCTCGGGTAAGGCCGTGTGGCGATCCCTCGACCTGACCCTTATCGAGTGTTTTGGTCGCGGCCCCCGTACCAACGGTTGGGCCTAGCTCCTCGCTTGAGCTATCTTCCACAGCCCCAAGGGCCTCATCGTCGTCTCCTACGTCTTCGACGTCTTCGACGACGTCTTCATTATCGACCATTTCCACTTCCACATCTGCGTCGTAACTGGAGTCTATCTCCGATGCAGGATCAGACAAGTTCTCTTGAACTTCCTGCTCGGCTCCCTCATCTTCCTCGGCATCGAAGATGTTCACCGGGTCGGGTGCAGTCTGCTGGGCCTCCTTCCGCGCTGCGCGTCGAAGGCGAATAGTCTTCTTGGAGCGGAACCGAGAACAAGCCATACAGCTGGTTTCATCGTGATCCGGAGACAGGCACTTGTTGCACACCGGGTGGACATCGATGTGAGGATACTTGGAGTTGCAAACGGGACATCTCTTGAACGGGCTCCGTTCCATAATGGATCGTCCATAAGGCTTCTGGCGTCGACCGGGCCTTAAGTGCTGAAAAGCCACGCGGCTCTTCTTGACATCCGGCTCGAGGAAAGAGCTGGAACAAGTACTGGGCACCGATCGCAAAGACAATACCGACTATAACTAAAGGCCTTTTGGCAAAATATAAAGTTTTTTATCTATTCCGAACTTGAGTTAACCAATATACATCCGAACCCAGTGGCGGAAAAAAACAATCTGGGGATGGAGAGGATGCCCATGCGCACTGAAGTTCACGGGAGGAGCCACCTATCTCGTGATACTTCGAAGACTCTTCCAGGACAACAATGTGCAATCATCCGGACCCAACACTAGGCGGCGATCTATGCGCAGATATGAATTCAGCAGCCCACATGCCTCGAACCTGACTAATATCCACCACTGAGATTACTTCATATTTCACCATATTAATTCACCACTAATCCTTAGTAGGCTTCCTGAATAGCGTGCGTCAACAAGCGCTATATAAATACAAACCTTTGTCCTCCTCTATCCTTCTGCTATCATTCCAAATCTAAATAGCCGACTAACCTATCCACCACTTTAAATGTACTTGCATGTTTCACTATACTAATTCAACACTAATCCTCTATGGATCCCGGAGTAGCGCGATACTCGCCGAAAAAGCACTTTGACGCCTCGTCAGGGGTAGTAAGAGCTATATTAAAGCTTCTCCCTTCCAAAAAGTGGAGTGGTGTGGCTCACTGGTTAGAAGCGGCAGACCCGGAAGCAGACGACGGCCCGGGACCAGGGTTCAATTCCCGACGCGGCAGGGTCATGGACTCGATAATTCTATCCTCGGTGCCTACTCTAACCAGGGATCAAACTCAGCAACTCTGGGCATTAGCTTGCCTCATCTCCACAACGGCCCCCCACATACGCCGGGGATGCCAGTTTTCACCTTGGCGATACCCAGTAGGGACCATCTCACAGGGAAAGCCAGGACGGGTTCCCCAGCGGTCTACAGCGCGGAGATACCCCATGTGGGGTGATTCATGTGCTTTACAAGACATCATTACATTACAAAGAGAATTAGCCGCACACCACAATGTTATCTCAATTGTTTTAATAACTGCACAGCATCGGCAAAGTCCTGACATGTTTCGGTCTCCATCGCCCCTTTTCAAAGGAACGCCATTGTCATCATGATGCTGAGCAGGAAACCGGCAAGTCGATTGCACAAATTGTTTATAGGTCTTGGCCCTCTAGTGGACACCCTCGGTGGGTTTGACATGCTGCATGCTGGTAATTGCAGTTTTGGCTGCCCCTTGCTTCTAATTCCTCCAGTGGGTGATGTCTTAAAATTGTTTCTCATTGCTGTTGCAGTTTAGAACTTTGTGTCTCCACAGTGTATTTTCAATGACTGCTGATAACCATGCCGAAGTTGGTCTTCAGTGGCTGCCTGTTGCCCTTATCGCTTTCACGAGCTTACAACATGGTTCATTGTCGGGCAAACACGCCGCTCTTGTTGGTGGTGCGTCGCATTACGGCAGAACCAAACCGTTGAATATGTCCCAAGCTTCTCCCTGCCAAAGAGAATTAGCCGCACACCACAACGTTATCTCAATTGTGTGTGTGTGTGTATATATATATATATATATATATATATATATATATATATATATATATATATATATATATATATATATATCTAACATGAACTTGCTAAAAGGATTTTGTTTGAGATATATATATATATATATATATATTACCTACTGGCGGTCGCTAGTAGGTATATATAGTTAGGATTTTTTCTCTATGGGACTTTTGAAAATTCTATGTCTAATAACTTCGGCGTTTGTGGACGGAATCGGCTGAAATTTTCAGGAAAATGGCACATTTTGTTTCTGAGCAGCCCCTGAAAATTTGGGGGGGGGGGGGGGTTTCGTCAAGGGGGGGCCGAGAAAAAAGGGGGTCCCAAAACGCGTTTTTCCCATTCATTTTTCCATAGGGCGGTTGGCCTCACTTTTAGCTCGAACGGCTGAATGGATTTGCACGAAACTTGGCAAAATTGTAGGGACTGTTAGCCCGATGTGCCTTTGCTAGGTCTCAATATATGTGCTCCAGTGGATTTTGAGAAATTAACGTTTTAAAAAACAGATATATCTGCGACAGCGTCCCGGGTAGCGCTCCGGTTCGCGTACTTTTCGCGTAACGAACTTTGCGAAGCGGATTGGCTCTCCGGTGTCTGTCAACATTCTAAACAGTCCGGAACGGCCGCCATCTTGTCTCTCGGTATGATCGAGAGACAAGAGGAGGAGAAAAACGAAGGGGGAATTTAATGAAAGGGGGCAAGGTAGACCCCTCTTGACCCCCTAGGAATGATGTTGGGGTTATTAAAGGGTCCCGTGGGGCAAATAAAAAAAATTTGATTTTTCGCGGTAGAAGCGCTTCCGGTCGCGAACCGGTAGCGAAACGGGAATTCGCCATTTTGTGTTTCGTTTTAATTAAGTTACAAGATGGAGGAAAAACAATGTGGGAAATGGGTATAAGGGGGTACGGGAGACGTATCCTGACCCCCTATGTTTTCTGAGGGTGGCTGAAGATGCTCATATATGTTGATACATGTCTTCCAGCGGCTGCACGTGAGCGGATTTTTTTTTTTTTGCTGCGTGACGTCTGTTAACGTTTGATTCGAAGGAAATCAGGAAGTGTTGACCGCCATTTTGTCACTGCGAGTGAATATATTGTTAAAAATAATTGTTATAAATTAATCCGTATTGATAAACATTGTCTGCGCCATCTTGCCTTTTTTCCAATGCCACACTTTTGTCGTGCACGGCAGCCATTTTAGATGCCTTGACCAGACCCACTCTCTGCACGCCGCCGATCCTCAGCATGGCTCCCCACCCTCGCAAGCATCTCCCCCACGCACTGGTCACGCACGCTCTATCTCTCATGCATGGGCCATAAACCTCCTCCCATCTGCGCTGCTCTTCCCTGAGAATCACACCCTGTGCCCGCCCAACACCTCCCTTTCACCCTATTCACTACCGCACCCTCTGACACTCCTCTTCCTCTGTGTCCAGGCTGGTCCCAGGCTATCACCTAGCCCTGCGGATGTAGTTTATGGCCCCAACTGTAAAGAATCACCCCTCTTCAAAGGAGTTACAGTAGATCAAGGCCCCCACCCCATGAGATCCGTCACACCACACGCGTTCCTACTATCTGATAACGATCCTGTATTGTGATTGGGGAGGGGATTCTCACTGTAAGGGTGTGTGGGACCGAGCCTGAAGCGGAAGATTCCAGGGATGCCTTTTTGTACATCAAAGTCTTCACAATTATGTGTCACATTAAAAATATATAGCACTCCAACAAAGTAGTAGGATTATAACACTTTAATAACTTATAAATATATACAACGCTCCAACAACGTAAACACGTTAAAAAAAAAACATTTTAAACAACTATTTACATGGCAGCCTGCTGCAACATCCATCTCAAAGAAACAATGGGCTGCTTTGGTCTGTCTTTTAGTCGGCAAAATCCGTCGGCCTGTGAGGTGGCGTCAGTAGCGGACCGTTGTGCGAATAGGCCGAAGAAAGCACAACGCGCCGAGATCAGGACGGCACCGATGTGGTGTCCAGCAAGTTGCCGCACTGGTCTGGCCATCCTACAATGCTGCGCCGAAAAACGGCGTGGGGCGCCCGGTGGGTGGAGGCGGCGCGAACGGGCCTCCCCAGGTGGAGGCTCCTCAGCTGCAGTGGGGCGCCCCTTGGCATCCAACTGAGTTGCGCCCGCTCTTGCGACACAGTGCCTCGCTCGGCCAGCTGAATTGCGCCTGCTCTTGCTATTACAGCGCCTCACCCGCCATCCAGCTGAGTTGAGCTCACTCTTGCGGTGCAGCGATAGGCGGCTGCCACAGGACTCTCAAAATGGCGGCCGGCTCTTCGGATTTGGGCCTGGTCCACTAAAATAGCCCTGGGACACATTTGAACTCGGACATTTGCCTGCTAGGGCATGGGCCCCATTCCCGAAAGCGTCCCCTCAGCCTTGAAGATTCTACAAAAGTCATCGGGGCCCGGACTCCCGCAGGCTTTCGGTGGGGAACTTTTGTCATGATTGCTTGCGGAATGGCCACGACGGAGCCACGAGATGGTGGTGCTCTCATGCTGGCGCCAGCTTCAGTCTGAAACATCCAGAAACACTGTAGACTACCAATTCGATGACTTCCGGTGGAGCCCCAACGTGACCTGGTAGGGAAGAACTTGCCCTCCCCTCTTTTGACTGATGGTTCTTGTTGCCTGTCCCCTCTGTTGTCATCTAACGGAACCTTTTTGGACTGCCGAGTGAGAAAAAAAAAGGTGGGGCTTTCATCATTTGGGGAAAAAAAATGTTCCAATCCAATGAAAAGTGTTATTTTTAGGTCATATGATCAAGCCTTCCATCATTAGGAAACCAAAAGTAAAATGAACCAAAGAAAAGTTTTATAAACAAGTCACATGACCTGTTATGCGGCTTTGGGCTATAAAAAGCCTACAAAATCCGTTGGCCTGTGAGGCGGCGTCAGTAGCGGACCGATGTGCGAATAGGCTGAAGGCAGCACAACGCGCCGAGATCCGGATGGCACTGAGGTGGTGTCCAGCAAGTTAAACTGGTGTGGCCATCCTACAATGCTGCGCCGAAAGACGGCGTGGGGTGCCCCGGGGGGGGGGGGGGGGGGGAGGGGAGGGGGGGGAGGGGGGGGAGGCGGCGCAAACGGGCCTCTCCCGCCTCCCCAGGTAGAGGCACCTCAGCTGCAATGGGGCGCCCCTTGGCGTTTCACTCGCTATCCAGCTGAGTTGCGCCCGCACTTGCGGCTACAGTGCCTCACCCGCCATCCAGCTGAGTTTCGCCCGCTCTTGCGGCACAGTGCCTCACCCGCCATCCAGCTGAGTTCCACCCGCTCTTGCGGCACAGTGCCTCACCCTCCATCCAGCTGAGTTTCGCCCGCTCTTGCGGCACAGTGCCTCACCCACCATCCAGCTGAATTGCGCCCGCTCTTGCGGCACAGTGCCTCACCCGCCATCCAGCTGAGTTGCGCCCGCTCTTGCGGCTACAGCGTCTCGCCCACCATCCAGCTGAATTGCGCTTACTCTTGCGGTGCAGCGATAGGCGGCTGCAACAGGACTCTCAAAATGGCGGCCGGCTCTTTGGATTTGGGCCTGGTCCACTAAAATGGCCCTGGGACACCTTGGAACTCGGACGCTTGCCTGCTAGGGCATGGGCCCCATTCCCGAAAGCGTCCCCTCTTGACTGATGGTTCTTGTTGCCTATCTCTTCTGTTGTCATTTAACGGAACAGTTTTGGACTGCCAAAAGGGGTTCTGGTCCGACCGCTGGTTGGTGGAGACATTTTGACTATATCCTGGACCTGCCCAGCCTCGCCCAAAATGGCGCCAGAATAAATGGGACTCGTAACTCCCTTTTGTGCACTGGTTGTCCAGCCTTGATATCACGAGATACGTATGCAGTTTTGAAGCACATGGCGGGCGGGGACGAGTACTGATTGAACATTTGGACATCCCTATTGATATTAAGTTCTGATGTGTTATTGATTACTGTACTATTGAAAGTTCGAATTAACGTCACCCATGGTACTTGCCCGCAAATGTATATCTAGATAATTTTATTGTAACTGGCCCTGTCGTACTTTAATTATAAAATGTACGTCCACCGATTCCGCAACTGTTAGACACCTTAGTTCTTGCAACCTAATGGGTCGCCCGTTACGTTCTTCTACAGTGTAAATGTCCCCTCATCATATACGATTACAGTTTGCTCCGTGGCCGGCCCACGTGGTTGTAGGCCCGTATTTGTATACTGACATTTTCACAATAAAGGTTTTTAAAACAAAACATGGTAGTAGTACCTAGATTGGTAACGTTTTGAATAATAGCCACTGTTTTCGAATCAGTAAAAGGCAAGTGAAATAAAGCAGCCCGATTACATGATTGTTAAAAGGTATAATACGCAGGAAAGCAGTAAAGATAAATGGTCAAGGGCTGTTGTGTTTTCCACTCCTGCAACATAAAGTGATCGATAAGAATCCGATATTCATGCCTATCAGCGACTAAGACAGCAGGTCGAGCCTCTTTTGTTCAACGTCTCCCTCATGGGACGAAGAAACGCCCTTTTTCTCGAAATAGGAATATTTTACTTGCAGGACAGTTGTAAATTTCCCGGGAAAATACATTAGCCTGGAACATTGTTAGTGATAAACTGTAAATGCATCTAGGTTCTTTGCTTTACAAGTCAGAGTGAGAAAAAAAAAGGTGGGGCTTTCATCATTTGGGAAAAAAATGTTTCTAAACTAATGAAGTGTTATTTTTAGGTCATATGACCAAGCCTTCCATCATTAGAAAAACAAAAGTAAAATGAACCAATGAAAAGTTTTATTAACAAGTCACATGACCTGTTATGCTTACGTTACGCGATGCGCGCCGCGCCCTGGATCGCTTCCGGGAAGCTGCGCCTCGCGCACCGGAGCACTTCCGGGTGCGTTAACACGGCGCGTCATATGACGCATTACGCGACAACGCAGGTCCAGAATATAGTCAAAATGTCTCCACCAACCAGCGGTCGGAACAGAACCCCTTTCAGCAGTCCAAAAAGTTCTGTTAAATGACAACAGAAGGGACAGGCAACAAGAACCTTCAGTCAAAGAGGGGAGGGCAAGTTCTTCTCTACCGGGTCACGTTGGGGCTCCACCGGAACTGATCGAATTGGTAGTCTACAGTGTTTCTGGATGTTTCAGATTGAAGCTGGCGTCAGCATGAGAGCACCCCGTGGCTACGTCGTGGCCATTCCGCGAGCAATCATGGCAGTCGCTCCCCACCGGAAGTCTGCGGGAGTCGGGGGTCCCGGTGACTGTTGTAGAATCTTCAAGGCTGAGGGGACTCTTCTGGGAATGGGGCCCATGCCCTCGCAGTCAAGCGTCCGAGTTCCACGGTTGCCCAGAGCCATCCTTGCAGGCCAGGCCCAAGTCTGTGGAGCCGACCGCCATTTCGTGAGCTCCGTAGCAGCCGCCTGTCGCTGTACCGCAAGATTGGGTGCAATTCCGTTGGATGGTGGGTGAGACGTAATAGCAAGAGCAGGCGCAATTCAGCTGGCCGAGCGAGGCACTGTGTCGCAAGAGCGGGCGCAAGTCAGCTGGTCGAGTGAAGCGCTGGGGTGTAGCGGAGAAACCTCCACCTGGGGAGGTGGGGAGGCTCGTTCGCGCCGCCTCTCCCTTCTAGTGCACCCCACGCTGTCTCCTGGCGCAGGTATATGTGATGGTCGGACCAGGGCACCGCAGGACGTGTCTTCAGGTCAAACAGATTGTGGGACAAGGTGTGGAGCAGGCGCAATTCAGCTGGCCGAGGGAGGCACTGTTCCGGAAGAGCGGGCGCAAGTCAGCTGGTTGCGTGAAGCGCTGGGGTGTAGCTGAGAAACCTCCACCTGGGGAGGTGGGGGAGGCTCGTTCGCGCAGCCTCTCCCTTCTAGTGCACCCCACGCTGTCTCCTGGCGCAGGAATATGTGATGGTCGGACTAGGGCACCGCAGGACGTGTCTTCAGGTCAAACGGATTGTGGAAGAGTCACTAAAAGGCAAAAAGTTCCGCCTGACCCCGGGAGCCGGCCGCCTATGTCGGGGGCGATCTTAGGCCACATCAGGGCAACAAGACTTGAGGAGGGGGTAGGAGAAATCCCGGGAATGGCGGCATGCATTTGGATCGATGTTGCAGCAGGCTACCATGTAAATAGTTATTTAATAAAACATTTTACCCTGTTACTTTGCTGGTGTATTGTATATATTTATAATATTTGCATAGGGTTTGTCGTTATTTTGGGCGGGGTGGGCGGCGGAGCCGAGCTGTCTTGCAGCCATCATGGTGTCGAGCTCAGTTCCTCTCACTAGTTTCGTATTTCTTATGAGGGGTTGTTCCTAATGGTTTTTTTTTGCGAGGTCAAAAAGAGATCCCATTAGTGGCCTACTGATTTTGCTTGATTCCTTTTGTTTTTTTAACGATTTTTCACTATCTGCAAAGACTAAACAGAGTATTGCGACTCTGTGCTTGTTTGTAAATAGAGAATGAACCAAAGAGAACCAATTCCAAAACAATAAATGCTAGGATAACAATAAATCAAATGGAGAGGGAAGCAGGCACGACGGATTACAACGGGGGCAAAGGCCTGCGTTACCTACCCTTCACTATCTGCAAAGAGAGAATACCCCTAAAAGAAAAGAGGAGGGGGGGGCAGCGTTCAAAGCACATCAGCGTGCATAAATACGAAAATGTTTTTACCTACCACGTACTTGACATTTTAAAGCTTTTGATATTTGCTATTAAAAAAACATTGAAATTCACCGAAAAAACCATTGGTTATAGACCATATATAGTTAGGAATTAGCATTTACAAAACCTTGAAAATTCACTGAAAAAACCATGGGTTATAGACCATATATAGTTAGGAATTAACATTTACAAAACCTTATTTTACTCACACAAAACCATTGAAATTTCATATATAGTTAGTTGCACTAACTATATATCGCGCACCCGCAATCCACTGCTGATCATGTCACATATTACATCATTCATGACATGATCAGTGACATCACATGACATGCTGTGCAGTTTCTAATCTAACAAGAGCAGCAACTGGGACCAAACATGAAAGCTATTCACACAAAACGTACAAAGTCCCAGTACGAAGAGTTTCTTGCATGGACTATGGTCTAAGGATCCTAGAAACCACTAGCAAGTCTAATCAGGGTGGGTACAGGTGCGGGTTCAAGATGGTAGAAGCCTGTTATGTTCCTGTGGCTCTTAACAGGAGGTCAGCAAACTAGCTCTTGAAGTAACTTCTGGTAGTCTTGGTTGCAGGTGTAGATGCAGGACTCAACAGCAGGGATGGACTCTGAGGGGTCAATGTAGGCTCCAGGCAGCAAGGCAGGAATTTCAGCAGGTCTCAGCAGAAGGCAGTCCTCAGAGTTCCTCTCCCGGTCCAGAAGTGAGCTGAAGAGACGGTATGAAAGCCCTATTTTTAATACCCTGGTGCCCTTCTCCTGGAGGAGTAGCTTCCGGAAAGGTTCTTTGAAGTGCATTGAATTTCCTGACTCCCTTGCCCTAGCTCCAAGTTGGCTAAAATGACAATACAGGGTTCTTAGGCCTATTGTGAGGAGACAGGACACAGTCTATTCAGGTTTAAGTGGGGCTGTGCTCATCTTCACCCCCCTTCCTGCCAGTGATGGTCCATTGAGGCACACCTAATCCCTCTATTGTGTGACTGTCTGGGAAGAATTTACAAACGTCCAAGTGTCCGCTACACACAGCCATGTGATCCAAGACAGGCTGCAGCTACAAAAGGCCAAGAGCAAGAAAATGTTAACTTTTTAAAAGTTGCATTTTCAAAACGGTTATGCAACATCTGACTTTACCATTAAAGCGGGTGTATCATTACAACTTCATAGGTACCAAACATAATATATCTACCACCTCTATATTATGAATAACTGCTTATTAAATGTAATAAGGAATCCCCAATGTTATCCTATGAGAGGGGTAGGCCTCACAGTAGGGAAAAACTGATTTGTGAGTTTTTCATTACCAGGACATATAAAACTTGTGAAGAGTATGTCCAATCTTTCAATTACACAGCACCCTTCCCTATGGGCTACCTAGGGCATACCTTAAGGTTTACATATGTAATGAAAGAGGAGTGTAAGGCCTGGCAAGGGGGGTTAAAGACCAATTCAACATGGCAATGTGACCCTGCATTCAGGCTGCAATGACAGGCTTGTGTTAAGTTTTAGAGTGCACTTTAGGTAGGTGGCACAGTAAGTGCTGCAGGCCCACTAGTAGCATTTTAGTTTACAGGACCCCTGTATATTGTATAAAACTCTACAAGGGATGAACAAGTAAATTCAATAAGTCAACCAGGTATATTCTAATCAGGCCATGTTTAGGGGAGTGAGCTCAAGACATTTAGCTCTGGTGAGCAGTGGTGAAGTGCAAAGACTCCAAACGCCAACAGAAGCTAATATCTAAAACATTGGAGGCAAGTAAGCAAAACGTTTGGGTAAAGACCACTGTAAGGCTTGACAGGTCTAAGAACTTTCCGTACTCTTCTTGCATTTGTCATTCCCCTAGAGGATAGCTTCTTCACTATCCTTTTGGCTGAAAGGTCTTGTGTTCTTCAAGGCTCACATCAGGGAACTGTTCTTTGCTTATTCTTTATGCACTTCATAGCAGTGCATTTTTTGTATCTTCCCTCATGTGCTGCTTTTCCCTCACATCTCTACCTCTGCGCCTACAGTGTTGCTCCCAACCTCTCTCAGCTCATCTGTTAAAGCACAGCAAAAGGTATATTTTAGCTATATTTAAGGATAAAACAGGCTTTGTCAGGTTAGTTTTCAGTAATCTCCTGCTTTCCACTTACTGCTGGAAAGTTCAGGTACTGGCACACAAAGTCAAAGCTTTTTGCACTGGGGAATTGGCAGGCAGCTACATTCAGTCTGACTTTGAGGCAAAAGGCTTACTTAGAGTGGCAGCAAATAGCTCTCCTCTCAGAGGGCCCTGAATCTGCTCTCAAGTCTGCAGCAAAGCACCAAATGCAAGACACACAGACGATTGGTGGAATGCAGAGCAAATCAAACATTCACCCCCAGTCAACAGATCTGGGTTAAATCCATCGTTCTTTTGCTCACCATGCCACACCAGTTTAGACCCAGCCATATGCAAATCAGTATGGACCCTGTTCCTTTTGGGAACAGTCCAGCCAGAAGTGCCAAGCCAGGTCCTCGCTGGCCCGGAAACAAGCATCACCCTAATCAGCCAGGCTAGCTTGACTCCTGTGACACAGTGAGCCCGGGACCCACGTCTGAGATTTCCTGGCACATTTAGGGTGAGAAAGCAAACACACAGATGATAGAAACCTAGAATGCTTGTTTCTGGTCCAGGGAGGACCTGGCCTGGCAGTTCGGGCTGGACTGTTCCCATAGGGAACAGGGTCAAGACTGATTTGCATATGGCTGGGTCTAAACTAGAATGGCATGCATAGAACGATAGATTTAACCCAGATCTGTGACTGGGGTGAATGTTTGATTGATTCAGCACTTCATCCATCATCGGTTCTTTTTGCAAAGCATCAAATGGCAAGAGCATGCATTCCAGCTCCAACAAGTGTTCAAAGTAAATTACTAATATTTTCCCTTTAATTCGGGCACTCCTTAGACAGTTATGTTCTTCCAAGTAACCACAACTGGTGCTGTTTTACTTCCAAGCTAGATCAGGTGCCACACACTTCTTTAATTTTGTTCTGAGCCCCAAGTGTGAAACTTTGGGGGGAAAAATCATGCATTTCTCAAAGATGGTAAATATTTATTGTAATACTTTTTTGATATCTTAGGAAACATGCTTCCAGAATTCTGAATTTCTGTTTTCTTTTACTTTAGCAGCATTTTACAAACCAGCATTGGCAGATCCAACAACTTAGCAATCAAATTATACGGGTACATTTATTGAGTTTGCAAATGCTTGTTGGTATAAGTTATTCCAGAAGCTAGAAAGAAACTTCTGCAGCCTCAATAGGTTGCAGAAGCAGTGGAATATAAGGAGTACAAGAGCAATCAAGCAAAGACTAGAAAAAAGGAAGGTATGAAGCGGAGGAAGGTGGAAATGAGGAAGAGTGGAGAGAAAGGGAAGAGAAAGAATGGTTGGAGAGATCAGGGATGAGGAGAAGGATGTAAAAAGTGTGGGAAAAGGAAGCGATAGGAGGCAAAAGGAGGAGATACGATAAAAAAAGAGGAAAGGGAGAGAAAAGAGACTATAATAATATGGGCAAGGGGAAAAGGGGAATTCAGGGAGTCAAGGTGAGTGAGATGAGTGGGAGTTAGAAGAAAGGAGAACACTGATTAAGAGTGAGATTAGAGGAGGATTCTAGAGAGAAAGAATAGTGTCCCAACAACTCCGTAGTTAAGCTGATCCCCAGCTGTATAATCCTACAGGCCAATCAGGCTGTGGAACCATGCAGGGGAGCATGCTGCTTATGACACACAAGGTGCACAATATAGTCTTTCAATTCATTAACTGCTTTTAAAGCAATTCCAAGCGTTTAGAAAGATCTAAGATGTAAGCTAACTACAAATCAAATCTTCCATTTTAGAATACTACAACCCCATATTTAACACAAAACACAATTCGGTGCCTGCACGATTAAAAAACACAATATTGTGAAGTGTCTGCACTTTGTGAAACAACCGGATACATAATGACTCACCATTTAGAATCTGTTGCACTGCCTCATTTCCCATCTGTGCTGCTGTGAACCCTTGCAAAGAGATGATGGATGGATCAGATCCATAGCTTAAAAGAAGGCGACATGTCTGAAGGTGGCCACCAAGAGCAGCCCTGTGTAAAGCTGTTTGGCCAAGTGTGTCTAATGTATTCATCTGAAAAAGAACAACAATAAGTAACTACTCGAAAAATGAGTTGCCGGTATCTGGATAAGTTAATTACATGCAAAAACAGTTCTCCAGCATATGTTTTCTTGAGTCAATATGAAGACAACTTCACAGTATCAGACTGAGGACCTGGTTTAAGTTGAGGGTTTTCATAGAGTTAAAGTGTGTCCTGTAACCCTATTAGTAGTTGACATTTTTGGTCTCTTTCTAGTAGAAGGAACACAGTACTGTGAAACACTGGCTGCGGTTGGGCAGGGAGAGGGGTGGGCAGAGGTTGTGCACCTCCATAGTCTAGAGCCATGATGGATATGCAATGTTAGAGGCAATTCATCTCAATCATAAGATTCCTTTAAAGTTACAAGATCTTAGAACATCTGAAAGGGATGTTCAGTAAAATGTTGCCTGAAAAGACAGTTCGTATGATTTGACCATTAGGTGTCAGCACTTGACTCCAAAATGCAGACATTATGTGTACAACATGTGAATTTACTTTCAGACAGAGTTGTGCACCTCCACAGTCTAAAGCCATTGTAAACATGCAATGTTAGATGCAATTCTTATCAATCATGAGGTTTCCATTAAAGTTACAAGATTTTAGAACACCTGAAAGGGATGTTTACTAAAAAGTCACCTGAAAAGGCATTTAGCATGATTTGAACTAGAGGTGTTGGCACTTGACTGAAAATGGAGACATCATGGGTACAAATTGTGAATTTACCTGCAGACAGAGTTAATAAATATTCCAGTGACTGAAATAGGTAATAACGCCTTCATGATAGTTACAGCATATTCAAGTGAAGAAGAAAAAAATGCTTGACGATTTGCTTGAATAACTAAAGTTACTGGTGATGTCACTCAGAATCCTAAGGTGAGAACATTGCCGTAATTTACTTTTTACCCATCTATAATTATATGTTACGAATGCCCCCCCCCCCCCCCGAAAAAAATCATCTGCTTTCAACTGCAAGCAGTGACCGAGAAGTAATTGGGAAGCCATACATAACATGGCCTCTGTTATACATCGCTTTTACAAAGGTTTAAAAAAAACAAATTTACTTACCTGCCATCTTGACAACCCCAAACACCTTTCTCGCCTTCCCTCCCCTCCCCGCAGCTGTGCTTTCTCCTTACAGTTGAAGCAGACAAGCAGCACTGCGCTGACAGGCTCTCAGAGAACCTTATCAACCTAGTCTTTATGACATCACAATAGTAGGTAAACAGTTTGGTTATCAACCATTGCTATGACACAGCACCGGAATATGAGATCAGAAACTGAAATTAAAGCGAAAGGCTCCCAATGTGAGCCATACATAACATTAATTTCTGAAGATGTGTTTGTATAGCAAACCAACATTTTAACATGTAGAACTAAACATGAGCATCATGCTATGCTCTGTAAGCAAGCTTTGATATTTACTTTCATAGTAGAAAGGTTTATGTCCTTGACATTTTTATTTAGAATACCATCAATAGCATTGTATCAGTTACTCAAGAAAGATGCTCTTCAGGCAGACGTAGTTAACTTACCTCAGTTTATAGCAATAACCTTTTATCTTGATGCAAAGTGGGTACAAACTAGATTACACAATGCTAAAAATGCAACCCAGTAATAAGTTCCACACTGGCTATGATACATAAAGCAACAGCGCTAATGTGGATTTGGCCTAGAATGTACTAAATTAAAATGCTCTTGTGCAACTGAAGAAATGTATCTGAAGGCCATCAATCTATGTTTAAAAACTAGCTTTGCAATATTGTCCCAAAATCGAAGATTTATTTTCTTCTAAAAAGCATGAAAAGCGATCAAACTATATCGCCCTAAGACCTCTCCTCTTTTGGAGGAGAATCTAGTCAACCCCTGAGCAGACCACCATATAGACAAGCATTAGAAGAACTTCTGGAGATACCAGGGGTCAAAAGCCTACCCTGGTTTTTTCCTCTCAGGGTCACTCTCAATAGTATAAGATTGGTATCTCTATGGGAAGACCCTTTACCAACCTCTTTTGCGTTCTCCAGGAAGACTGGTGGATTGGTACAGTGCCTCTGGACTTTCTTCTCTTACAATGAGTTCCTTAACTGGGAAATGTACACAGATTAAAGAGGTTTCTAGATATGAGAACTTGTTTGTAGGTACATAGGGATCCCCAACCATCATGAGGCGCTTATAAAACTGAAATATGGTTCCATCATGCGATAGTATTCAGATTTCTCTTTTCTATATGGTGTGTTAGAAAAAGGTTCCTATGATAAGGGACGGATATTTTATATGACTTTTTAAATTAGGGAAGGAAAGCTGGGTTTTATGTAGCTACAGCTCTTGATTTTGACATACGGTTCTGGGGGTTAACAAAGCAATTCATTTCATTATCCCATATTTTAATCACAAAAAGTTTTTAAATGTTATTTGGATGTTAATATGTATATGACTGGCTTATGTCTTTTTGATGCTTTGATGAACTCCTATGGGTTTTAAAAGTTTAAAGAGGGATTAAAAGAACAAAAAGTAATGAATAATAGAGCAAAAAGTGCTGGGAGAAATCTATGATTGTTGATGAGCTCCTCAATGTCATCCCAATGCTGGTGTCCGTACCTCTTTAACAGTGCATTTGAGTTTGCGATGCGCCATTGCATTGCCGCCTCCATCCGTTTTCTTTCCTTCCCTGGAGGTGGTTCACTGTTAGAGATGGCATTTGCCCTCCTTCTTCTGCTTTGGTGACAATAATGGAGTCAGGCACTGTATTTCCTTGGATATACTTGGGATCCTTGGAAGAGGGTTTGTACTTCTTTTTGACCCTTGGTGTTACTCCCTTACTAGAGGAAGGCTCTTTGAAGGCTTCTTTGCTCTGATCCAGGATGCTTGGCAGCATTGGCAGGTACTGTTTGCCCTGGTTAGCTGAGGCTCGTGTTTCTAAGAGGAAACGTGTGTCTCACCTTTCTTCCTAGAGGATGACCCCGAAATTGTCAGCTGCTCTTTTCACTAAGCCGTTGTAGAAGGCCATGTCATCTGGGGGAGAAGCCTTCGAGGGATAACCGCATATCTCGTCTTCTGGGCTTTCTGTGTCAAGATCATTCCATTGGTCCTCAAAAGTTTCAGAGGCTTCCTCCTCTGGAGCGTCGATGTACTCCTGGAGGTCGCCATCATGTGGCTCGTGAGTTGGGAGGCGACTCTAGGATCTCCTCTTCTTCTCCTTCGGATTCTTCCATCCCCTTAGCATCGACCTTGTCGGTGTCAGCGGCGGGATCATTGGAATACGAAATTCCTTGAGTGATGCGCTGAACTCCTTCTGGAGAAGTGACGCCATTTCAGCCTCGAGCTGTCTTTTTCTATTCGACCTTGCGGGCTCTCGGTGTCGGAGACCAGAGATTTTCTCTTCTTCGTCACATCTGTCTTACCGGGTGGTGTAACTCCCTTCAGGGGTTCGTTTTAAACCCCCGTTTTTGGCGCCTTGGGCTATCTTCCCTAGTCAGCTTCACTTGGTGGGGTTCCGTGGGGCTCTTTGGATCGCACACATCGTGTGGATCACATTTTGCGAATTTGTGGTGGCACTAGGGGTAACATTTTATAGGGGTATTTTTCATGGCCCCTACCTCACCATTTGTCGGACCTTGAGGCTTTCAGTATTGGCGTTGTCATCCCGGGTGGAAATTGTGTTCTCCGATTCAGAGGTCGATGTCAGATTTTTTTTTTAATTCGAAATCTCAAGTTTTTGGGTGGGATTTTGTGCAATTCTTCGGAACATCCCCTCTTGCTTCCAGACCCAATGGCGGAAAAAAAGAATCTGAAGATGGCTACCATGCACAACTACTTCCAGGGCGCAGTCTGGTCAGACAGAGGACGTACCTGGCACTAAATGGTGGTCGATGAGGCCAGGAGAAAAAAAAAAAAAAAAAAAGACTATTACGGACCCAACCACTAGATGGCGGAATAATGCACAGCATGTGAATCCAGAAAAGAATTCCCGCTGCAAATTTAAGGATTTGTTGAGGGTTCTGGAAATTGGTGCACTCAGAAATGTACCTCAAAGTAGTTGCTGGCGTGGGACTGGGAAGAACTTTAAGTTGGCATCTGAAGAGATGGAGACAAAGACTGGGGGACCAGTGGCCCCCCTCGTTCCAGGTGAGGCGCTGGCCTGAGCAAGACTGCAGCAGTAGGTGGGGGGAGCCCTGCAAGCGTTAGGATACGAGTCAGCAGCTTGACCTTCCCTTTGGGGGTTTGAAACTGAATGTGACCAGATAAAAGCTCCCGGAAAGGGTCTGTGCATGCCCAGTCTGGCTGGTTGCCGACTGCGGGGTTAGGCTGAACCTGCGGCGTGCTTAAGTGAGGTGAGGGGTCTGTGCTACGTTCCTGGAATAACTGGGCCTGACCCACGAAGTCCACCTCAAGGATGCCTGACTGGACGCTGTGTTTGGGAGACAACTGTGCACATTGTTCTGATACTGCTGCAGTCTAATGTGGAGCACTTATGGATTGGCAAGATGGCGCCGATCTGTTGCAGACTGTGGAGGCGACTATGAGGACACAAACAATTATACTGCATGAGGGAGCACTTTGGGCTGTGCCGCAATCCTCAATGAACCTATCCTGACCAGCAAAGCTAGGGCGCTGACTTCTTGAGCTTAAGGACATAGACACATTTCAGGCGCGTGTACGTAAGAGAGTGCCAACAATGTGAGCTATTTCACAAGCCAGGGACTCTGGGAGCACACTATCCACTTGTCTCAACAGTTCCTGGGAGGCTTTCATCCAGAGGGGTGGCTTGCGACCCAGTGGTGGAAGACTTGTTTCTCTGCCACTATGCCACCTCGTCAAACCTCCTTCTACCCCCGGTTGAGGGCAATGGTGAGACCTAGTGTCCTTTTTAAGAACTATTGGGAGTCTGGCCCTTCCTTTCTCTGTTAACCTCTGTCATTCTCTGCACACTCATGGCGTGGAACAGTGGTGCTTTTTCCCCCCCTTCCTGATCTTCTGCTTTTACTTGCAAAACCCTGCCAGGACTGTGCCTGACCTCAAGAGTACGTTTGTAATTTCCTCGGACCGTGGCTCCCATGTCCCTCCACCCCGCCACCCGCTCTATTCTGACATTCCCCCGAGTACACTTGACCCCTACCCGGACAGCGGAGTTCGAGCATTTTGTCTGACGCCCGGTGGAGCTGCTCTTTTCAGCTAATTGAGGAGATCGGCCTTGGTTTATCCCCTGACCGTAACCTGGCCAGCCAGACACCGTTTCTCCACTTCTCCCTGTCTCGCCCCCCCCCCCCTGCGTATTTCTGCCGTTCTGACTTTTCCTGGTCTCCTTTCTTTCCATTTTTCTGACCGATGCTCGTTGGAGCTATCTAGAGAGCTATAGAGGAGACTGGCCTTAGATTATCTCCTTAGCCGTCACCTACCCACTCGGTCTCTGGGCTGACTTACCCTTTATCTCTTTTCCGTCTTTCCCCTCGTCCTCTCCCTTCTCACTCCCCTTTCCCTCTCTATTTGTCTCTCCGGACATCGGACACAGTTCTTCCTCGTCTCCCTGCTATGGCTCCTTTCCTCCCCTCCTTTCCTATAAATTCTCTCAACCGCGTTGTTTGTTTACTGTACCTTACTACACTATTGTAACTGATGTTATTTTAAACGCAATGTTCCTCTTCTATAGCACTCTGATACCTACGGGTCTAGCCAGTGCTTTATAATCCTTTGATGTACCTTCTAATGCAACGTTTCCCTGGTTCTGCGCTCTGATACTGCCGGGTCTAGATAGCACTATATAACTTTCTCAAATTCAAATAAACTAAAACTGTTTTTTCCTGAACGCTGAGACCTGAGCAACATGGCTGATGACTGGTGGTGCTACTTGACAGCTAATGAGGAGTCTGGCCCTGGTTTTCCCACTTGACCATCACCTACCCAGCCGGACATTGGGCATTGTTCCTCCTCGTCTCCCCTCTTTTACTTCTTCCTCCCCTCCCTTCTACGAATTATTGAAACATTGTTTATGTGTACTGTATCTTTCTATACTTTTGTATCTGATGTATCTTGTTATGCAATGATCCTAAACGTAAAGCGCTCGGATACCCTCTTGGGTCAAGTTCGCGCTATATAAAACGTTATAAATAAAAAATAAATAAGTAAATGGGGGTGGGGGAATATGCTTTTACGCCAATATAAGCTCTAACTGAAAAACAGCTCCATGCCTGCCGGGGGGGGCAGCTGCATGGTGGGAGGGAAGCAGTCTGCCTTAGGCTAGGGCACTTGCCTTGGGCCTCCATGACTGTATCTGCTGGTGTTCTGCCTCTAATTAAAGCAGAGGTCTCCAATCTGTGGGGTGGCTCATTTCCAGGCCTCACTTTTCCCTGGAATCTAAAACGTAATCTTTCTTTTGTAAACTATGACTCTTCATTTACGTCTCCAGTGCTGGGTTATGAAGAGGCTGGACCGACAGGTAAAAATTGAGCGTTAGGAGTTAATCGGCAAATATAAAGGGTGCTTAGGAGCGGGTACGGCTTTAATTGCTTTGTGATAGCAAAGATTTGGTTTTGCTGAGTGGTAGAAGGAAGAGTTAAGAACTGGGCTGTGAAGTGCATGCTTTTAATCATAATTTACACAGCACTTAGTATCCCTGTGGAGGTGTTGAAGGAACAGTTATGCAAAACAATACGCATAGTCCGGTATTATTAAAACCTACATTTTGAAACCTCCATTTTATCCTAAAACTATTTGCACAGTTTGTAGCAGTCTAGCTTATAATGTGTGGAATGCAAGAATAAAATAATGATTCACACATTCACAGGGAGTTCTGTTACAGGCTGTGACCTGGTAGCACTAAAAATACATGCCATTACTCTCCACAGCACCAACCAAATTTCATTCTGTGGCTCTCTAGTTACACACAGACCTCTGCAGTACATTAACTATTAAAGGTTTCATAATGTACTACAGTGCATTTCCCAATAAGTAAAAACTTTTGAATATGTATTTTTCATTTAAGCTGCCCATTATTTTATCTGAAGCTACCTGATTGTGAAAAACCTAAAAAGCAAACAAAATATTTTGGGGCTGATTTAGGAGAGGCTCGTGCCACCAGAGCGTCACTTATTTTGAAGCTCCGGCGGCACAAGCGTCTCAATTATATCTATGAGGCGATGCAAAGTTCCCCTGCCTGGCTTTACATAGCCTCATACATATGGAGTAATAAAGCAGTACATGTTCCTGCCTTGCCTTAGTCTGTCAAGTAGGCATTCCATGGGTATTGTGGTGGGTGTTCCCATGCAACACCAATGGATTTTGACGCTGCCCCAGATTTACAAAACCATGTAAACCTGGGGCAGCACCAGAACCTTACCCCTCCCCACAGCAGGCGTAAAAAGAGAAATGTTTTCATTTCTCATTTTTTCATCTTTTCATGTGTGTTGCATTCTGCAGCTCACACAGAAAGAGGAAAATCATCTCTGGATTGTTTTTGTACAGGAAGGTGTCCCTTCATGCACAAAAATAATCTTGCCTACATTGGCGCTAGGCAGTAATTTATGCGCCAACGCAGGGGGAAAGGACAGGAATGCACCATATTTCATAACTAAGGTGGATTCCTGCCCTTTCACATTGGTGTAGGCCAGCGCCAATTCGTCATAAATGAGGCCCTTTGTTTTTACCCACTCCTTTGACCACGTCCCCACGCTCACTGACCTTTGGTTTGCTAATTACTTTTTAATATTATTTCCTCACTGTAAAAATGATTTGCAATGGGCATTCGGGGTGTTCATGGTTGTCGATAGTTGTCAATGATGAGGAGTACCAAATTTTAGAAATTGTCAGGAGTGGGACCTTATGCCTAAATAAATCTTGACAAGGGGTCTCGGCATCAAAAAGTTTGAAGACCTCTGAACTAGAGTAATGTGAAATGCTACTGTTGCGGGTGTGGTGGGATGATGAGTGAGGATTGCAGCAACCAGGGGACTACAGGTACATGTGCCCAGCTGGCATAATTGAAAGTCTAAAACAAGCATGGTAGAGGTAGATACTTCCTGCTGCATGGTACTTTACTGGGATTTCTGGTAACATTAGTGTACATATATCAACCCAAAGAGGACCACCACAGCAAGCTTCTATCAGGAAGTCTGGGGGGAAAATCCTACAGCTTAATCTTCAGACATTGATTTGGAATTGTAACTTTAATGTGGTCCTCAACCCGCAGCAACACAGGTCTAGTGCTATACGCCACCCCCACCCTGTAGCTGCACAAACTATTGGCAGGTCAAGGCAATTGTTTAAATGACAAGTGGCATGTCACACACCCATAGCTCGAGAGGGTACTTGCAGTATAACAGACCAAACTACGTGGTCCAAGATAGATTATTGGTTACTCGCCAGTGACATTGAGCATGGACTATAAGATTACGCATATGCCCAGCAGGAGTGGCTCCTCCATTATGGTGGAGGAGCGTCGCCCCACTGCTGGAACCAGCAGACGCATGTAAAATAAAATAATAAAGCAGTTTAGAGAACTGCTTTATCATCATTTTATTTTGCACTGGAGCTGCAGAAGTCTTGAGGGCGGGGCCAGCAGCAGTAGGAGGAGGAGAGGTGGGTTCAGGGCACAGCCAGTCAGCATGTTGGTTTGGCCGGACATCTTAGGATGGCCAAACCGACATGGGCACTTGGATATCTCCAGGTCGTTGCACACAATCTCAGTCCCTGCTGGAGCTTCTCTCCTGCTGGGTAATACCAGCATGAAAGTAGCACCTGGATTGGTGCAGGGGAGTCTGGAAGCCTGTGTGAGCATCGTCGGAGCTAAAGAAGTGGCAGATGTCAGGTTGCAGGTACGTTTTGTTTATATTTAATTTTTTTCCTCCGTGCTGGCTCACCGATTTCACCAGCAATTGTGGCCACCACGGATTCCTAGAACTCTATCCAACCACCCTTCAATCCTTTTAGAATTTTCCCTTCATTGCCCACAGCATAAGGCCTTCTCCTGGAGGCTGCTTCCACATGCTTTAAGAGATTCTGTATTCCATACAGAAATTAAACTCCTTTGCAGGAGTATTTTAACTTTAAACCCCATCAGTTGATAGTCCTAACAGCATAAGAAGCATTCGAAGTCCAGAGTCTTCAAATGCCCTGAGAACTCAACTCACGAAGAGAAACTAATGTTAAACTAGAATTGTATAGAAAAAGCGGCTGTGCAAGAGGTTCACTTCTTGGGAAAGATGACAGCCAGACTATTGCGAGGGAGACAGGCCGGGAAAAACATTGGTTTGTTTGCTTATTTGTCTTTGGATCAGTGCAGATGTTACTGAACTCTGTGCTGATGATAATCTGTTGGTTTACAGAGCAGAAAATGGCCCTCAGGAATTCACTAACTTCTTCTCTGACCTTTACAGGTTGAAGACTAGCCCCACAGGGGACATCTTTAATTCCTTTGATAATGTTAAACTGGCAAGGATGGACGATGTGCTCAGGCAAAATTTTGAAGTGCAAATAATCACAGAAGAAATAATTCAAGTTATCCCCTCCGAGTGGTCAGTAGAAGATGGGCTTAGTGCTCAGTTTCACAGGATTTCTGCAGATGCTTGCGTCCCATCCGCTAAAGGTGTATGAATAGTCCAGGGAAACTTGCGGGAGGCCTTTATTTTAATGATACTTAAGCCAGATCCTGAGGAATGTAATCCCGTTATCCACTATCTCTGATCAATACTGACAATAACATTGTAGCAAAATTGATTGCTTAGATCACTCCCCTGCTTCTGAAGTTAACAAGACCCAATCAGTTAGGCTTCACACCTGGTCACTCTACTTTTCAAAGTCTTCGTACTAGTTTTGCACTGCTGCACCAGCTACATCCATAATTAATTCTGTTGCGGTACTTCTTGACAACAGTAAGGAGTTTGACTTATTGGATATCCTTTTTATGCTGCTGGAACATATCGGGTTCAGTAAGGAATTCAATGCCAGCATTAAACGGCTTTACACCAACCCAGTAACAAACATGTCAAAACGGGATATCTACTCCCCTAAAATATATCTTTTTTCTGTGATTGCCATTGACACCATAGCTGCTAGACGTCAGCAACATCACTGAGAAGAGCGTTTTCAGGGGCAGATGTGGACTGAACAAGAAATGCTCCAGGGATCCCTCTCACTCACTACCCCAAGCTACCTCGCATATCAGACCTAAAAGAGTGCAAACATGCTGCAACACCCATAGATGCAAAAATTAAGTGATATGTATCCCAACGATAGCTTCATTACTCTGGCAATAACTAGAGAGGCAGAGAACTTAACTCCATTAGACATCTTGTTATAGTCTAGAATAAGAAAAACTTGTAGAGCGACCAACAGAGCACTTCCCTCTCCCATACTAACAATTACAACCCTTATGAAGACAATAGACTCCTTCTGAAAAGACGGGTGCACAAGTTACTACTTGTGTAACAATATATCGGTCAGAGACATTAGTTGGTGATAGATCCCTTACCTTAGAACATCCCCAGGCGTCAGACTGGATCCGGAAAGTTTTGCTTAGCAGTACCCCAACGCGTCAGTAGGTGGCGTCCTGCGGCTATGCGCCCGTCGCTGGCGTCGTAAGCACCGAGATGATGTCACGAAGACTACTTAGGAGCCATCCATGTGCGCGGATGTCAGTTCTGTACACGACTTTCCGCGTCAGGAACGCAGAGCCATGCAAGAAACGGACTACTGGTGCCAAGAAACCAGGGCCCTGAAAAGGGGATGACTAACTCTATTAATCAGTTTGAAGAACGGGGAGGATGGGTGGGGCGGTAAAGACCATCACTAACTAATGGCTCTTACAGATATATCGTTACACAAGTAGTAACTTGTGCATCTGAAAGAGACACGTTAGTGATAGATTTGTTACCTTAGAATAGATACCCCAACAATACCAACCCAGGTGTTGGGTCTGCAAACAAAATTACACCAGGAAGTCACGGAGAACAGAACGGCCGAAGAAGCCAACTCTCCGGACCGGTCAAGGCTGTAATGCTTGGTAAACTTGTTCAGCGTGGCCCACGTAGCTTCCTGACAAACGTCCTGCAAGGGACCACCACGTCCCAAGGCAGTAGTGTCTGCAGTTGCCCTGGTCAAATTGGCATGCAACCCCACAGGAGGCTCCTTCTTAGCCAACGAGTAACAGGCCTTAATGCAGAGAACGACCCACCGAGAGATGGCCCGTTTGTGCAAAGCACAACCTTTTTTGGCACCCACGTAGCCAACAAAGAGCTGGTCCTCAAACCGGAACTGTTGCGTTCGGCTCAGGTAGAAGGAGAGCGCACGTTTTGGGTCCAGACGGTGGAGCCTTTCTGGAAGGAAGCGGAAAGAAGGTGGGCAAAGTGATGGTCTGCCCGATGTGGAAGGGCGTGACAACCTTTGGCAAGAAAGAAGGACAAGTCCTCAGAACCACCTTGTCCGGATGAACAGAGAGGAAAGGAGGTTTAGAAGAAAGAGCCTGGAGCTCACTCACTCTTCTGGCAGAGGTGATAGCAACCAGGAAAGCAGTCTTTAAGGTGAGAAGACGCAAAGGACAGTTATGAAGGGGCTCAAAGGGAGCACACATCAGAAACGTCAAGACAAGATTCAAGTCCCATTGAGGCATGATGAATGGCACGGGATGGAAAGGGTGCGTAATGCCTTTCAGAAAAAGGGGGCTTAACAAAAGAGAAGGCCGATCCGCCTTTCTCCGGCTTCCTGAAATGGCAGAAAGATAACCTTTGATAGTGCCCAGAGCAGAGCCCTGCCGGGTCATGGAAAGAAGGAACAAAAGAACTTCAGAAAGAGGGGCAGAAAGGGGATCCACAGACTTGGCTGTGCACCACTCCACAAACGTGTGCCATCTGCAGGCGTACACAGTTATCGTAGAGGGATGCCTGGCTGCCAGAATGACATCACAGACTTCGGGAGGAAGATCGAAAGCTGTCAACTGTTGCCGCTTCATTTCTACGCATGGAGGTGGAGACTGGACAGGTTCGGGTGGAGGACCGTACCCTGCTGCTCCGACAGAAGATCCTCCCGAAGAGGCAGCCGGGTCGGGGGCTCGATCGCCATGCTGGGTAGCTCGGGATACCAATATCTTCGTACCCAATCCGGAGCCACAAGGATGACTTGGGCCCGGTTGTGCCGAATCTTCTTCAGCACTCTGGACAGAAGGGGTATAGACGGAAAGCCGTACAACAAACCGCAGCTCCACTCGCGACGAAAAGCATAGACGAGCGAGTGAAGCATTGGAAATTCCAATGCACAGAACTGATGACATTGCGCGTTCTCTTAGGTGGCAAATCGATCTAACCAAGGCTCTCCCCACTGCTGAAAGAGACCTCGCGCTATGTCCAAGTTCAGACGCCATTCGTGATCCATCAAGCACCAGCGGCTGACTTAGTCCGCCCTGGTGTTCAGAAAACCTGGGAACCACCAAGGTAATGCCTTGATGTTCCAGCCATGTCCAGAGGCACAGAGCCTCCTGACATAGGGTCCAGGACCACACCCGCCCTGTTTGTTGCAATACCCATGGTGGTGGTGTTGTCCGTGAACACTTGCACCACACTTCCCCGGACAGAGGGAAGGAATGCCTTCAGTGCCTGCAGGATCGCCCGAAGCTCCAAAAGGTTGATATAGAGCCGGGACTCCGCCAGAGACCAGAGGCCTCTGATCTCCGCCTCTCCCAAGTGGCCACCCCATCCCAGGAGGGACGCGTCGGTCACCACTGTGTGCTACAGTTGGGGAAGGGAGAGGGATCTGCTATTGACCCAATCACGATTCGTGAGCCACCACTGCAATTGTCGTGCAGTGCCTTCCGAGATCTGGACGTGATCAGACAGGTTCCCCGATGCTGTGCCCACTGGAACTTCAGGTCCACTGCAGAGCCCGCATATGCCACCTGGCATGTGGTACTAGGAGGATGCAGGAGGCCATCAGGCCCAGGAGCCGACGGGGCATCCTGACAAACTCGGGATAGAGGCTGAAAGATCAGAATCAAAACCTGAATGTCCCGGACTCGCTGTTGGGGAGAATAAACCCGAAACCGAGTAGATTCCAGAACCGCTCCGATGAAGGGGAGCTTCTGAGAGGTACTCAGGTGCAACTTCGGCACATTGTCTGAAAATTCCACCAAATGCAGGAGGTCGGCCGTAGTCTGGAGGTGGGTGACAATCTCCTGGGGCGAGCCCACCTTTAACAACCAGTCATCGAGGTAGGGGAAGACTGACACCCCTGACCTGCGCAGAAGAGCTGTGACCACTGCATTCGCTTTTGTGAACACCCGAGGCGCTGGTAAGGCCAAAGGGGAGCATGGTGAACTGAAAGTGCTTGTGGCATAATATGAACCGTAGGTAACGTCGGTGGGCCAGTAGGACAGGGATGTGAAAATCCACATCCTGAAAGTCCAACGCTACCATTCAGTCTCCAGGGTCGAGGGCAGCCATTACCTGAGCCAGTCAGCAGCTTGAATTTCTCCTTCCGGAGGAAGCGATTGACGTTCCGAAGGTCCAAGATGGGGTGCAGGCCCCCCTTGTCTTTCTTGGGGACCAGAAAGTAGTGGGAATAACAACCACTCCCTACTTCCAACACAGGAACGTACTCAATGGTCCACTTGGCCAAAAGGGCCATGACTTCCTGCTGGAGAAGCACAAAGTGATCCCCCGACATAAGGTGGCACTGAGGTGGCATGACTGGAGTAGAGGACAGAAAGTGAAGGAAATAATCCCCATGGATGATCTGCAACACCCACTTGTCCGATGTAATATCGCGCCAGTGGGGGAGGTGGTAGCGGATCCTGCCACACACCGGCATGGGATGCTCCAAAAAGATCGGATTAGGAAGGTTTGGAGGCAGAAGCAGAGGGGGCGGAAGTGGATTGACCCCCCCACGATGAGTCCCGGACCCGCACCTGCGGAAGCCGCATCTGCAGCCTCGCTGAGGCTGGTTCTGTGCAGGCTTGCTGAAGGAACGTGTCTGAGCGCCCCTGCCGTGCCCACAAAAGGAACGAAAACCAGGAGTGACGGGACTCTTCGTAGACAGACCCAAGGACTTGGCCATGGCCCGCAAGTTCTTAAAACGCTCCAGTGCACTGTCGGCCTGATCTCCAAACAAGCTAGTGCCATCAAAGGGCATGTCCATGAGCGAACTCTGGATATCGGGTGAGAACCCAGTAGAACGCAACTAGGTGTGGCGACGCAGCGCCACAGTTATAGATACCTCCCTGCCCAACAAATCAGTGGTGTCCAAACCACACCGAATGGCGAACTTAGTCACATCCTTATCCTCAGCAACCGCTTGGGAAAAAACAGACAACTTCCTCAGGACACGGAGGCAAGACTTGAGCCACAGTATCCCACACCACATGGGAATAGCGGCCCAAGAGGCAGGGCGTGTTCAAAGCAGGCTGAAGAGAACAACCTCTTACGACGTCGAGGCTTGGATAACCAGACTCTCAGGCGTTGGGTGTGTGGTGAGGAAGGCTGGGTCACCAGACGCCGGGCGGTGATGCCTGGCGAAATCCTTATCCACAGGGGCCCCTGTGGCTGGCCGCGACCAAGTAACCAACAGGACGTCGCTGAGGGCATCATTGAAGGGAAGCAGGGGCTTTGATGAGGTATACGCCGTCTGGAGCAACTCGGTAAGGAGGTTAGTCTTGAGGGCCACCGTAGGAAAGTCAAAGTTGAGGACCTCAGCAGCCCGACGGAGCACCATCATGTAGGAAGCGCCCTCCTCCATCGTGGGTGGAGGAGAGGCAAACCCCGTGTCAGAAGAGACATCAAGGTCGCCTGCGTCCTCCAGATCGTCCACCCAGTCCTGCTCGGAGTCACACTGACGGGCAAGAGGGTCCTCAGAACCCTTCCAATCAACCTCCACTTCCGTTGCCAGTGGAGCCGGCCGCGGCGGAGGAGGAGGCACGACCGGCGTAGGAAACGGCGCAGGCCGGGGCTGGGTCGGCACCATCTCCCAATGCGGATCCCAGGCAGGAATGAAATGGTCCTGGAACCGGGGCAAGGGCAGGATGAACGGCACCCACTGCGGCGCCGACGGCGGAGCCAAAGGCATTGCTGGGGCCGGGGCCGGAGCCGGCAGTGCCGGACCGTGTGGCGCGAAGGCAGGAGCAAACGTCACAGAATCCTGTAGCGCCGAAGCTGGATCAGCCGGCGGCCCAACAGGATCTGGAAGCGGGACCGCGGGGCCCAAGGCACAGCGGCGGGAGCCCGAGGCCTAAAAAGTCAGTCCATTGTGGCAAGAAACTCTTGCACCTGTTAGGGAGTAGTGGACAGACCCGGGAAAGGTGGGTAGACCGCGGGACTCCCAGGTTCCAAGGGAGCCGCAGGGGCAGAACCCCTGTCTCCCTCGTCCGAATCCCAGGATCGACAGAGGGACGTCAGAGAGCGAACCCGCTTCTTCGACTTCTTTTTATATCGTCGCTTACGGGAATCCAAGGGCGAAGTCTTGGAGCCCGAGAAGCAACGACTGCGGCCCTGTGAGCGGTCCCGGGAGCGATCCTTGGATTAGGAGCGGCATCGGGACGAGTGCCAAACCTCCAGTAGCTTTGTGCGCTGCTCCCTCAAGGCCTTCGGACCATAGCCCGACAGTCACGACAGACCTGGGAGTCGTGGTCGGTCTCCAGGCAGGCCCCACAGGACTTAAAGCCAGGCATCTCTACGTGCACCAGGAGAAAAAAGGAGACAAAAGTCTCAAAAGGGTAGTCAAAAAGTGACTAAGGTACGTGCTGTATTCGAATCGGTGCTTGGTGGCGCGGAAAAAGAAGCACGCATGGGTGGCGCATAAGAAGTCTCTGTAGGAGAGTAGGGTCTGCTTCCTATGGTCACCCCAACTTTTTGCTGTGATTCTCTGTTTTTTCGACTTTAGTGTGGCTGTGGGCCTGCTAATCAGACCCACAGCCCAAATCTAAATTGATACTATGTACTTTACGTACATACCAGATTGGTTACTGGGTCACCCTTTGAGCCCCTGTATAGTGTACCATAGGTACCCAGGGCACAGGTGCACCTTAGGCCTACCAGGGGCTGCAGCATGTATTGTGCCACCCCTGGTTTGCCTTCCAAACTGACACCACAGGTCTGTTCACACAGCCTGGGTAAGGTGGTGTAATCACCCCTTACTTAGATATAGTATACCTATATCTACCTTTATATATAGACACATGTACATCTATAAGCGACTCCTATGGTAGGCCTCGTTAATCCTGGAGGCAGAGTGCTTGGTTTTATGTGAGAGGGTGCCCTAGCATGAGCTGAGCCCCTCTGCAGCTTTCGGAACCATCTCCTTATAGCTGTTCTATGATATAACCATACCATATACTCTTGAGTGCATTATAATCCTCGCGGTTAATGCTAACTTTGGTTTGGCTTTATCAAAACATGTTGTGTAAGGTGTCAAACACTTTGGAATACTACCCCCCCCTGCCAATTCTGGCGGCGGGGGTAGCATTCCACCCATTCTAGAAGGAGAAGACATGTAGTTATTGCTTTACCCGGTTAAAGTTAAACAGAGCCTCAGCATCATAAAAAGGATGCTGCTGCCACAGACACGGGTCGGTCCTCCTGTTGCTGGGGGAACTCTGGCAGGGGAGGCCTGGACAATAGGTTCCCTGTCCAGGGAGGTGCTGGCATCTCCCCAGACAGGGGTTTTGTGTATTGGGGTAGGGAGGGCTGCATTCAGTGAATGCTTCTAGACACTGCCGGGGGCACACAAGGTGCTCCATGCATAGCTCGGTTCAAACCAGTTGCTGGGGCACTCCGCTCCATCTCTGGCGCGAAACTGGACAAAGGGAAAGGGGTGTAACCACCCCCTTCTCAGGTCCACCCATAGGAGGGACCTAGTCAGGTAATCCAGCCCCCATCCTTAGTATAAGTATAGGAGCTGTGTCCCCAGGACTTTAGATTATCCTGGAAGAATCATTTAAAGACATATCTTGGACCTTCGACATTCCATTCTGACTGGAAGACGGAAGACATCTCCCTTGTGGTCAAGGAGTGACCACCCAGTGCAAACAAGCACCAACAGCATCTTTGCTGGTCTGCAGTTTCAAGGCTTCCGTCGGAACCCGAAGACTCGGCGACACAAGGACTGGACTTCCAGACTTCTCTGAACCCGACCCACATCCACAGCAAAGCTGAGACCTGTGGCGGACACCAGAGACGTGGGACCGGACATCCTGCATTTTGCTACCTGCACTCCATTCCTGAAGCCTCAGTAAGTTGTGCATTGGGGTACGAGAAGGCCCAGCCCGAGCACCATTTGCACCGAAGCCCAGGCTCCCACACTCCGCGAGTGTCCAGTGGGCCCCGCCTTTGCATTTGAGCTCGACACGTCTTCCTGGTTCCTTGCCCGTTGGCTAGTGAGCCCCCTGAAGACACCATCTTGAATCTAACTTGCTTTCCTGGTTGCTCCAGCTTCCCTGAAAAGGAGATTCGCCACAGACCTTGCTGGTCTGCAACAGAACCAATCTGGACATCCTACGTGGGTTGCAGTTGCCAAGGCTTTTTGGGTCCAATCCGGATAACGACACCGCAGTCATCTAGATCCATCGTGGGACAGCTCGAATCCAGCGCCTGGTCGTCGATGCCTCCTGGATCTCGTGGCATAAGAGACAAACTCACCTTCACCTTCAAGCACCAGACATCGCCTGGTTCCTTCCTGGTCACTGGCTAGTGATCCAGACTCTGTCCCCTCTGCTTTCAGGTTCTTCACATCTCCGATTCACCTTTGGGTCCACCCAGACACTTTCCTCTGGTCGCCTGCAGCATTTCTTTGCAGCTCTCCATAGAAAACGACGACGAAACACGACAGAAAAAGACACCTATGCACCCGGCTACCTTGGGTGACGTAACACGAGTACTCCGGTGCTCCCATGGGTCTTGACTCTCGAAGTGTCCTAGTTTAAAAGGGTTCCATCCTAGTCCATCCAGAAGTGTCCTTAAATTGTATATTTGTAACTTCTTTGTTTCCCATAGAAAGTCAATGGTAACTCGTGTCTGTGTTTAGACACTGCACGAGTCTCCTGTGGGCCTCCTACTTCCTAACCTTTAATTGTTTAGTGTAGCCCCAGCGATTCCACAGGCCCCAGGCCTGCTTTCTAACTCTCACGGGGTACTTATACCACTTTCTTAGTATATAGTTTGTGAGTCCCCTAGGGCATAACATATACTGTGCAACTTATCGTATATTAACTGTGTGACTTGTATTGTATTTTGACCTCTGACCTCATAAAGCGTGCAGAAGGGGTTGTGTTTAGATTGAATACATATATATTTGATATATACCTTGTGTGGTGTCTTTTCATTTGGTCCTCAAGGGATTATAATGGTAAAACAACTTGCTTAACTCGCCTACTGAAGTCTTAGCCTGAAGACTGCTGGTTCATGCTACCACTAGACTAGCTTTCTATAAGGTTGACTTTACAACCACCATCAATAAGGGTCGATTAGACTGGTGCAAGGTGCCCACTAGAACTAGTGGACATCATATGCCAGGCTAACATCTCACAGTCTCCGTGAAGTCATCTCGGCGCATACGACACAAGCGACTGGCGCGGAGTCGCAGGACGCCACCTACTGAAGCGCAGGGGTACTGCTAAGCAAAACTTTCCGGATCCAGTCTGACGCCTGGGGATATTCTATGGTAAGGAATCTATCACTAACATATCTCTTTCAGATACCCAGGTTACATGCTGTGACGTGGAGAGCAGCTTTGGTGCAAGTGATAATTGAAAGCTGGATTAGATTTGCCTGTCACAGACTAACAGTAGAAGTTTGGCTGCGTCAAAAAAGGAGCACTCTCACCAGACTACAAATCCAGACTGCTTCAAGTACAATTCTTGCATGGGATTGATTACATTCAAGTATCTCTATACAAACTGGGCCTGGGAGACTAAACCAGATGTGGGCCCCTAATGCGGCATTCCTTCATTTAGCCTGGCTTTACCCATGGGTGGCTAACCTTTGGACAGGGTCACTGCGGACAAAATCCACAATGGTTGAAGTACCGTAAAATCTACTCATAACATTATTTGGGTATGTAAATGTAAATGTACAGGAATTTATATAGCGCAAATCACTGAGCGGTTTCTAAGCGCTTGCTTAGGGAACCCGTCCTGGTATTCCCCCGTGAGATAACCCCGGCAGGGTATCAGCAAGGTGAAAGCCAGGCATCCCGCCGCGAGGGGCCGTTGTGAAGATTAAGCAAGCTATTGCCCAAAGTCGCAGAGTGTGAATCTGTGAATCGAGTAGGCACCGGAGCGAAAATTGTCGAGTCCATGGACATTTTAGGACCCAAGACCCCGCCGAGCCGGGAATTGAACCCTGGTCCCGGGCTGACCTCTGCTTCCAGATCTGCCTTCTCTAACCAGTGAGCCACACTTCTCCACTTGGTTGTATGGGAAGCAAGTGCCTATGGGAGTATGTAAACTGGCAGCTATGATGCTGCTCATGACAAATATAGGAGTGGAAGATTACATAGGACTATACCCTTCCTACTGCTGCAGCAGTTAGTTATTGTCTGCTTGCAGTTTTGCATTTAAGGCTTATACATATATAGTATGCACCTATCCCAGTTATCATCTAGTTTACTAAATCCTGGTTTATGTGAAGCAACCCACTACCCAGGAGGTGAGTTCTGTGCTATGTAAGTATCACAAAAAATATTTATTAATTCCTCCTCTTTGCATGGTTGTGTTTCTAACTGCTTGAAGAAAGGCACTGTAAAGCTACTTCTCTAAACTGCAATCCTTTACCCCTTTGAGTTAGTCAACCCAGTATAGTTCTCCTAGCTCATTTGTGCAGGCTTTTGTGTGTGTGTGTGTGTGTGTGTATATGCCCCCCTCTAGAGCATTATGTACGGCATCATAGTCTTTCATTTGAGTTCCTTGCTTCAAAAGTGTTTGAATTTTTTTGACATAACTGGAAAGTAGCCGAAGGACCATGTAACAATCAATGTTCAAATAATCATGTATACAGTGTCCTTTCATAATGCTTTAAAAACACATTTTATTAGCAGATTCTAGTTTAATTCCTGCTGTATTTTTAGGATTGACCCTGCATTAAGTGTCAACAAGCCTGGTTTTATCTGCACGTGTTAAAAACACATTCCATCAGTCAGGTTAATATTTTTGAAATTCTTGACTAGAAAGAATAGAAACTGGACACCAAAGCTGCTGCTTTTCCGAGTTAACACAATTTCACCCAAATACAGATTCTAAAAAAGCAAACTCAAGAAAGACTACCTTTGCTCCATGCTTGTGAAGAACTTCCAAGACATCATTATGAGCTCTTTCCGCTGCAACATGGAGTGGTGTCATTAAACTAGAGAAAAAACAGATAATTCAGTTTTAAAAATACGAAAATCCCAACGAATGAGCATTAACTATAAATAAAGTCAACATACTCTTTATTTTTTTCGTTGACACTGGCTCCTTTCCTGAGCAATAATTCTGTAATTTGTTTACGTTTCGGATGCAGGGAAGCCACTGAGCAATGCTGGAAAGAAATTAAATATGAATGCATGAAAAAAGAAAGCAAAGCAAAAATTGGCTAAAATAATTATGGTACTATTAATTACGAATTTTCAAGACACTGTATCCAGGCATTTGACAGATTCGGTGAGAGATGAGCACAGATGCAATTTTTACAGATTGAACAAATTTCTTGCGTCCAACAATATCAATATGACTTATTTCACTATGAAAACACATTTCCTAACTGCAGTGACACCGATAAGCATTTACTCAGTAGCAGTACAATATATAAATGATCACACTCACACATTAAGACTCCATGTGGCAACATCAGCAAAAGGGGTGGCCACAGTTTTTGGGCCTGGGTTCGACGGCTACTCAAAAAAACCTACCAAACATGGCATTTCTGAAAACTAGACATTCAAGGGAATACATGGTGGTGTGTCTCTTGTGGATCCCACACAATTTCCTTAACCACAATGCCCTGCAAATCTCAAAATATGACTAAAATCTAAATTTTCCTAACATTTGTGACGTATTCTTCCAGAATCAGAAGGAAACAAGAATATTCCTACCACCCAGCGTTTCCTCACTTATCCCAATAATGCTGCCCCACTTGTGTGATTGGGCCTAATGCCAGCGCCAGGAAGAGATCAAACTAACATCAATGTGAGTCCTTGCACAGAGAGACTCATTGTTCTCGGTTTGAACGGATCCTGCCAGCTAGGGCCCAAAATCCACAGCGAGGCACATTACAAAAAAAGGGTAATTTTTCAGTGGAAACTTGTTATGTGTCTATGTTAAATTTTGGGCTCTTTGTTAACGCGGGCAAAAGGCCTATCCACACAAATGTGGTACCATTTTTATAGGGAGACTTAAAGTAACCCAGAAACAAGAAAAAGCATTATTACCCAATGAATTCCTCTGCGATTGTACCTTCCAAATTTATGCAGTGTGTAAGAAAGAAGACATTTTGAGAAATACCCTCCAATTCACATGCTAGCATGGGTACCCACTAATTCAGAGATGTGCAAATAACCACTGCTTCTAAACTTTATATATCTTTGTGCCCATTTCAGAAATACATAGGTTTCTTGGATATCTATTTTTCACTCTTCATAATTTACTATATGAATTGCTTTATACCCAAAACACAATGAACAAGCATTTGGAATGCAATAGGTCTCGCATTTGCGAAAGATTGAGCTATTGGCATTGTAAATGACAATGCCTTTTATTTATGCGTTTGAAAACCTGCAAGCTGTGCATAAACAACCACTTTGTACTTATAGTCCACGCTTATGAGAAGCAAGCCTGGCAGTCTATTTTACTGCCAGCCATGCTTCTCATAAGCAAGAACTATACGTTCAAAGTGTGTGTTTATGCACGATTGCAGGTTTTAAAAACAAATGAATAAAAGGCATTGTCATTTACAATGCCAATAGCTCCAACTCTCGCAAATGAAAGACCTATTGCATTGCAAATGCTTGTTTTCTTTGTTAAGCTGGGCTTCAAAACGCTACCAGTAAGGGGCACCAGAAATCTGGGCTGCAGCAGGGAAATATACCAGTAACCGGTTGCTGCAGAAGTGAACTCCTAACTTATACGAGGGAAAGGCGCTCAGAAAAAAACAGCATGAGGGAGAAACTGCGGGTTCAGTGGTAACCCTGACAATGGTACCACAAAACACAAGAACTTCAACAAATATTTCCCTTCTGCAGCACGGGTGCCACAAAAGGGGAAGAAGAGAACAAATGCAGGTTTTTGTACGGGAAATGTTGCAGATGTTTGAGTGGGAGACTGCATGCTCCCATGGCCTGAGGCAGGTTCATCTGCACATCCCGTTGCGTTGCTGATCGCTTTTTAGGGACTGTGGTTTTCAGAGGGACCCTAAAATTGTGGGTGCTAAGAGGCATAATGTGCCAGAACACGGTTTCATGGTCTGCGTTGGGGTTTTAATTAAGACGGGAGTTGCCTACCTTCCCCATCGCTGCCTGTCACCGCACTCCATTAGCGCATGCCAGGGCACCCTCTCTGTTCCTCGCAGTTCCACCGCACTATGTAAACGGGGGGATTTCATGGAAACGCCGGCATGATGAGGAAGCGGACATGTGTTTGCCCGCGATCCCCCACCCTCCCCCTCTCCTCCTCAAGCATGAGACAAAGCCGCCAGGGCAGAGAGCGTTTGGTGCTGGGGTTGACGCAGAAGAGGCAGCTCCCCACAAAAAATTTCAGGACAAAGACGGTGGCCACCTACACCCGGACCAATGAATATTGTGGAGCCATTGGGAGCAGCATAGCCCTGGTGTGGGGGTCGACCCAGTCCCAAAATGTGAGCCGGGGCCCCTGGATGTGTCGGCAGCACGATGACGGCCTGAGGTTCTCATAGTTTATTGAAGCATATTAAATGAAACATTGGAAGTCTCTGGGAACACTCTTTTATTGTTATAGCAAACTCACACCTTTATTTAGAACAAGAAACTGTATTACTAGTCATCACATTGTGTATTACGACATTTATTCAAAATAGAGGACAGTGTAATAACTGTTTATGTTAGGGTAAGCCCACTTTGTAATGAATTTAAAGTGAAAAAATTTAGCAACTCTCACATGTGGTATTGTAGTGAAGCATTTATATAGCACTTACTACATCTCCGCGGACACCGAAGTGCTTATTTACATGTGTAGAAAGCTATGCCATGTAAGGTGTGTGTATGGAAGAGTGTGGCCTCTTTTTTACATCCTATGTGGCAAGTGCTAGTATGTTGTAAGTGAGGAAGACTGGTGGGTGCTGTGGCTTCAGGGTGGGTGTAGCAATGGGAGTGAGAGTGCTGTGGTCTTCTGGTGAGAGCGGTAATGGTGCAGGCTGGTGTGAAGTGATGTGGCGGATATGCGAGGCTGCATGTGGTTGGCGGGCTGTGACGTACCATGGGCTGGCACAGACAGAACCACGGTATGGCCTGGGGCGGCGTGGCGACTGCTTACGTCAGCACTTCCTGGTACAGCCAGTTGCAGGGCTCAGCGCTGGGCGTGTGCGCGTGACTGTGGCTGGACCTAGCAAGCGGCGCGCGCTAAGTGCGGCCCGGCTCCAAGTGACTGTTTCTGCGGTTGAAAGAGGTAGAGAGGCAAGCAAACAGGCATCCTGTTCAGCTGGATAAATAAGGAGAGCGCAGAGAAGCCCGAAGTGCTTCAGACGGTGACGGGCGGTTTGAAGTCGCTGTACAACGGGAAGCTGCGGCCACTGAAGGAGCATTACCGCTTCTATGAGTTCCATTTACCCGCCCGTGGAGGAGGCCGACTTCGAGAACAAGCCAATGGTGTTGCTGGTGGGGCAGTATAGTACGGGCAAGTCAACCTTTATCAGGTATGTACAATCTGGACATTAATGTCACAATCTCGGCCAGGTCCCGGTGTACATATTAGTCAAATTGTGTGTACTTTAAGGCAGCCCTGGTGTAAAATCATATCACGCTATACGTGCACATGCAGAATCTCCAGTCTGGGTGGGAGGGCCTAAGGGCAACAGGGCGGACACAAACCCAGCTTTCAAAAAAGCAGGACACAAAAGCAACGACTAGAGATCTCACCAAGGCGAAGCAGCGCATGCGCTGCAACGCAGGCGAGACCAAAAAACCATTGCAAAAGCAGCTCAGTTATTGGCACTGGGTACCTCAAGTTCTTGGAAAACACACAATCCTTATATATCCCTGCAACCAGATGGGTCTAGCAGATGTAACGGTATATTGCTTTCGTAAATTGGCTGAGAAGTTACAGTTGAAAACGTTGTAAAAAAATGGACTAAATTTCAATATTGTTTTATTTTAACCATGAGCTAAAATTAGGAAAACCTGAAGGAATCTACACAAATGACCCTTTCGCATAATTCAGAATTTTGTCTACTTCTCAGAAATCTATAGCTTTCCAGAATCACCAATGGGTTTCAGAGGTATCTACCACAAACTGGAAGTAGGAAGAAAGCTCAAAAATTAGGAACAAGAATTTGCAATGCAATAGGTCTCGCATTTGTGACAGTTTCAGCTATTGGCACTGTAAATTAAAATGCCTTTTATATATCTATTTTGATAATTAACACAAATAAAAGGCACT
The DNA here is from genome assembly GCF_964263255.1 of Lissotriton vulgaris. Classification (NCBI taxonomy): domain Eukaryota; kingdom Metazoa; phylum Chordata; class Amphibia; order Caudata; family Salamandridae; genus Lissotriton; species Lissotriton vulgaris. The sequence continues at coordinate 1,430,960,625 of NC_141689.1, read as the reverse complement.
GTCATTTACAATGCCAATAGCTCAAACTCTTGTAAATGTAAGACCCATTTCATTTCAAAAGAGTCACAACTGTCCTGGGCTGCTTGGAAAGTGAAAGCGTGCATGGTGCGCGAAATGTTGCAGGAAAGCATATTGTGCCTCCAGTAGGAGAGGAAAATGTTGACTTCAGCACAGTGAACCGTTATTGATGTCATTTTTGGGGAAAAGCAGATAGTTTATTGCAGAACACTTCAAAATGGTGCTATATTTTGCCAATTTTCTCGGTCCCCCCCAGGGTAAATCCACAAACCCTGGGTACTTTTTGAATCCCCAGGATATTGGAAAAAAATGGATGCAAATGTGGCATGGATAGCTAATGTGGAAAAAAAGTTATGGTGCGAACTACCCCAACCAGCCCAAAAAATTCCTAGCAGTGAAAGTGTCAAGTATGCATATTCATTATGCTTAACTGGCCTAAATATTAACAATTTCACCTTTTGGTGTCATATATAAAGTTACATAATTGCCTAAAGACTGCAGACATTTTTTTAAATGCATATTACTTCCTTACCAGTGCGGTCTCGTGGGACTGTGGCTGCTTGAAGTTAATGATCTCCAAACCAAGTGTCTTTTTAACTTTTGCCAGATCTGCTTCTCTGGCTGCTTGAAGTAAGGAATGCCCTTTGAATTCATCTATTTGGAAAAACAGAGTTTTAAAATGAATATCATTTTCAACATAAACCTGTAAATTCACTGAGAAATGCATGAGGCTAACTTCTAGTAACAACGTAAGAGCACTTCATCAAAGGAAGAGGCTCAAAGATGATAATATCTATAAGTCACCACATATATGTATGAGAAATTGAATGGCCAAAGCAGAGCAAGTACAAGCCATTAGTTTTCCAATACTAAAATTAGACCAGGATCAATATGTATGAGGTTTCTAAATTTAAAGTGAATACACTACATTTTAATGCAGATTTGGGATGGATGAATTTGTTACTTTTGCAAGATACATACATGTCAAGCGCTCCTTTAGTTCAGGAGTAGGAGCCATGTCCACAGCACTCTTGCCATGACAGTTGACTAATGTTGGATCAGCACCATGGCTTAGCAATAAGGAACAGACTTCCACACGGTTCTTCGATGCAGCTTCGTGTAATGGTGTGAATTGCCAAAGATCCATTGCATTAACACATGCTCCATGCTGAAAGTGCAACAGGGCTCCATTAATATGCAACAAGAGTGATACAAATTAGCAAAATCTAATATATATGCAATTGTTGGAAATATGTTTATCACTCAAATCTGTGGAATTGCCGACTTAGGACGTAAAAAAAAAAAAGAAAAATAATCACACGCATTGTACATGCAAAGCACTTTTAAGGATACCAAAGCAAAAATAAACAGCCATGCACTGATGGGTCTAGTGATAATTTAATGAGCAACAAAAAATAGCGTTTTTCAACTGTTTATCACAAATAATGGTATGAGGTGTATAAATATTTAGGAAAGAATGCAGTTGAGAGGACAGAGTACTGTAGAGTCGAGCGGACAGAATGCTGTAGAGTGGAGTAGACAGAGTGCCGCAGAGTTGTGCCCACAGCGCAAACATCACACAAATACATTGTGCAAGTCTGTGACAGGTGCTTTTTGCAGACATGGCAAATTCTGAACCCTGCTGTCATTGAGGGTATCATTCCTTAGCAGCAATGAAAAATTTCTGGATTCGTCAGATGACTAGGTTGGCAGTGGCGTTGAAGTGGACGTGAGCACATAAGGCTGGCACTTATATTCAGTTCTTTGTCACTTGCAGGGTGGCACAGAGTCACTCTGGAGCCACACAGTGCCACCTACTGGTACACAGGAGCACTGCTTACTGCTAGGGAATTCTCTAGATCCAGGTTGGCATCTGGGGATATTATAATGATGAGGAATCTAGTGTGAGAAGCATCCATCAAAAAAGCTGCAAAAGCTGCTTCAACACACAAGTCCTGGAACAACTTTATTTTACTGTGCGAAATTCCATTCCCTTTAATTTTCTTTTACATAAAATTCAAAACAATGCATTTTATTAAGGTGGGTAACAGTGCAGCAGATCTTAAATACTGTCTTTTTGATCAAATTCTTACACCAATATATAAAATGACTACCAGGAGAATTGTATGCTGACAACACTGGTTTTACCTCAGCCTAGCACATTGCGACAGAATAAGAAGCAACATTAAATTATACAACAAAATATAGTCTAAAGCTTACCTTAAGAAGTAATTCTGTGACCTCAAAATGCCCATATGAGCACGCATTATGTAGCGGCACAAGTCCACTAGAAAAAACAAAATAAAGTCAACCCTCGCTGAACATACTGTGCACAAGCAAAAGACAACAAAATAAACATAGAAAAACAGAAGGCATCACAATACATCTCCATGCACCAATGTACTCCATACCCGCACACTGCATTAAAACAGCTCAGAACATTCAGCATACTCCAGCAATTGAGACCTAAAAGAATGAGTTGTTGGAAAGTGCAAAACTGCAATGCATGGTCAAACTATTCTGGTAACAGGCTAACAATTCTCCAATACTTTTAAAAATTTTGTTATTGTGACATTTCTTTTTAAAACACTGTTAACCTCGTGGCTCGAATGGATGTTATGCGGTATCTTATTCCAGATGTCATACATTCTAACAGCTGCATCAAGGACGCAAGCCAGAATGCTCTGGGTTAAACTGGTCAGCCATAAGGGGCTCATCCGGTTACTGGTATTGCTTTTTGTTTGTTTTTTTCAATCACTCCATTTCATAAGAGATTTTAAAGTTTAGATGCTGAACAGAATGCTATACGACTTTTCCCTAAAATGATTCCTTCTCCTTAGACAATTCAGATCAGGGGTTGCTTCTCTGAGGCAAGAGGCAGTGGATAGGTTCCTCAAAAACCAATACTGCTCACACTGGGAAAATGCAGTATATAAGTATGGTACTATAAATGGTCTGAAGAAAAAGTCACTGGAAAAAAACATGAATGTTCATATAATCAGAACTCCCGCAAATGATAAAGATACTTACCTTCGGTAACCATCTCTGTGGTGGAAACTATATCTACATGCAGATTACCCAACTCTTAAATATCCCAGGCACTGGACTGAATCTAGAAACTTTTCAATAGATCTCAACGCCGTAAGGGGTTTCTGGCTCCACTTTGGCACCAGAAGCAACGCCACCATGACGTCAATGCTTTGGTGAAGTGAGCTCTGACGTACTCTGGTACTTTTTTGTGAGCAGAGGTATAGCATACGTTATTGCATAAGACTTTCCTTGAGAACATCCTCTTCTGGATGGTTTAGCCCTTCATCTTGTCAGTGTAGTCTATGAAAAGCTGATTGTCAATATGAAAGTATATGTTGCGGTCAATACAAAAACTGACCGCTCTCAGGATCCAGCCTATGAAGCTTCTCATTCTCTTTAGTAGGATGTGGAGGAGGCAAGAATGTGGTTAAGGTGATAGACTGCATCATATGAAAGGTTGTGGCCACTTTAGGCAGGAAAGCAGCCATAATTGTAAGAACCATAGAGTCAGGTAAGAAGGTAGTGAAGAGGGGACTTGACGCTCCTCACCGGCAACTAACCAACAATACTTACCGAGGTTATAGCTACAAAAAAAATAGTTTTCAAATTGAGCAGTCACAACGGACAACTGTGCAATGGTTTGAATGGGGAACATAAACCCTAAAAACATGGCTGTTCCAGAAATAACGTAACACTTTGCCCTTTGTACACTTGGTTCCTTCTGTCTAGTTCAGTCGTACTCACCCAGCGCCGGGACACTCAGAGTAGCTGTGCACTTTATAAAACCCCGGATAACATTAAAAAAGTAAGAACCAAATTAAGATACCATTGTGGCATTGTGAGGCAGAAAACGTTTGGTAAGACCCTTCAGAAATCTCATAACTATTAGTGGTTTGAACAAACCTACTCCATCTCCCAGAACATACAGTTTTTGGTAGAGTTTCTGTGGGCACTTAGAATACCATCTACCACTTCAGGAGGTAGAGAAAAAGGATTCAGGTTACCCACCTTAATATGAAAGTAGGAACTTTGGACGATGGGGTGTAACACATGCTGCAGCGATGGTAAGAGGTGGTTTACCTTGGGAGGGAAAGAGCAGGGGACACAAGAAGAAGTGCATCATATCCACATAACGCATTGTTCTTGGGAAGTATGGGGCTACTAAGATAACTTGGGCCCAGTTGAGGTGAATCTTCCTCAGCACTCAAGGAATCAAGGGTAAACGGGGAAAGCAAGTACTGAAGCAGAAAGTTCCACTTTAAGTGCAAGGATCCTGCAAAGGATATTGGAGGGCTAAGAACACCAGACATTCAGCACTGTTGTGGGTAGCGGAAAGACTCACATGATGTGTTCCCTTAACCTCATGCGCGCTAGCGGAATTCCGCTCGCACGCTGAGATTTTTTAAATCGCACTTTACGTGAATAGCTGGGCTCGTCATCAGGGTGCGAGGAGGCTACGCCATGACGAGCCCAACTCGTCATCAGCCTGGAAGGGATTAAGACTGAAGATGAATTAGATCAAAGACTGAAGATTAATTAGACTACCTCTGAGTGAAGTCGCCACTCGTGGTCGGCAAGGGGACGCCAAGTGAGTCTGACCACTTAATTCAAAACCCCAACCAGATGAGTGGGAATCAGCCAGATCTGATTCACCCAAGACCAGAGTCGAAGGGCTTTTCAACAGAGAAGATGCAGCTCTATACCTCACGATTATTGATGTACCACCTAGCGATTGTGTTGTGTGTCAAGATCTGCACTGACTGACCGCAAAGGGATGTCAGGAAGACTTTGCACACCAGTTGAATCCGCCATGGTTCCCTTAGATTGAAGTGAAAAATCCCCTCTTATGGAGATCAGAGGCCTCTGAGCAAAGGGTCCTCCAGATGAGCTCCAAAGAGAGTGTAGAAGCATCTGTGATGACTGATGACACAGCTGGTGGTAGCCGGATTGGCTACCCCTTGAACCAGGATGCCATCTGCATTCCACCACAACAAATTGGCTGCAGTGTCCCCAGACATTCTGACAGCATCCTTGCAATCTCCACATTGCTAAAATCACAGCTTGTGGAGGCACCACCGGAGCATGTGTGGGTGACTAAAAAAATGCTGGATGCTAGAAGACCTAGCAGGTGCAAGACCATTAGGACAGAAACCTGTTTTATATTGTGAAACTTCAGACTCCTAGTCTGAATATCTTGTAACCTTTGAGGAGGTGGAATGGTCCAGTTTGATGTAGTGTCCAGCATTGCCTCCATCAACAGTATGCACCAAAAATGCACAATGTGAAACTTGGGCTTGGTGACGAAAAAGCCCAAACTGAACAGCAGAAACACTGGGACTTTCAAGTGCTGCACCAACATCTCAGGAGACCCCGCTTTGATTGGCCACTTGTCTAGATAAAGAAACACTGAGTTTCCTGTGCATCTGAGAGGTGCTGCAACCACTTTCATTACCTTCATGTAGACACTTGTAGCTGTAACTCTTTGGACTAGGGACAGCATTTTGACCGTGTTCTTTCGCAAAAACCATTTCAGAAACCTTGGATCTAGAATCAGACAATGACCGTCACCTTTTTTCGGAATCAGGAAGTTCCTGAAATTGCAGCACTGGAAAAGTTCCTACTCTGGCACCAGTTCCACTACCCTTTTTTATTTTAAGATCTCCAACTCCAGCTGAAGGATCAGAAGGTGGTTTGCTGAGTGAGGCGAAACAGTAGCGTGGGTATGAGTGGAGCAGCCTGCTGACAAGGTAGCGGTACAAAAGGGGGTGGTGATGGACGGAGCATCTAAATCAATCAAACACTCACACCCAGTCAAAAGATCTGGGTTTAATCCATCACCGTTCTTTAGCCCACTCTGCCACCCCAGTTCAGACATGGCTATATGCAAATCAGTCTGACCCTGTGCCTCATGGGAACAGTCCAGCCCGAACTGCCAAGCCATGCCTTCCCTGGACCGGAAACAAGCTTCCGAGGACCGGTTTCTGGCATTCCAGCCGTCTTCAGCCCGGCTTGCTTGAATCCAGTGGCAAAGTGAGCAAGGGACTCACGTCTGAGCATACCCTGCCACACTTATGGCGGACAAAAGCGGTACAAAAGGGGGTGGTGATGGACGGAGCATCTGAATCAAACACTCACACCCAGACAAGGTAGAGCACACCTTTATTCCACAATCTGCAAAATCCAGTGGCCTGAAGTGATGGCGCTCAAAGCCTGTGGAAAGGAGGATACCCATTCTCCAATTGGAGCCCTATGTTCCGACTGCCTCTAACTTTGAAAAATCCTCAATATTGGCATTACAGTGGTTTGGCTTGTTAATGTTGGGAGCTTTGAGTTTGCAGTCTGCCTCGAAAGGAGAAATCTCTAGAGAAGCCTCAAAATCTCAAGTATAGCCTGTAACCTTGCTGCTGCGGAGTCTGTAGGCCCAGCGACCTAACACTGGTTTTGCTCTCCACAAATCTTTTCAGATCTGAATCCATTTTTACTGCGAATACACATGACCAATTAAACGGGAGACCCATTCAGGTAAATTTGACATCTCCCAAAAAAAAAACGTTTCTGAGCAACCCATGCTGGCACAGATTATGCTTATATTTACAACAAGGGGTGGTGAGGGACAGAGTCTCTGAATTAAACAGAATACTCTCACCCAGTCAAGAGATCAGGGCTAGATCCAACACCGTTTTTTAGCTCACTGCACCATCCCAGTTTCAGAACCTGGCTGTATGCAAATTAGTCTGTTCCTGTCCCAGTGCATGATTGGAACAGGGCAGCATCTAGACCAGTCTAAATTACTGGTTTATTGGTTGTTTATCCATCCCTTACTAACTGTGTGAAGCGTGGTTGAAGGTTCTCAGGCACCTTCACGGTTACCAGTTGCGTCATGTCCCATAGGGCTTAAGTAGAATCTCCCATCAAACATGTTGCTTAAAAAGATGCACAAGTTACTTACTTGTGTAACGATATATCTGTAAGGACATTAGTTAGCGATAGACTCCTTACCTTAGAATATCCCCACGCATCAGACTGGATCCAGAAAGTTATCAACAGTACCCCTGCGAGTCGGTAGGCGTCGTCGTAAGGCTTTGCATACGTTGTTGGCATCGTAGTCGCCAAGATGAGGTAGCTGGAGCTACATAGACGCGCCACATGTTCTGTACACAACTTTCCGCGCCAGGATGCCAGAGCCATGCAAGATACTTACCACTGGTGCATTGAAACTAAGGGCCCTACAAGGGATGACCTTAACTACAGAAATCAGTTCGCAGAACAGAGAGGATGGGTGGGGTGGTAAGTAATTCATCACTAACTAATGTTTCTTCCAGATATATCATTACCAAGTAACTTGTGCATGTAAAAGAGACATGTTAGTGATAGATTCCTTACCTTAGAATAGATACCCCAGGAATACCAACCCCAGTGTTGGGTTTGCGAACATAGATAACACCAGAAAGTCACGGAGAACAGAAGGGCCAAAGAAGCAGTCTCTCCGGACTGGACTGTCAAGGCAAAAATGCTTAGTAAAAGTGTGCAGCAAGGCCCATGTGGCTGCCTGACAGATGTATTTCAGGGAGACACCACTTCTGTCGCCCTGGTAGAATGGGCACGCAACCCCACCGGAGGTTCCTTTTTAGCCAGAGAATAACAGGCCTTGATAAACAAGACGACCCAGCGGGAGATAGTCCTCTTGTGTACAGCACAGCCTATCTTGGCGCCCACGTAGCCAACAAAGAGCTGGTCATCCACCCAGAACTGTTGTGTGCGATTCAAATAGAATGAAAGCGCACGTTTTGGGTCCAGACGGTGGAGCCGCTCTTCTCTGGAAGGATGTGGAGGCGGAAAGAAAGTGAGCAAGTTGATAGTTTGCCCAATGTGGAAGGCAGTAACAACCATTGGCAAGAAGGAAGAACGAGCGCGAAGCACAACCTTGTTCAGATGAACCGACAGAAAAGGAGGCTTACAGGAAAGAGCCTGGAGCTCACTCACACGCCTAGCGGAGGTGATGGCAACCAGGAAAGCAGTCTTCAAAGTCAATAAACTATGAGGACATTTGTGAAGCAGCTCAAAAGGAGCGCACATCAGAAAATTAAGAACCCAATTCAAGTCCCACTGTGGCATCACAAACTGAGTAGGAGGGAAAAGGTGAGTAATGCCTTTAAGTAATCTATTAACAGGGGACTTAAGAGGGGGTTGATCAGGGAGCCTGAGAAAGGCCGAGATTGCAGAAAGGTAGCCCTTAATAGTGCCCAGAGCAGAGTCGTGCCGGGTCAGAGAAAGAAGGAACAAAAGGACCAAAGAAAGAGGGACAGAAAGGGGATCCACAGCCTTTGCTGTGCTCCATGCCACCTGCAGGCGTTTATCGATTTAGTGGAGGGATGCCTGGCCGCCAGAATGACATCACAGACTTCAGGAGGCAAGTCAAATGGAATCAACTGTTGACGCTCAATCTCCACGCCTGTACGTGGAGATTGGACAGGTTCGGGTGGAGGACCTTCCCCTGCTGCTGCGACAGAAGATCCTCCTGAAGAGGCAGTCGGATCGCGGGATCCATGCTCATAATGAGTAGCTCGAGATACCAAAGTCTTCGAGCCAAGTCCGGCGGCACAAGAATGACTTGGGCCTGGTCTTCAGCACTCTGGGTAGAAGTGGTATAAGCAGAAAGGCGTAAAATAGACGGCAGTTCCACTCGCGACGAAAAGCGTCGCCGAGTGAGTGCGGCTTTGGAAATTCCAACGAGCAAAACAGCGGACATTGCGCGTTCTCTTCGGTGGCAAATAGATCTAACCAAGGCTCTCCCCACTGTCGAAAGAGACCTTGCACCATTCGTGATCCATCAGGCACCAGCGAGTTAATCCGCCCTGGCGTTCAAAGAACCTGCCAGGTGTTGAACCGTCAACGAAATGCCTTGACGTTCTAGCCATGTCCAGAGGCGCAGAGCCTCCTGACATAGGGTCCAAAGGGGGGCACGGTGAACTGAAAATGCTCCTGCCCTACCAGGAATCGCAGGTAACGCCGGTGGGCCGGCAGGACAGGAATATGAAAATAAGCGTCCTCAGGTCAAAACGCTACCATCCAGTCTTGCGGGTCGAGGGCAGACTAGACCTGAGCAAGAGTGAACATCTTGAACTTCTCCTTGATGTTCCAAAGGTCTAAGGCAGGACGCAGGCCTTTGTCCTTCTTTGGAACCAAGAAGTAGTGGGAGTAGCAACAACGACCTACTTCTGGCGTCGGAACGCGCTTGATGGCCCCCTTGGCCAAGAGGGTTGCAACTTCCTGCTGATCCCCCCCAGCATGCGATGATATTGAGGTGGTATGACTGGGGGTATAGTCTTTAAGGGGAGGGGCAATCTGCAGAACACCCCTGTCTGATGTGATGGAGCGCCAGTGGTGGAGTTGATGGCGAATCCTGCCACTCACTGGTGTCTGGTGGGCCTGAAACACCGGACTAGGAAGGTTTAGTGGTAGCGGGGTGGGGGGGGGATTTGGGGGGGGGGGGGGTGTGTATGGACAGACGCTGGCCCAGTGACCCGCCTCTGCGGGTCCCACGTCCACGCTGAGACTGCTGCTGTGGCTTTTGGCTATGAAACAAACATGCTTGGGCGCCCCTTCCTTGGCCACGAAAGGAGCAAAGAGCAGAAGCAGAAGGAGTGAGTGTGGCCGAAAAGCCTAAGGACTTGAGCATAGCCCGGGAGTCCATAAAATGTTTCAACGCGCAATCTGCCTTATCGCCGAACAGGCGAGTGCCATCAAAGGGCATGTTCATCAATGTATTCTGGACATCACCAGAAAAGCCAGTGGTCCTGTCATGGAAATCGCCCTGCCCAGAGAGTCAGCCGTGTCAAGACCACAACGGATGGTTAACTTGGCTGAGTCTCTAACCTGAGGCAATAGCTTGGAGAGTATAGTCCGAGCCGCCACCGGACACTGAGGCAGCACTTGAGCCATCGTCTCCCACACGGAATGGGAATAACAGCCCAAGAGACATGCAGTGTTCACAGACTGCAGTCCTAAACTGGCGGAAAAAAAATCTTCCCAAACTGCTTCAGTTTCTTGGATTCCCTGTCTGGAGGTGCAGAAGGGAACGTGCTCTGGGACGTAGATGCTTGGACAACCAAGCTCTCGGGGGTAGGGTGTTGGGAGAGGAAAACAAGGTCGCCCGGGGCCAGGCGATGGCGTCGGGCCACGCTCTTATCCACAGGAGCCCATGTGTTGGGCCTGGACCAGGTGCCCAAAAATACGTCCAAGAGTGCATCATTAAAGGGCAGCAGCGGCTCCATAGAAGACTCCGTCCCAAGCACCTCTGTCAGGAGGTTAATCCGGACGGCCACGGTAGGAAGCTCGAGGTGGAGAGCCTGTGCCGTCCTACGCAACACCATAGAGTAGGAACCACCATCCTCCGTAGCCTTGGTAGAAGGAGACAGTGAGCCAGCTTCAGGAGTATAATCCTGGTCACCTGCATCCCCGAATCCTCATCCCAGTCCGGGTCTAACTCCCATTGTGCTGCGAGAGGGTCCTCAAACCCCTCCCAGTCCTCCACAGCCTGCAGAACTGGTGGAACATAAAGAGGTCGGTGAACAAAGGGAAAGAAATTCCCAAACCGCATTGGAATCGGCGTCAGTCAACGACCCTGCCTGCACTAGCTCCACGTCGGGGAGGCGGCCATGGATGGCGTCGGCCATTGTCGCGGCAAGTGGCAGCGCTGCTGCCGTCGGTGGAGGTCATACTGAGCCAACCGACATGGACGGGGATCCATGCGTGGATCTATGGGGGTCTCTCGTTGTAGAGACCGAAGTCGCCGACTATGTCAGGCCAGAGCCAGTGACGTCGAAGAACGAGGACCCCTAGTCGGGCCGTGGGGCCCGGAGGTGCACCGGCAGGGCCCGACGGTCGAAGACACGTGCCATGGCTGAAAAGAACTCTTGCAGCTTGGCCGGAGTCGCCGATGGACCTGGAAAAGGCAGGTAAGGCCATCGGCAACTGCGGAGGCTCTGCCTGAGTAGCAGGGGCGGCACCACCAGCACCCTCAGCAGCATCGCACGACCGGCTAGGGGAAGGAGTAGAGTGACAGCGCTTCTTTGACTTCTTGTGCTTCATATTACCTGACTCAGACTTCGAATGGTGGTCATGGCTCCTCGGCAGGCCCCTCGACTTCCCACGGGACCGGGACCTGGAACGGTACGGAGCGGACTCCCGGGCCTCTAGTAACTTTCGGGACCACTCCCACCAAGTTTTCAGAGCCATGGCCCGGCAGTGGGGTCGCAACTTGGAGTCGTGGTGGTGCCCCAGGCAGAAGAGACACACACTGTGTGGGTCTGTCCCAGACATCGTGCGGGGACGGGCCGCACAAGACTTAAAACCAGGCATCCCTATGCACCTGCCGTACAAATACTAAAAAAAACAGACAAAAGTCCCCAAAAACGCAGTCAAAAAGTGACTGGGGGTACGTCTCTCTCCGGATCTGCGCTTGCTGGTGCGGAAAAAGAAAGAACGGACGTCAGTGCACGTGGGCACGTCTCAGTAGCTCCAGCGACGTCATCTAAGCAACAACGTACGCAGAACCGTACGACAACCTACCGACGCGCATGGGTACTGCTGACGAAAACTTTGCGGATCCAATAGGATGCCTGGGGATATTCGAAGGTAAGAAATCTATCACTTTCAGATTTGATGGCCATACTGCCAGCCAAAAAGATTTTCTTCACAACCTATTCTTATTAGATTCTCTGTCCAGGGCGTGGAGGACAAAGCTCCTGGTGCTAGTTTCAATGACCAAGAGGCCAGGACAACAAGGCTCTCTGGTAACGAATGGGTGGAGAGAAATGCCGGGACGCAGAGAGTTGGTCTCAAATCTCCTGGCCATCACTCTGTAGACCGCAGGAGAAGTTGTCAGTTACTCCCTGTGAGAAAGTGCCATCTCTCTTGCATGGTATGCCCCCACTTTTTGCTGAATTGCTGATGTACTTTGACTGAGTATGTCCTGGGCTCCTGCCAATCAGGTACCCAGGTACTGTGTTCCTTCCCTAAAACTGCATTGAAGCCTAAACCCAATTGGCATCTCTGGCCACAGGTCGGCCCCTGGTAAATGGTACCCTAGGTACCCAGGGCACTGTGACCAGAGAAGGCCCCTAAGGGCTGCAGCACATATTGTGTCACCCTTAGAGGTCTTGTACCCCTGACACACATATGCTGCCTTTGCAGGCTGAGTGTCTTGGTGCAGAACTAAACAGAGTCGACATGGCACACATCCCTGTGTGCCATGCACCAAACACACTGCCCTGGCATACCTCAGTCACCCCTCTAGCTGTGTGCACTACACCATTAAGAGTATATGGTGCCGGGAGGTTGTAATTACAAACCCCACAGCACCATAATGGCTACACTGGAGACTGAAGTTTGGTAGCAAACTTCTCAGCACATTAAACCTACATTGATGCCAGTGTGGGATTTAATGTACAATGCACGACAGAGGGCAGCTTAGAGTTGCCCCCTGAAACCAACCCACATGCCGTGTCTGGACTGAGTGGCTGACTAGGCTGCCTTCCAGCAGACATGTTGCTAGATTCCTGGGTAGAGCGCCCTCCGCTCTCTGGGGCATGCAACTATGCACATCCTGGCACTAGGTGCTATGTCTCCTCTCCCAGGATGGGCAGGGGAGGCTTCAAAGGCATGCAGTCTTTGTGAACCTCTCCAGACCACTTGCTGTACTCAGCAACTGGCCCCCACCGGTTCTGACCCCCACTCTGGTGGGAAGACCGGCAGTAAAAAAGGAAGGAAAGGGGGTGTGCCAGCCTCTGCCAACACCACCCCTCAGGTGGGGGTGGCGAGGTAAAGCACAACTCCGGGCTCTCGCCATTATGAGAATGGGGAGCCCTACCCAATCAGAGCTAGGCTCCTGCCCCCCTACCACGGGAGAGTGGCAGGATAGGGGGTGTACTCACCCCAGGACAGGGACCCATCGGTCCCTGACCTTTCCCTACTTGTAACATCCCTACATAGAGTATTTAGGGGCACCCTGAGCCTTCATTCCTCAGATCCCAATTTTGAAACAAGAAGAAAGTAAAGAAGACCTGCTGCGCAGCTGCTAACAAGAAGACAACACCAGCTGACTTGGCCCCAGCCCTACCAGCCTGTTGATCCTTGAACCTGATAAACACCAGCATCTACTGTGGTCAGCAACCTCGAAATCCCCGGAGGACCTGACTGCCTTGCTCATCTAAAGACTGGAACTCCAATGAGCAGTGGTTCTGCTTAAACGGCAACAACCCCTGGCGCCAGCCAAGAACAGCGAATCCAGCACACTCAGCATCCGCCGAGCCCGGCCCCTGCCTGAGTGGACAAAGAAGACCACGAGGACATCCCCCCCCCCCCCCGGCGACTGTGACCAAGAATCCAGCCCTCAAGGGCGCTCCTCGACGCTTCTGACGATGCCTGCAGCCTCACAACAAGGGACCCCTCTAACCGCGACCAGCTGAGGGTGAGACTTCCTGACACCAAAAGACACCCCTGCACATGGACCCCTGTGCCCAACTCTGGGGTGCCTACCTATCCTACAATATCCCAACTTACCTCTCTCGAAGGGGTGGTCGCACCTGAGAATTTCTGTCCCTGAGCCTGCAGCCTTTATTCAACGTCCAGCTTTCCCATTTAAATACATTGGGCGCCCGAAGGCCCAAAAGCACCCTGCACCCATCCGAGTGCCACTGGGAGTGCAGCATCTATCCTACTCTACGTCCCCACTTGCCCTATGTAAGTGACCAGGAGATCAGCTCCCACAGACGCATGGCCTGCCTGCTAGCAGCCACCAACCACATGCCCCCTACCCTTCATATAGTATCCTTCTGGTTAGGAAGTAACAGCACATCCCTTGGGCACATTTTCAATTGCTCCTTTGGGAAGCAATAGCAAGCCCTCCTTGGAGAAGATACTGGCATAATCTGCCAAAATCGGAGAGTAAAGGGGGGGGGGGGGGGTGTGACTCCACAGAGAGTGCCTTGAACAGAAGGCATTGCAATCAACCACACAACATCGAACTTGTATGCATCCTGAAGGCTTGGAGCTGTAACAATGATTACTAGCATCACAAACGTTGGTCTTTAATTGTCGGAGAGGAGATGTGAAAACAAGAGACTATGCAATGAATGGTTGGAAAAGAAAAATTATTATGAGATTCATTGGGCATGTGCAACCCGAGTTGATGGTAATAAAATGCAAGCCTGGTCACCTCTATCCAGTCAAGCATCACCACTGGCAACGTGCATACCAGGTATAATGAACAGACCTCTTGAACTCCAGGCCAGAGGTGTCCATCTTGAGAATCTGGAGTCTGCTCTACAGATCTGCATAAGCTGTCTAAAACTGCAAATTTAGTTTAAGGGAAATTCTAATATTTAATGTGAAATGTTTGTATAGTGTGAAATCCAAACCGATAAATAATTTACCATAACAAAGGTTTGTGATAAGTGATACATTGCTTCATCAAATTCTGCTATCAGTATGACCCCAACTATAATTTACTTTTTCCAGTTGGATTTGGGCAGATCCAATGTTAAATCATAGGCAGGCAGGCTTTGTCTTCAGGTGTTTGCTAAGCAGAACAGGGTACAAAACATACAGGGTTTACATTCATTTTATGGTGCAATGTAATTATGTGTCTCCAAATAGTGGAAAACTAAATACAATTTCCATAGCAACAGAAAGGAAAAAAACACCTCCCAACATTAATGCTTTAAAACCTACCCTCACAGCTTCTTCCAAAGCAAAAACCCGGTTTTATTTTATTCTCGGGTTTCAGCTAGGTTTCCTACAGAAGCTGCTGGGCCCAATGCAAGTAGTCTGCTTTCTGACAAGGTTCCCAAACAAAGATTTGAACGGCTCCCCCTAAAACCATGCGTTTCTGGACTAAATCTCACAAAAGGGTCTCCCTCTGAGAACACACTGGATGTGTCTGGTTGCTATGTCATTTCAATCCTAGTGGAATATGCTTCTTGGCATTAACCTCAAAGCCAATGTGTTGTAGTGCATCTACTTCCAATGGACATTATCTTTCAAGATGGCCCTGGTAGCAGCACTAAGGGCATCGTTTTAGGATACCAGTGTTCAGTGTCTGAAAACCTATGCTGCCTCCTGCACTCTGCGAGGCAGAGAGAACCAAAGCACTCAAATTACCTTAAGATGCAATGATGGTCCAATTAAAACTATTAACCACATTTTAAGGACGATGCTTCTTCTCATACCTCTCTGACAAGACCTGGAATGACCTCCCAAAATACCTCAGAACCTCCCCCTCCCTCATGGACATCCAAAGGAATCTCAAGATATGTCATTTCCAGATGAAACAGGCATGATTGCCTCCTCCCTCTCAGGCCTGCCCAACTCAGCGCCTGGATACCCTCATGGCTGATTAGCTGTGCTATACAAATTCACATAGCATTTACCGTATTTTCCGGCGTATAAGACGACCTTTTAACCCCTTAAAATTTTCTGGAAAGTCGGGGGTCGTCTTATACGCCGGGTACAACATTTTATGGTATTTTTTCATGCGCTTTTTCATAGCGAGGACTTCACTCGAAGGTGTCAGACCGCTTCACAATACGAAATAACAAGAAACAACACACCTTATGTTAAAAAATACAGCCACCGACCCTGGCAACGTCCAAAAATACAGCCACCGACCCTGGCAACGTCCACACCCAGGCCCCGCGCCATGAATTGTGCAAGTATCGAAAGCGAGCGTGTTTTTGTCATAGCGAGGACTTCACTCGAAGGTGTCAGACCGCTTCACAATAGGAAATAACAAGAAACAACACACCTTATGTCAAAAAATACAGCCACCGACCCTGGCAACGTCCACACCCAGGCCCCGCGCCATGAATTGTGCAAGTATCGAAAGCGAGCGTGTTTTTGTCATAGCGAGGACTTCACTCGAAGGTGTCAGACCGCTTCACAATAGGAAATACCTAACAAGAAACAACACACCTTATGTCAAAAAATACAGCCACCGACCTTGGCAACGTCCACACCCAGGCCCCGCGCCATGAAGTATCGAAAGCGAGCGTTTTTTTCATAGCAAGGACTTCACTCGAAGGTGTCAAACCGCTTCACAAGCGAGCAAATGGCGCCATGAGTCTTACCTCGACTGCCGCTGCCGCTGTACACGCGCCTCCAACCGCTTGCACATCCCCAGGCAGACGAGGCAGCAGGACGAGGCAGCAGGACGTCCGAATCACGGTACATGGTAATGGGCAGCCAGCGCCGAAGATGGCAGCGCCCAGTGTGTTGACACGTTTGGCACGTTTTGGCACGCTCACCTCTCCCCTTGGCATGGGCGTGGCATAGAAAGGGGACTGTACAATGTTCCCGAATGTTCCCGAAGGCAGTAGAGCACTTGCCGTGATTGGCTGGTTGTTGCTAAGAGGAAAAGCAGTCTCGTGACCAGATAGCGTATTTGCCGTACCGTACGTGTGGTTTTGAAGACAGTCTCTGCACCTGTCCATACTGTACAGCACCAGTACCGTACATCAAGTGCAAATGGCTGACAGTCAAGAACCCGGCAAGGCTCCAGCAGCACATTCCGTGCAAATGGCAGACAGCGAAGAACCCGGCAAGGCTCCAGCAGCGCATCCAGAGCAAATGGCTGGCAGTGTAGAACTCAGCAAGGCTCCAGCAGTGGCAAGGAGAAGAAAATATGAAGCCAGCTACAAACTCAAAGTTGTGGCTTTTGCCACGGAACATAATAACTGTGCTGCTGCTAAGCAATATGGAGTGACAGAGAAGATGGTTCGGGCCTGGAGAGCAAATGAGCAAGCATTGCGGAGTATGCCAAGGGGCAAGTGTGCACTAAGAAGAGGCACCCCACATTGGCCAGAACTGGAAAAGCATGTAGCAGACATGGTGGCCGAGCATCGGCAAAGCGGGTATGTCGTGACCCGAAATAAAATCCGATTGGTTGCACTTCAGTGGGCCAAATCTAATCCCGATCTCAGCCACAGATTTAAGGCCACTGTGTCCTGGTGTACCAGATTCTTGGGAAGGCATAATCTGGTATTGCGGCAAAAGACAAAAATTGCCCAGAAATTACCAGCGGATCTTGATGCCAAAATGCATAGCTTCCATCGCTACGTCATTAGGCTGCGCAATGAACATGTGTATGCGCTAAGTAGCATCGGAAACATGGATGAAACTCCGATGAATTTTGATATGATCGCCAACAAAACTGTCCATCAAAAAGGCGAAAAGACAATTTTAATAAAAACAACAGGACATGAGAAGTCCAGTTTCACTGTGGTACTTGCATGCACAGCTGATGGTGGCAAACTGAGGCCAATGGTTATTTTTAAAAGGAAAACAATGCCGAAACTCAAGTTTCCTGCTGGTTGTTTTGTGCATGTGAATGAGAAAGGATGGATGGATGAAGAAGGGGTAAAGCTATGGCTTGATAACGTATGGAGCAGGCGACCAGGTGGACTTCTACAAAGGCGTAGTCTACTGGTGTGGGATATGTTCAGGGCTCATTTAACTCCCAGCACCAAGCAAAGGCTGGCAAGACTGAAAACTGATGCTGCTGTTATACCTGGAGGACTGACATCGTTGGTGCAGCCACTGGATGTGTGCCTAAACAAGCCATTTAAAGATCGCATCCGAGAACAGTGGAATGAGTGGATGGTTAGCGGTGAAAAAACATTCACAAAAGGAGGAAACATGCGTGCGCCACAGTTGGATGTTTTGTGCAACTTTGTCATAAAGGCCTGGAACGACATCGATGCAGAAACAGTCATAAAGTCTTTCAAGAAGTGTGGCATATCGAACTCATTAGATGGTATGGAGGACGACTATCTGTGGGAAGGTGAAGAGGATGCCGAAGAAGAGACCACATCATCTGATACGGAATTGGTACAAGATCCATACGATGACTGCCTTACAGATGTACCACAAGATCTCATAGACTTACTTATGAGATCAGATGACGAAGAGGAGGATTTTGAAGGTTTTTAAAGGGAACGTTATAAATCCTGTAGAAATCGCTTGGATTTATGGGAAGTTATGGAACGTTTAATGCACTTGCACTGTTTCATGCACTACGTTATTTATGTTTGCCGTACCGTACCGGTACCGTATATTCAGAAGTGACAGTTTTTGATATGGTTTTAAATAAAATGTTTCCGAGTAAAGCAAGATTGTTTCTACAACCAATTTCTTTGCGTTCAGTCTTTCAGTTTGTAAAATAAACGCTTATAGGTACCCACTGCCCACTGATAAAGCCTTACTGCTCACCCACAGGGAGGAGGACTAGACTAATACGGTAAGTTCAAAATACCGGTACATACTCGGAATGGCTATGCTGCGCTGGAAGTGGGGGGTCGTCTTATACGGCGAGTATAGCACAAAACCTAAAATTTTTCTGCCAAAGTAGGGGGTCGTCTTATACGCCGGGTCGTCTTATACGCCGGAAAATACGGTATGTTTACTCTTTTAAAATAATATATCCCAGCCATGCAAAGCTGCTGATACCAGTTGCACAAAAAAAACAATCGTTTTCAAAGTATTATCTATTGTAACAAACTAAAATCAGCTCACTTAACAGAAAAGCCTTCATTTTGCTTTGACACTAATAAATAATCTAACATTCACAGTTCAACCAACATACTAAAACGCATATGTACATCAGCCATTGCTACACATTATCTTAACAAATCTTACCCCTTGTCTTTAGCATGCACATCTGCACCGTGCTGAAGCAGCAGCTGCACTATGCGGACCCGGTTGTACCCTGCCGCTAGATGCAAAGGAGTGGACTGCAATAAAGAAGATAGCATCATTGTAGAAAACATACTTATTTGAAACAAGGATTTAAAACAATGAAAACAACTGTGATTTTCCTCAACTGTGCAGAAATGTCAAGAGTGGAGAGAGAGTAGGTCTGAGAAAGCACATCGACTGGTCTAAAAAGAACCATGGAAAATGTTACTTCTAGTACTAAAAAGATTCTGATATGCCCAGGTGAATGGATTCCTCAGCAGTAGCATTTATATCTGTATAATATGTGGTGATTGTACAATATTATATGTGGTTCTGAGTGTATACTGCTAGTGCTGTGAAGGGAGACACAGGACCTTCTGGTGGAATGTTAAAGTGAGATTAAAAACATTTATAAATGACTGTAGTAGTTCGTTACTACAGCAGATCATGTGAAGTCATGATCTGATTCGATATTATTTTGTAAGGTGTAAGGGACCAGTTGACATCGTACGGTTTGAAACAGAAGGTCTTTGAAGACTGTGATACACTACACCGGGGTGTAACAAAAAAATGATGCTTCGCTGATAAGGCGGTGCCTTATGCAGCTTTGATAATTGTGTAAATGAACAAGTTACTTATCTTCGACAGCGATATATCTGTAAGAAATATATTAGGTATCAATTCCTTACCTTAGAATTACCCCCCCAGGCGTCAGACTGGATCCGGAGATTTTTTTCTTAGCAGTACCACTGCGCAGCAGTTGGTGGCATCGGTTGACTTCGCATTCGTCGACGTGATCACAGGGATGACATTGCGGTATCTACTTAGATGCTACCCTGCGTGCTGACGTCAGTTCTTTACATGACATTCCGCGCCAGAAGCGCACAGCCATGCAAGACACTGACCACTGGTGCACAAAACTAGGGCCCTGAAAAGGAGTCCCTTACTCTAGAAGTTAGTTCGTGGAAAGGGGAGGAAGGGTGGGGTGGTAAGGAATCTAGAACGGATATAGGTCTCTTACAGTTATATTGTTACCGAATGCAACTAAATTGTTCATCGGAAAGAGACTATTAGTTATAGATTCCTTACCTTACAATAGATACCCCAGCAATACCAACCCCGGAGGTGGGTCTGCGAACCAAGTTCACACCTGAAAGTCCTGGAGAACTGAACAGCCAAAGAAGCGGTCTCTCCGGACTGGACTATCCAGGCAATTATGTTTAGTGGACGTGTGCAGTGATGCCCACGTGGCTGCCTGGCAGATATCACTGAGGAAGACTTCACGTCCCAAAGCAGTAGTGGCTGCTGTCACTCTGGGGTTCCTTTTTAGCCAAAGAGTAGCAGATCTTAATGCAAAGGATGACACCGAGAGATGGTCCATTTTTGCACAGCCCGACCTTTCTTGGAACCCACATAGCCAACAAAGAGTTGATCGTCCAC
This sequence comes from Lissotriton vulgaris, assembly GCF_964263255.1. Classification (NCBI taxonomy): domain Eukaryota; kingdom Metazoa; phylum Chordata; class Amphibia; order Caudata; family Salamandridae; genus Lissotriton; species Lissotriton vulgaris. The sequence goes on along the minus strand of NC_141689.1, from coordinate 1,430,940,405 downwards.
TCGGAATTGTTTAGTGCGATCCAAATAAAAGGATAATACCGAGGTATTGGTGATTCCATCTGCCACCTCACCATGGTGTGACCTCTACTGGCCTGCGGAGTTAGGCCCGGCTCCAAAACCTAGCTTGAATGTAAAGAGCCTGGGGCTCAAACTGGACTGCGATCTATCAATGGCCAGTCAGATCTCTTCTGTGGTGGGAAGCTGCACTAATATCATCAAACAGCTACGGAAGCTAGCTCCCGTCCTCTCTCAATCCATGATGTGCTCAATCGTAACAGCCACTGTTATCTCAAAGATAGATTACGGTAATGCTATCTATCTCGGCCTGCCGAAAACCCTGACCAGTAGGTTACAGGTCGTCATGAACGACGCGGCACGACTCATCTTCAGGCTCCCAAGACGAACTAAAGCATCTCCCCTGTTACAGAGCCTGGGACACTCATTGTTGAACGGAGGAACCAGGCTCAGAGAAACGAGGCTTTCAAGTGCACCAGGGCACTTTGACCATCAGCGCACGAGGCTTCCTGTCTACTCCTTGCCGCACCCGCTCCGCGGGTGCCGCTTCGCTGCTGGGTTACAGCGCCAGCAGCTTCTTGGGAGGACACGCGAGGACTCTTAGCGGCAAGGCGGTAAGGGGCGCGAGGCACCAGCAGGGCTGCGAGCGTGCGGGGACTTCATTTCCCAGAAGTCCCTGCGAGACCAAGGAAGAGCTTCCGGTCCGCTCTCCCTGCTGGCCCGCCCCCGCCCTTTCTGCGCCTCCTACAAAAAGCCAACTAACTCCCGCAGCGCGGGACGCAGCCCGGGCTAAGACTGGGCAAAGACAGGGCCGTTCGAGTACGGGAGAGTCCGGTCCGGCCCACCCCTCTAACAACTATACCCCGGCCTCCCCAATACAGGCATTTATAAACATCTTGACTCCCTCTACAATTGGTCAATCTAGTACCCTTCCCAGGTGAACACTCATTGTAAAATGAACACGAGATCCACTGCTGGGTTACAGCGCCAGCAGCTTCTTGGGAGGACACGCGAGGACTCTTAGCGGCAAGGCGGTAAGGGGCGCGAGGCACCAGCAGGGCTGCGAGCGTGCGGGGACTTCATTTCCCAGAAGTCCCTGCGAGACCAAGGAAGAGCTTCCGGTCCGCTCTCCCTGCTGGCCCGCCCCCCGCCCATCAAAGTTTTTTAAAAAGCGTCCCTGTTCTCACCATCTGTGGGACACTTACACTCATTGTTGAACGGAGGAACCAGGCTCAGAGAAACGAGGCTTTCAAGTGCACCAGGGCACTTTGACCATCAGCGCACGAGGCTTCCTGTCTACTCCTTGCCGCACCCGCTCCGCGGGTGCCGCTTCGCTGCTGGGTTACAGCGCCAGCAGCTTCTTGGGAGGACACGCGAGGACTCTTAGCGGCAAGGCGGTAAGGGGCGCGAGGCACCAGCAGGGCTGCGAGCGTGCGGGGACTTCATTTCCCAGAAGTCCCTGCGAGACCAAGGAAGAGCTTCCGGTCCGCTCTCCCTGCTGGCCCGCCCCCACCCTTTCTGCGCCTCCTACAAAAAGCCAACTAACTCCCGCAGCGCGGGACGCAGCCCGGGCTAAGACTGGGCAAAGACAGGGCCGTTCGAGTACGGGAGAGTCCGGTCCGGCCCACCCCTCTAACAACTATACCCCGGCCTCCCCAATACAGGCATTTATAAACATCTTGACTCCCTCTACAATTGGTCAATCTAGTACCCTTCCCAGGTGAACACTCATTGTAAAATGAACACGAGATCCACCAGGCAGAAAAAAACAAAAAAGAATGGTATAGGTGACCAACTACTAGGTCCAATGGACGACTTTCTGGCCAAAGCAAATACTTTCATCGACCAGAGTATAAGCTTAATCGAGGGTAGAGTTTCTACTGAACTGGCAATTGCACGTCGTTCATCAATGGGATTACTTGCAACAGCAAAAACTCCAGAAATACAGCCAGCCTCAACGCAAATGGCGGTGACCACAAACAGACTTAGCCTACCCAATAATGTCGATTTGTCAGCATCCCAAATATCTGTAACCCTCTCAGAAACCGATCTTGAGAATACCCCTGATATCTTTCCCGACCCCACACCTGAAGAAACCAGACAAATGAGAGGCAAGCGGGAGGGGGCTGTAAAAAAACGGAACGCAAAGAGTAAATCAGATCATATTACAAACTCCATAACATCCAAACATCCAATATCGGTCACTGATCCAAACGTTTCAGTGATTTCTAACCACCCTGCTCCCCTAACTAATAACGTGGTAACAATTCACCATGTACCGCGTGATCTCTGTGATGCCTTAATGCCAGATTCGCTAACCTTACAAAACACAGGAAGACAAAGAGAATCAGCAAGACTAATCACAGAGATAGCTTTCCTTTTAAATTCCCATATACGCCCACTAGAAACAAGACTCAGTAATATAGAGAGGCAGCTAACAAAAATTATTGGCTCTCTAAAATCCATATCCCCACAATCTCATACCTAGCCCCCTTCAAATCCAGAACCCATACACCTTGCTTCTAAGAAAACTGCAACTGTACCTCCCCCACAGTCCAAAAAGCAAACCACATTAATCCTCCCAACAAACACCACCATTCCACAAAAGTCAACTCCTACGCCCCTGGTTATCCCCCCACAAGCTAGTTCCCAATCAATACCAACTGCAAACTCTACTTCCACAAAAACTCCCGCTCCTAAAACACTGGCACCGAAAACACCCGTAACAACAAACACTAAACCACCGCAAACAAAAAATTCCCCGAGAGGGACAACCGAACAAGTACCCACCCTAAATTTACCACCTGAGGCCACCCCATACGTGGTAGTTATGACGGGGGTCCCCGAACTTACAGGTGAGGGGACTGAACCCAACTGGTCATTAAAGAACAAGGTCCAGTATTGGTTGAATACAAATCGTCCCGTCCCGCCACCTTGGAAAAGTAAAATAGCTTCAGTATCCCGGACCTCGTGGGTAGGTTACAGGAAAAAAACAATTTGAGGAGACTGCATAGTCATTACGTTTGAGGATCCCAGCATAGCTGATTATATATGCTCCTGGGAACGCAACAACTCCTCTGGGGGGATTGTAACAAGACCCTTGTCTTACTTTTACCCGAAAAGGTTCAATAATAACAATTACCAACGTAACTTTGACAACATGTGGAGGAAGCCAATTCCGCAACCATGGGAGCTAGAAACTGCCGCCACCAATCCTGTAATGCGACTTACTGAACCTATTAACTCTCGGTATCCATCTAATCTGAGCTATCAGCAGAGAGAAGTCCCATGGCAGATCGTGGGCCCTCAAAACAGATTTGGAAACTGGGAGCAATGGGAGAGACCACCTCACCAACCTTTTGGCTTTAACTATGAAGACACCAGTAATGGGCAACCCTGGCTAGGCTTCCCGACCACGAACAGGTTCAGTGGCCTGGAAATGGTCGATTGACAAACAACTAAATCACCAGAGCCCTCATCAACTACAGTAGTATTTTCACACCCAATTCCAGCGCCTACCCTATCTATATCACACAAGTACAATGTTGCACAAGAACGCGAACCCACCCAGCTTTCTATGGTCTTCTGGAATGTGGCCGGCCTCCGAAACAAGATTGAGGATGGCTCGGCAGCGGTTTTCTTGAAGGACTATCAAATCATTTCTATTCAAGAAACCTGGGCAATGGCTGCCCTCCATCTAGTGGGATACAGAACATTTACCTCTCCCGCCCTTCCCAGCACCTCAGGAAGACCTAAGGGGGGTCTGGTAATCTACATGGCTAATACAATTGTAGACATAAAGATCATCAAGACAGACCTCCTTCCGAACTTTCAGATCCTCACTTTTTCTGTAGGGAAAAAAACTCGTATCTCAATAGTAAACACATATAACAACTTGGATTCTGATAATTTTGTGAGCGTTCTTGACCAAATTCAAGACAAAATAACCGAACACTCACTTCAAACAGAAAGTGGACATTGCTCACGTAATTTGGGGTGGCGACTTTAATCTGCATCCTTGCCCCAATATTGATACCTGTGGAATAGTAGAAGAGTCTGACATTCCTTTAACTCACTTCACCCACTCAGGAGTGGGGTCTGCTATGAACAAAATACTCCCAGACTTGGACTTGCAAATTTTGAATCCCACACAACAAACAACCAATAAACTAGAGCCTACATATAGAGGAAGGGGCCACGAGACCACCGTGGATTATATATTAGTTACAGAAGCCCTAAAACCGCAAATCGGAACATTTAAAATCTTGGAAAACTGTCTCAGTGACCACTCCGCTCTAAGTCTAAGTCTCCAATTACATCACTCGAATTCTCTGATGGTAACTATAGCCAACACTTTATCACAGAATAGGCTCGAGCTGAACAAGACCAATGGCTTCACAATTAAATGGGAAAAAGTGGACCCCAATATCCTTACGAAGAGACTAGTTACTCTTGCCTATAAAAACATTTCGATTTGTCTTGATCCCCAAGCGGAGGCGAATCAAATTCTGGAAAATTTCAATACCATCATAGAACATGTCAAAAACCTGTTAACCAGAACTCCCAACCAAAATAAGAAAAAGACCACAGGTTGGTTCAATCGAGATTGTACGAAAGCACAGACTAACTTGAGGAAAGCTCTTGGAGAATCTAACAGAGATGTAATAACGATCCAAGGTCTCAGAAGAGAATATACTATTGCCAGAAAGACGAGAAAAAAAGAACTAAAAACATCCCTGTGGAAGGCCTTGCACGAGAGCGCACTCTCGAAGGACACTCAGGCTTTCTGGAAAATAGTCAAATCCCCCTCTTTAACTGACTCCAGTGGACCAAAAATAGATGTGGCCATAGACGAGGCTACATGGATGAGTCATTTCTCGAAAATCTTTCAATCCACACCTAATAGCAATCCGTACCAGTCTACATACAACCCAGTCACCTTCCCTATCTCCCTGGAAGTTGACCTACAAGATTTTGAAAAAGCGTTATCCTTAAGTAGGCCCGGAAAAACCCCCGGTCCTGACGGGGTCCCTGTCGATTTATTTAAATTCCTTCCCGACCTTTGGACCCCAATAATCACGAGAGTTTGTATTGCAACTATGGAACTCGGATTGCTAGACTCATGGTCATCATCAATAATGGTCCCCATTTTTAAGAAGGGGGACAGGCAAGATGTCAAGTGCTACCGCCCAATCTCCCTTCTTGATTCTCTGGGTAAAGTGGTTGGCAGAGTCCTCCTTGGCAAGTTGCAACAGTGGGTAGCTGACGAAAACATCCTCTCTGACCAACAGTTCGGCTTCAGGGAGGGCTTTGGAACTACTGAGCAAGCATTAAATCTTTCCTTGCTTATATCCAAGTATACCCTTGCAAAAACAGGTACTATTTTTATGACATACGTGGATTTGTCCTCCGCATTCGACTGTCTCACATACCAAGCTCTGGTCGTTGCTGAGCAAGATGGGGGTAGACCCTCCTCTCTTGGATTTTCTAAGGGAACTCTACAGCGGGGCTACAGCGAGAGTGAGGTTCGGGACAAGAGGAGAACTGACGGCACCATTTGGGGTAGAGCGGGGAGTGAGGCAAGGCTGTGTCCTCGCCCCCTTTCTCTTTTCACTATACACCAACGGCCTCGAAGAGTGTATGTTGAAGGGGGGAAGAGACCTTCCAAAAGTAAAAGACCGCCTGATCCCCGCCCTGCTCTATGCGGATGACGCTGTCATTTTAGCCCGAACTCCAAATGAACTACAGAAATCACTAACCAAATATGCAGATTTTATGGCTGCCTTGGACCTGCATATAAATGTTAAAAAAACCTTTGTTATGGTGGTCGGTGGCACAAAAAAACCTGTAAAGACCATCTTTCTGAAAGAACAAAAAATTGAAAGAACCTCGCAGTACCCCTATTTGGGTATCATGATAGATGATGCCCTAAATTGGAAAGCGGCGGTAGAGGCTAGGAGACATCTTTTTAAAAGAGCGATTATGGCACTAATTAAATTTTCAAATAGACTAGGGAAAAAACCTCCAGTGGAACTGCTACAAATATATGCTGCGAAGTGCCAATCCACAGCATTATACGGTGCTGGGATCTGGGGGCATATAAACACCGGCCCCATTCAAAAAGAGGAAAACATCTTCACGAGATTCCTTTTATCAATACCACGAGGCACCTCCATCTATGCCTCGCATATAGAATTGGGAATCCCATTTATTGAAGATTTGATCAAAATCCAACCTCTAATGCTTTGGAGAAGAGTCTGGTTATCCGAAGAAAACAATCTGACCAAAAACATTCTACGAGATATCATGGAGTTGGACCACGCTAAAAAAATACCTTGGCTCTCCTACATTAGAAATTTCCTCTATGATCTAGGGATCGAGAAATATTATTACAACCCAGAACTAATGAAGGAAATCTCTAAAAAGGAACTAAAACAAATAGCACTGAGCCACTTGGACTCCCTGAGACTATCAACGTTGGCCACAAAAAAATCTGTTACGCATGCAATCATTATTCAGCAGACTCTGAAAATTGAGCCATATCTTACACTGGGGATTTCCACCTACGAAAAGATGCTCCTAACAAGGTTCAGGTTGAACCTATTTTTCAGACTGGTGACCTTTCCCGAAAAGAATAATTGGAGTACCCAAATGGTCCTGTGCCCCTGTGACGATCATTCCCAACAGTCCACCATCCATACAGTACTTTTCTGTAAGTTCTATCATCCACACCGAAAGACATGGCTTATTCCCTTATTAAAAAAATGGGGTCATAGACAATGCCGCCCAGCGATGTCATCACTCCAATTTCTGGACTCAGAATGCACGGTATATCATGTACTAAACTTTTTAAAATGTATCATGAGACACAGAAATAACCTGTAACTGTAATTTACTACTTTTCGCCTTTCGTAACAAATTAGTAAAAATAACTTTTTTGAGTTTAAAATGTAATTGTAATCTCTTTTTAAATTAACTGAATGTTTTTATAACTATGTTATCTTTTATGGCTTTTTCAAACTGTAAAAACCGAATAAAGATTATTATTATTATATTATACAGAGCCTGCACTGGCTCCCTATCAAAGAGCGAGTGGAATTTAAGAATCTGTGCACAGCTCACAATGCAATCTACGGGCTGGCACCCGCCTACATTAAAGATCGCTTGGTGGTGTACAGTCCAATGAGAACTCTCAGATCCTCAGATTCTCAATTATTGGTCTGTCCCCGGTATAAACTTGTAACAAAGGGAGGGAGAGCCTTCTCTGTGTTAGTCCCTCAGTTATGGAACACGCTACCCGAGACGCTGCGCAGGGAAGGGAACCTCCTACGGTTTAGAAAGGTGCTAAAAACACTGCTGTTCAGAAGAATCATGAGTGCTATATAGGCCAGTGGATGCATTTTATTTTGTGATTGCCAAGTTATTGTTCTTACCACCGATTTCCGAGCGCCTAGAGACCTGCAGGTGATTGGGCGCGATACAAATCCAAAATAACAATAACAATAACAATAGATGTACGTTTTTTTTGTATGGCAACGAACAAACCTCACACGTTTTTCAGAAAACTAATAAAAAAAGTGATATAACTCATATTACTCGAAAAAAAGTATATACATCACCCAAGGATTAATTACCTTAGGGTGATATTCTACTCAAAATAAAAAAGTGGCAGAACTAAAAAGTGACCGGGTTCCTCATTTCCTAATGTTCAGTGAAGGACACAACCCCACTTCTTGCATAATTCTTTATAAAACAGACATGTTTTTTAACTGCCAAATAGGATAAAGGTTCTGACAGAGAGCAAAAATTTCTCAGTCAAATCAAATTGAAGCTGTGACGACTGTTTGGATGGTTTCTCACTTACTTTCCACATTCGATTTATAACCAGACTCCATGTCACATTTCTGACGAGCCCCCACACTCTCCCACCATCCCACAAATAGATGCTTCTTGCAGTGTTAATACTGCCTGCAAATTTGGCATGTTCTGTTTATTAGTTTGCAGTGACCTCTGGACTCATGTTTTCACCAATACCTCTAGCGTATGTATTTTTTCAATATGTGGGATTCTAGTATTTATCTCATGAATGATTTCTTCATATGATTGTTGGAGGATGCACTGTAATGCCAGTCGGTGTGATATTACATTTTGTGTGTCTGATCTTCCAAGCAGGTTTTCTTCACTGTAAAGCCCATGAAGAAGTGCATAGGTGAAAAATGCATTGGGAAATGATTTCCACAAATTAATTTGGAAACAAAAGTTCACTGTAGTAAAATGTACATTGGTTTACTACATTCGATTTATGGAACTAATTTCTCCCGGGGTTTAGATCCCTAAACACAAAGTAGGTCTCGAATTATTTTGTAAAAAAGAGGGTAATCTGCTTCTAAGACCAGTGGAATGTGGACAGCTGTCTAGGTAACAAGTGGTATTGTTTCATTGGTGTTTAGTGTCAGGGTGCCAAACCTGTGTACCGAAGACGCTACAATTACCTTCAAGATGAGGACTATTGCTCCTCAAATCTCTGAAGGAGTGCCACTCTAGGTTGTGCATACATCATCTCACTACAGAGAGAACACCGTTTTACAGATCCCCCCCCCCCCCCCAACCCAGACTACTTTTAAATACCTTTCTTCAGTCACTTGGATTTTTCATAGACGAAAATCCAACCTACAAGCCTAAAAATCTGCAGTTTCTCATCAGGTGATTCATGAAGTAAGACTAATGGAAACAGATTCAATTTGAGGTTTTACTTCTGTGCATTAAAAGATTTAAGTAGCAGACATTATTTATTTGTAATAAAGCAATAAATACATAAGGGACAATTTATTTCCAGGTCTCAGAGGGACCTTCCTAACTCGGGTCTCTCCCCACTTGGAAATCAGCAGCAAAGGTTGCAGTCTCCTAGGAATGCCATCTGAAAACATCTCATGCAATTGAGAATACCCTACTACAAGCATTATGGTCAAGAGCTTACCTAGAACGAATACCCTAAGCAGAAAATGAATGCCAGAGTGTGCTTCACAAAGTCTGTTACAGGAGCACACAAGGGGGAAAAAGTGAGCAACATTAAGAGACCTTGGTAGGAATAAGACCAGAATAATCCATGGACCAAATTCAATCCTCCTTTACAAGCCTAGTATTTATTATATTAATTTATTGGATTTGTATAGCGAGGCTGTTGCCCACTAAGGGCATCCAGTTGGTAGAAAACACAGCACGTCGATGAGAACAATCAAGACTGGAAAAGCAAGATTTCGAGGTACTTCTTTTCAAATATGGCAGCAGAGTTGCATACAGAAAACAACGGCAAAGCATTACATGACTTTGGTTCCAGGTAAGAAAAAGAACAGCCAACAAGTTTTGCAAACGTAATGTAAGGGACGATTGCAAGATGGTGGTTTGCAGACTGACTGGATGAGACAGTGAAGTTTGACTCGCTTTTAAAGGTAAGCGGGGCCAGCCATGTGGGGAGCATGGTGGGGAAAGTCCGGATCCATGATGTTATGGATGCTATCCATGACAGCCATGAGAGCTGATTTGGCTCTGTAGAAGGCATAAAAAAACAGATTTAGAGGGGTCTAGAAGATTAGATTTGAAGCAGCTGGTGAGTGATATATTGAACATTTCTCTAAGTTTAGTGGGAAAGGTCAGAAGAGATCTGGGTCTAAATTATAGGGTAACACAAGATTGCGTTAGATATCTTTAGTGGGACCAATAACACAGTTTACAGGCTTTGTGAACTAAGGAGTCAAAGGACAGATGCAGGAATCTCAGAGGAGGAAAAAGGAGGTCAAAGCACAGGAGAATACAGGGAGGACACAGATCATCAGGCAATTCTGACCTGAGGGCAGGAAAAACTATGACATTATCTTTCAAGTGAAAGGAAAAAAAGCCTCAAGAAATACCCAGTGGGAGCAGCTGAGGGGGTATATACGAATATGGAGAGTAGTGATGGGGGGTTGGGAGTCCAAGTGCGATTGGATGGACAAACGTTTGATGCTGAACTGGACAGATGAGGAACAGAGCACCTCAGTTGGTAGTACATAAAAGCTTCCTACACGCTTCAGCAGTCAACTAAGCAGAAAACCTCACAAGAGTAGCCACATAGGGAACACAGAACTATGGAACCTTCGATGGAGGATACGTTCACAGGGTCCAAAGCCCTAGACAAACTAGAGATGATCCAGCTGGCAATACAGAATTAAGGGTATCAATGTTATAAAAAATTACACTCCGACCTGGATGCAGGTGTACAAAATGCAGACCAAAGAAAGCTAACGCACAATGTAACAGAAAGAATCAATGCATTTGGCACAGAGGCCTAGAGTCCTGGAACTACAAACCAAGCCCTCTGATTACAGGGGAAAGATGTGCATCTTGGAAAGCCGAGCAGAAGATGCAGCAGGCTGCTCGTGCCTCAACAATACCCAAATAGTGGAGTCTCGGTGAAATCAGAGAGACCAGTGAGACATTGGGTGGAGAGGATGCACAGGGTGCAGGCTCAAACCTAGGCAGATAGTGGCACATCTGCTCAATTTAAGAGACCATATATTGCATATAGTCAGGCAGCAAGGGGATTTGACAACAGCAAGGTACTCATTTTCTCTGACTACAACCGTGCAGCTGGGTCTGAAATACACACTGATGTTTTCAAAGAAACAGATGAAAAAAAGCACATTTGTTAGCTAGGGTCACATTTAGGCAGTGCCCAACTGCTGAGTGAGAAAAAAATGGTGTATCGAATGACACTGAATGGTCGGGAAATCAGACCCTCGGGGAGCGGCTTCACTCCTGTTATTACCGCCCAGATAGCAGACATCAATTGAACGTGAAGCACACATGCCCACTGGAGACTGACAGGCCACCTGTGATTCAGAAGGCAACAGTGACCATCCCCCCCCCCCCCCAAATTACTGTACACGGCAATGCCACTAACCTGAAGAGCGGTCACATTGAAATTAGGGTTTAGGGCTCTGGACGGAGAAAGCTGGTGGCCGGGGAAGCCTCCTGGCTTCAGGCACTTTTACCATCCAAGAGAGCTCTTGACGCAAGCTTGTGTGGGGAAAGGACAATTACATTGTAGTTTGTTTGGACAAAGCTTTGTTTCGACCTCAACTAGAGACAGACTAGGAATAGAGTTATGTTGTCTCAGGAAAATGTTTTTTATTAATAAAGAAAGGGGCAATGGAGAAGCTTGGAGGTATAGGACGCATGTTATGCTGGGTGTAGAGGCGTAACGCATCAACTGGATGATATCCAAAATGGTAGGGTTCAACAGTTTGGGAACCCCCTCAATTTACCACTGACAGCCAACTGAAGACACAACCCAAGCATAATTTTATGATGTGGAACGTAAGGGCACAGCCACATCTACCAAGAAACATATGGTGTGGTGTGCACACATTTGAAGTGGACACCGTTACACAATTTGCTTCCAAGTTAAAATTCCCTGACAAAGGAAGAAATATATAGACTACACAAAAAATAGATGGAGCAGTGTTTAGCACTTCATATTCTGAGGGGTCAGACTGTAGGGCAGAGGTCTTCAATCTGTGGGGCGCGACCCCCAGGGGGGTCGTGGAGTCCTGGGAAGGGGGTCGCAGATTCTGTTGGAGCGTGCAGCAGTTCCTGGCGTCAGGCTGATTGAGGCCGGGTGATCACGGTGGAGGCCTAATTCACGCCTCATTAACAAGTAAAGGTCTTCTGAAGACCTGTGAAGTACTCGGGTGTGCCTTTCTGTGTGTCCCGAAGCTGTTTCAGCCGGGCTCACTTACACGTGCTGGGGACTGGGGGGGGGGGGGGGGGGGGGGGGGGGGGGGGAATGTGTCTGGGGGAGGAGGCTGTAGCCCTTTGAGTTCAATCAATGGACTTAGCTGTGGGGTTTATTTTTATTTTTAACGTTTTATATAGCGCTAGCTTAACCCGTAGGTATCAGAGCGCTTTACAAACACACATAGCAAACAGCAGAAGGACATTACAGTCATTGGTTCAAGTCCCACATATCTGGCGCCTGTGCAGGAGAAATGTGCCTGAAACTGTTCTTCACCGTGAGGTGTTTTATACAGCCTGTCTGCCCCCCCCCCCCCCCCCCCCCCCCCCCCCCCAAGCAGGGAAGCACAGAGATGCCCTCCCATGAGAGAGGAAGAAGGAAGAAGACACAGAGAGATACTGACCCCACCCCCATGAGAGAGGCACAGAAAAGGTGGGTGGATGAAGGATGAATGTATGTGTGGATGGAAGGATGAAGGGTGGGTGGATGGATGGATGGATGGATGGAAGGAAGGATGAAGGATGGATGGGTGGATGTAAGGATGAATAGATGGATGTGTGAAAAGGTGGGTGGATGAATGATGAGTGGATGGATGTAAAGATGAAAGGGTAGATATGGATGGATGAAGGATGAATGGATGGATGTGTGAAAAGGTGGGTGGATGAATGATGAGTGGATGGATGTAAAGATGAAAGGGTGGATGGATGGATGAAGGATGGATGGATGTGTGAAAAGGTGGGTGGATGGATGAAAGGGTGGGTGGGTGAATGATGAGTGGATGGATGTAAAGATGAAAGGGTGGATGGATGGATGAAGGATGGATGGATGTGTGAAAAGGTGGGTGGATGGATGGATGAAAGGGTGGGTGGATGAATGATGAGTGGATGGATGTAAAGATGAAAGGGTGGGTGGATGGATGAAGGATGGATGGATGTGTGAAAAGGTGGATGGATGGATGGATGAAAGGGTGGATGGATGAAGGATGTATGTATGGATGGATGTGTGAAAAGGTGGGGGATGAATGATGGGTGGATGGGGGTGGATGGATGGATGGATGAAAGGGTAGGTGGATGGATGGATGAAAGGGTGGATGGATGAAGGATGTATGTATGGATGGAAGGACAAAAAGGTAGATGGATGAAGGATGGATGTATGGGTGGATGGAAGGATGAAGGTGGGTGGATGGATGGATGGATGGATGGAAGGATGAAGGATGGATGAAGGATGAAGGATGGATGGGTGGATGTAAGGATGAATAGATGGATGTGTGAAAAGGTGGGTGGATGAATGATGAGTGGATGGATGTAAAGATGAAAGGGTAGATGGATGGATGAAGGATGGATGGATGGATGTGTGAAAAGGTGGGTGGATGAATGATGAGTGGATGGATGTAAAGATGAAAGGGTGGATGGATGGATGAAGGATGGATGGATGTGTGAAAAGGGGGTGGATGGATGGATGAAAGGGTGGGTGGATGAATGATGAGTGGATGGATGTAAAGAATGAAAGGGTGGATGGATGAAGGATGGATGGATGTGTGAAAAGGTGGGTGGATGGATGGATGAAAGGGTGGATGGATGAAGGATGTATGTATGGATGGATGTGTGAAAAGGTGGGGATGAATGATGGGTGGATGGATGGATGAAAGGATAGGTGGATGGATGAAGGATGGATGGATGAAAGGGTGGATGGATTGAAGGATGTATGTATGGATGGAAGGACAAAAGGTAGATGGATGAAGGATGGATGTATGGGTGGATAAAAGGTTGCATGGATGAATGATGGATGCATGGATGGATGTGTGAAAAGGTGGGGGGATGAATGATGGTGGATGGATGGATGAAAGGGTGGGTGGATGAAGGATGGATGTATGGATGAAAGGGTGGATGGATGTATGGATGGAATAATGAAAGGGTGGATGGATGAAGATGGATAGGTGAAATGTGGATGTATGGATGGAAGGATGAAGGGTGGATGGATGAAGGATGGATGTATGGATGGATGGGTAAAAGGTTGCATGGATGAATGATGGATGGATGGATGTGTGAAAAGGTGGGTGGATGAATAGATGGGTGGATAGGTAAAGGATGGACGTATGGATGGAAGGATGAAAGGGTGGATAGATGTGTGAAAGTGTGGGTGGATGAATGATGGATGGATGGATGTGATGAGGTCTAATAGGCGCATTTATGGTTGTCGATAGTTGTTGATGATGAGGAGTACCAGTTTCTAGAATCTTTTGTCGTAAGGGGGTCCTTACGCCTAAAAAGGTTTTACAAGGGGGTCTCGGCATCAAAAAGTTTGAAGACCTCTGCTGTAGGGGGTACTAGATGGCCAGTATTTATGCCTTGACACCAACTAAGAATCACTCTTTGAACGACAACCCCAGAGTCTGCTCTACCGGACGGACTCCCGAATAAGGGAGGAGAGCTGCTGAAATTGGTTTAGCCCTCCATATAGGGGAACTCAGAGAAATGTATTGGCTGGCCACAGCACTGACAGTTCCCCAAATGTTGGCAAGATATGTCCCCAGATGCACGTAAGTACTAATTTTATAACCATTTCCATTATCTGCAAAGCCGATAATTTTCTTGGATGGACAGACATCTGGTGCTCAAAATACTTAGGGCACAAAATATCTCAACACTGCTCTCTATTGCGAAGTTGAAATAGGAAAGGAGAATCGCTGATATAACTACATGGAGTCAGCAGTTTGCTGCCCTGCAAGATACAGTTTTCAGCAAACTAGTCAGAGATAGTATTAGTATTTCATAGAGAAGAAGGCACATTAGACATATTGAATGGATGGGAGCAGTTAATATAATGTTAAGAGGCATCAACACATCATATGGGATCAAAACAGTCTAATAAAGACATGCACTCAAGTTAATGAATACCGAGAGACCTGAAAAACAAACTAGCAGAAAATAAACTAGAGAGGGATTTGCTGAATAAATAGAGGGCAGATTAGCCACATACCCCTTTTAGAAAGATTCCACTTTGTGTACTTCAGGGAATATACGGCTAGGTAACATTAGGAAGGCGGCATGGCTGGCAAACTTCTTGCCTGGCTGAGAACCTAAAGTGATCTATATCCTCTAATATATGCGATATGCATTACTAGTGCAATATCAAAAAACCCAATCGAAATTAAATGAATTTGTCACTTAACACTTAGTTGTAATCTGCACCACAAAACAAATGCATAAAAAGACTACTGGGAAATTTAGACGCAGTGAGGTTACCAGAGATGATACCGGTACAGTGAGAGGCATTAGATGCTGAACTGAAAATGGATGAGATTAAAACAGTCACCGACCAGATATCTTGGGGAAAGACTATGTTCACATGGACTCCGGGTAGAATTGTATGTCACATATTCCTCGCAACTGGCTCTGCACCTCCTAGATCGGTATCTATCTTTCAAACAAAGAGGCGCGTAGCCCCAGTCCGCCAATCAGATGGTCATGATAATCCTTCCCAAACCGGACCATGACCAACTGGAGATTACATTTTCTGTCCACTATCAATGCTTAACTCTGACTATAAAATATTGGACAAGGTGCTAGCACAGGTTATTACTTTCACTCCCCAAACTGGTGAATCACAACCAGAAGAGATTTGGCATATAAATTGAGAAGGCCATGTCACATCATGGATGTGACACAGAATACGACCCAACATTTGTGCAAGCCGATCTTTGAACATTGAAAAAGTCTAGGACACCTTGCATTGGCAATACCCATCTGCCTTCTTGAAAAAACTGGGGCTAGGCACGGAGATGCTTGCATGGATTGGTTAAATATATTTTAAACAGTCGTCAGAGTGCGCACATGACATGCAATATCAAAGCAGTGCAACACGTACTGGGGAACCAGTAATTACTGCCCACAGTTAACCATGCTTTTTCTTCAGAAGCAGGGGCCCAGACTGAATGATCTCAACAATGAACAAACATCATATGATTTTGCTATTCGCAGATGATGCACTGTTATACCAGAGTAATGCAGGTAATCACTTAAGGTGTTTGAAAATATCTCCGGTCTCAAGATGAACTGGGAGAAAACTTGTGACAACGGGTGAAAAGTCTGCCCGAGTCTCAAAATCAGTGGGAATCTGAAACCTTCCAATATTTGGGGGTGCACATTTATCAAACTGATGAAAAACTACTAGATGCCAATATTGGTAGGCCGGTGGCTGCAATATGCAAATCAAATGCCTTCTGTTAAAGCCCTCATCTCCAACTGGTAGAACTGTAGCGTCTATAACGATCATGTTACCCAAGCTGTTCTCCTTTTTCATGACTACCAATTATTTTACATCACAGGTCTTTTTTGAAAGACCGGCACACTCTCTTATCTGACTTACCCAAGGTACAGGTAGGAAGAGTGTTGCAGTCGACAAAGTGAAATTATCTGTAACTCACCTTAGGTTAGGAGCATCAAACTGTGAAAATATCTGGTAGCCCGGGTACAGTGGCCTGTGAAATGCTTAAGCAGTAAAGGGAATGCATAGAGGCAGGCACTTCCTATGAGGGGATACTGACTGACATTCAACTGAAGTCTGATAGGCACCAGTGGCATTTTGGGGAGGACCTCAAGATGTGCCTGTTGGCAGCAAGAGTGACAAGGATAGATTTACACAATAACATTACGTTTTCCTCACATTTAATGACACAAGATATATGGACAGCATGCAGTGAGACAAATTATTACATTAATGCCCTAGGGCCTAGTGAGAGCTACATATCTGGCATGGAGTGAATAAATAAAGAAACCCCAGGTAGCAACCGTGGTGCCAATTGTACTGGCATGGTGGGGGCAGGAAGGCTGAATTACAATCCTAAAAGGCTTCGATTAAACTCTCCCCAACCAACATCATGGGGCTAATGACAACGTACAACACAAAATTGGGCATGGAATTACGAGATGCGAAATGAGCAAAAACAGAAGACTACACCTAGAGAGTATCAAGAAATACCAGGTTTAAATGTATACAGATTTAAAAAGAAAGTCAAGTTACTTAACTGTACACTGTGGTTCTCCAATATTGATATCTTTCTTTGATTCACATGCTGAATCTTCTGTCGACAAAGTGGGAGTCCCAAGGTAATTACAATAGGTAGTGCAAAGTATTGAATAGGAAAGCTTAAGGGGGGAACATTGGTAAGCAATTCACATTATTTTAAAAGGAACTAAACTCTCCAATCAGGAAACAGCCCCTGACTCAATTCCTCTCAAGGGCCACCGTACCTCAGATTTCAGAGCACAAGGATAAAAGATAACACAAATGAGGTATCTAAGGCAGCAATCTCATTAAACGGGGAGGAGGCAGGGTTGCATTTGAATCTAGGATAATACTGGAGAACCACAGTGTACAGGTAAGTAATTTTTTTTCACCCCTCTTGAGTAATTCTTAGATTCACATGCATTAATCCAAATCATATGCGGGATAAAACTTGATATAACGTACTAGTATGTGGTGGTGAGAAGCAGAAAGCATAAACTGAATAAACTGTATACATAAAACCCAAAGAGTAAAGTGACATTGTAGTTTGGTGAAAATTTCAGTGAGAACGTAACGTTTTTAACTTTAAAAAAAAAAACACCTGACATTTACCAATTATAGTGATCTCAAGTAATTATAACTCATGCCCTTCAATAACTATAACTTGTGCCCCAGCTACGCAGTTTTCATATCAATGAACATGTTGCAGTAAGATCATCAATGATGTAAAAGATGTCATGAGAAATGTCATACGTGGAGAAATTACAGTGCATGGCAAGTGCAGTCAGGCCCTGCAACCAAACCCTCATAGGCAAGCAACCCCACGCCCGGCCTCTGGCCGTAGAGATCGTGGGGTTGACCACAGGGCCTAACAAGTCAAGTCAAGTCAAGCCATAAAATTTGTATAGCGCACTACATACCCAAAGGGTTTCAAGGCGCTTAGGAAGGGGAGGGGGATTATTTGTCGAATATCCACGTTTTAAACTGCTTTCTGAACGCTAGGTGGTTCTGGGTGAGGCGAAGGTAGGCGGGGAGTGAGTTCCATGTTTTAGCAGCCAGGTATGAAAAGGATCTGCCTCCCATGGTGGTCTTGTTGATGCGAGGTACAGTGGCGAAGGCTTGGCTGGAAGAGCGAAGTTGGCGGGGGGGGGTGTAGAAGGACAGTCGAGAGTTGAGGCAATCTGGTCCGATGTCGTAGAGTGATTTGTGTGCGTGGGTAAGCAGTCGGAAAGTGATCCTCTTATTGACGGGAAGCCAGTGGAGGTCTTTAAGGTGACCAGAGATGTGTTCGTTGCGTGGGATGTCTAATATCAACCTGGCTGAGGCATTTTGGATTCGTTGTAGTTTCTTCTGGAGTTTAGCGGTGGTACCTGCGTAGAGGGTGTTTCCGTAGTCCAGTCGGCTCGTGACTAGAGCGTGGGTGACTGTTTTCCTTGTTTCGGAGGGGATCCAGCGAAATGTTTTTCTGAGCATGCGAAGAATGTTAAAGCAGGAAGAGGATACGGCGCTGACTTGTCTGTTCATTGAGAGTGAAGAATCCAGGATGACGCCAAGGTTCCGTGCGTGGTCTGTCGGGATGGGTGCTTTTCCGAGGGCTTCCGGCCACCAGGAGTCGTCCCATGCAGAGGGGGATGTACCTAAGATGAGGACTTCTGTTTTGTCTGAGTTCAGTTTCAGACGGCTTTGTTTCATCCATTCGGCGACTTCTTTCATTCCTTCGTGTAAGTTAGTTTTGGCGGTGCTGGGGTCCTTGGTGAGAGAAAGGATCAGTTGAGTGTCATCCGCGTAAGAGATGATGTTGAGGTTGTGTTGGCGGGCGATGGCTGCGAGGGGGCTCATGTATACGTTGAAGAGGGTGGGACTGAGTGAGGATCCTTGAGGTACGCCGCAGATGACTTCAGAGGCCTCGGATTTGAATGGTGGGAGGCGGACTCTTTGGGTTCTTCCGGTGAGGAACGAGGTGATCCAATCAAGTGCTTTTCCTTGGATTCCGATGTTATTGAGGCGTTGTAAAAGGGTGCTGTGGCAGACTGTGTCGAATGCTGCAGAGAGGTCAAGGAGGATGAGGGCGACTGTGTCTCCATTGTCCAGTAGAGTTCGAATGTCGTCTGTTGCTGCGATGAGGGCGGTCTCAGTGCTGTGTTTGGCTCGGAAGCCAGATTGTGAGGGGTCGAGGGATTTGTTGGTTTCGAGGAAGGCGGCGAGCTGGTTGTTGACGGCTTTCTCGATGACTTTGGCCGGGAATGGAAGAAGCGAGATGGGGCGGTAGTTTTTGAGTTCGGTGGGGTCTGCTGTTGGTTTTTTCAGAAGGGCGGTGAGTTCAGCGTGTTTCCAGTCTTCAGGGAAGGTGGCGGAGTTGAGGGAGCCGTTGATGACGTCTCGGAGGTGCGGTGCTATGACGGAGTCAGCTTTGTTGAAGATGTGGTGAGGGCATGGGTCTGTGGGGGATCCAGAGTGGATGGAATTCATCAGGCGGATGGTGTCCTCAGTGGAGACTGGGTTCCAGGCGTTAAGGGTGTTCACGGGGGGAGGATGGTCAGCAGATGGTAGGGTGGGATGGCTTCCGGGTTGGTTGTCAAAGCTGTTGTGGATGTCAGCAATCTTGTTGTGGAAAAAAGAAGCTAGGGAGTCGCAGAGGGTTTGAGAGGGGGTGATGTCGTTGGAGTTGGCCGATGGGTTGGAGAATTCCTTGACGATGTTGAAAAGTTCCTTGCTGTTGTGGGCGTTGTTGTCAAGTCGATCCTTGAATGCTGTTTTCTTGGCTTTTCGGATCAGTTGGTGGTGAGTGCGGGTGGCGCTTTTGAAGGCGTCCTTGTTGCTGGTGGATGGGTCTTTTTTCCAGGCCTTTTCAAGGGAGCGGCATAGTTTCTTGGACTTCTTGAGATCATCGTTGAACCATGAGGCCTTCTTGTTGCCAAGTTTGTGTTGACGTTTTTTCAGCGGTGCTAAGGAGTCGGCGGTGTTAGATAACCAAAGGGTGAGGTTGGAGGCGGCTTCGTTGGCGTTAGAAGAGAGGGCTGGGGAGGTTCGAAGGAGTGATGCGGAGATCTGATCCGTGGTGATTTTGTTCCAGTTTCTCTGTAGGGTTGGTTGGAGGTGGATGATGGGTTTCGGCTTGTTGTAGGTGAAGTGAACGCAGCTGTGGTCAGTCCAGAGGAGATCCGTAGTGTGGCTGAAGGAGACATGGTTGCTGGAGGTGAAGATGGGGTCGAGTGTGTGACCTGCGATGTGGGTGGGGGTAGTGACAAGTTGTTTAAGTCCGAGGTTGGCGAGGTTGTCTAAGAGGGTGGCGGAGTTGCGGTTGTTGATCTTTTCGAGGTGAAAGTTGAGGTCTCCCAGAAGGATGTAGTCTTTGGAGGGGAGCGCGTGTGGGGTGATGAAGTCCGTGATGTCTTCACTGAATTTTGCGCGGGGTCCTGGTGGTCTGTAGAGGAGGGTGCCTCTGAGAGTGGTCTTGGGGTCGATGTGGATCTGGAAGTGAAGGTGTTCTGAGTTAACGAGGTTGGTGTCAGAGCTGGTAGAGATGCGGATGGATTTCTTATGGACGATAGCGATTCCTCCTCCTGTGTGGTCGGTGCGGTCCTTGCGTGTGATCTTATAGTCATCAGGGATAGCGATGGTGATGTCTGGGGCGGAGGAAGCGTTCATCCATGTTTCCGTTAGGAAGGCGACGTCTGGAGCGATGGTGTCTAGTAGATTCCATAGGTCGATGGCGTCTCTGTGGATCGAGCTGGTGTTGAGCAGGATGCATTGTAGGTGGTTGGGGTCAGGAATCTGTGGTGTGGTCGTAGCGGAGATGATGTCGGTGCCGCTGAATTTGCAGGAGTAGCTGGAGAATGGTCCATGGGTGTGTCCAGGAGCGGCTTGGAAGCAGTTGAGGGAGCGGCCGGGGTGGAGGGCTAAAAGGGTGGCGGCATCGTAGGTAACGCGGGGGAGCGGGGCAGCGCGAGGGGCAGGGGGTATGGCGCTGGGCGCGGTCCAGGCGCGGACGGGCGTAGACGGGCTTACCTTTGGCGCACCTTCGGCGCGGGTTGGGCGCGGTCGCTGCGCGTAAACGCTGCGCGCGGGAACTACTGTCATATATGGTGGCGAGGGGGAGGGGCGAGGGCGGGTCAGCTGGGAAGGCGGGAGCGGGGTGGAGACTAGGGCAGGGCGACCAACAACAACAACAACAAAATGGCCGGTGGCCTCGTAGGGTCGATCAGCTGCACTTTACCTTCACAAATCGATTGTGACCACAGTAACACGCAGCGCAGAGCGGCAGTAGGAAATGTGATGCCAGGCAGGCAGCAGCGGCAAGGGCAAGCAGCGGAGCGGCGCAAATTAATAAAGATAATGCAAATCGGTAATTGTAAATCGGCAAAGGTATGCGGAATTAGCGCGATGCCTAGCCTGGCCCTACACTGAACCCCCCCCAGCCCGCCAGCTCCCTGTCAGGAGAGTGAGCTGCACAGGCCCCCTCCCAAGCCACTATTAGCTCCATGGACCCCATCCTCCGGGGCCAAATAATATATATTATTATATATTAACTTCTTACATAAGGCAAGAGGGATGCACGGCCCCCTCCATGACCCTACTGTGGCCCCAGGGGCACCATCCCCCCAAGGTCCGTCCTAACGATAGGTGAGTGCCACTGGATGGGATGAGGGTGGAGGGGGAACCCCCTCAGTCAGCTCCCAATACTGTGGGAGCTGGTATTACTGCCACAGAGCGGGAAGAGCTATATTATGCATGCAGGCGGGAGCAATCTGTATTTCCCTGCCCTACTAAGTGAAGGGAAGGGGTAGTGCAGTCCCCTTCCTGAGCCTGTAAAGCCCTCATAAACCCCCCCCCCTCCACACGGTCGTAACTTAAAACTATAGGCGAGTGTGGCATGAGTCTCCCTCCATGATCCTAAGGGCCCAGGGATCTCATACCATGAGGCTGGCAAACTGTGTCCTGGGAGCCCACTCCCAAGGCACTGTAGATTCTCTACCAGCAGGTGCACAGGCAGAGAAGGTATGTCTGCTCCCATTCGACTGGGTCTTTAAGAATGGTTCAGCTGGGTAGGAGCAGAATTTTCTTTCCCTGTCCGTGCTCTTGGAGGCAGGGAAACTCAGACTGCTCCTGCACAGCGGGAGCAGTAATAAACAGCTGCTCACGCCAGGTGGGAGCAAAGCCGGCTCCCAAAGCACCCAGGATGGATGCATACAAGGAGCCAGCTGGGCCTCTGGGGCTCCCTTAACAGCCCCAACGGTCTGTGCTGTAGGTGCCCATTTTCAAATGTTTTAAGTTTCTTGGAATAGCAGTTGAGATCTTGTCCCTCTGCTTGTTCTGTGGTGGTATTCTTGGTGCGAATACAACCGAGTTCTGTTTTCTCAGGAGGAAAGCTTCAAGGCCTAAGGCACCGGCTCTTAATTCTAACAGGTTTATATGCTTTCTATTCTCTGGAACAGACCATTTGCCGCAGACTTCTAGATCCTGCAAATGAGCTCCGCATTCTTCCAATGATGCATCAGTGGTCATTACATACTGAGGTTCTGGACTTATAAACGTGAGGCCTACTGAAATAATGCATTTTGCATCCATCAGGCCATAGACATCTTCCTTTCCGTCTGAATCCATCGTCTGCCTATCTTTTTTTATCTTTTCGTTATAGATGGCAGTTTTTGTTAATCTGTTTTATTTTTTCTCTTCTGGGATATGCCTTGTAAGCAATGGTTTCTAAAATTGCTATCAAACTATATATAGTGATCAAGGCTGTGGCGACGCAAATAATCATAAAAGAAAAACAACATAAATAGGGTAAACCGCCAGCAAAACTTTTTTAAAAATCAAAAACTAAAAATCAAAGGAATAAAATGTGATTGAAGGGTATGCAGCAAGGAGATTAAGTTGCCAGAGTGATTAGGCGCACAACCTGTATGTCCGCAAAGTGGAAAGTACTATAGGGTAGCTGGTACAGGCAATAGGGCGAGCGGTAATCTCACACAACCGCTCAAGGTAGGACCCAAAAGATCCACACAAATAACAATTAAACAACAATGCCCCTGCACTATACAAAATTAGAACATTCTTGGTAATGTTAGTGTCCAAATAGATATTTGGTTTGTATACATCCACACTTTCGGAGTGACTTTAAGAGAATCAATCCTCCAAATCGAGGTATAAAAGTTCAACAAAAGACGTTCCGTTCTCGTTATGAAGTGTCTGTTTATTGTTCCTTTAGTTATGCCAACACGTGTTTCATCGCAGGGAACACACTGCGAATCTTCAGGGCCTCATGAAAACATGTGAAATTCGTGCTGGATAAACCGGCTTTAGGGCGGTGCTTCGGTTATTTAGTTTCTGGGTAGTCAAAGAGTCCGTGAAAACGCTGTTTGCGTAATTGATGGATCTTGTTCATTAGTATTCTGAGCTGTAACTGGGAGGAGTCGAAAATTAACTTGAAAAGTAAAGCTCTGCTTTCTCAAAGGCGGGTACACCTTGTTCGTGCTATGCTCCCTCTTGAGGTTCCCGGTGCCGTTTGCCAATAAATAAAAATATTGGCAAACGGCACCGGGAACCTCAAGAGGGAGCATAGCACGAACAAGGTCTACCCGCCTTTGAGAAAGCAGAGCTTTACTTTTCAAGTTAATTTTCGACTCCTTCGACTCCTCCCGGTTACAGCTCAGAATACTAATGAACAAGATCCATCGTGTTGGCATAACTAAAGGAACAATAAACAGACACTTCATAACGAGAACGGAACGTCTTTTGTTGAACTTTTATACCTCGATTTGGAGGATTGATTCTCAAAGTCACTCCGAAAGTGTGGATGTATACAAACCAAATATCTATTTGGACACTAACATTACCAAGAATGTTCTAATTTTGTATAGTGCAGGGGCATTGTTGTTTAAAATGTGAGTGAAGTAATAAAAATATATGTACGACCGACAACTGCGGGAAAAAAAACTCAAAGAGCAAGCGAACATGAAGGTAGTGAAAAGAAACTAGAGAACAAACAGAAGCAGATGGCATATAGCTAAACAGGACCTCTGACGATGAAACTAAGGCAGAATAGGAGAGAATGTGGGATGAAGACTAGCTTTCCAAAGCACACAGGTAGCAGTACTATATGTTCCAGAGTGCTTATTATCACGTGCTCTTTCTCAAGCATAGAGCAACACTGCAGGTTCTAGAGTGCTTTTGATCTAGGGCTCTCAAGAACACAAATGGCAGCACTGCAGGTTCCAGAGCACTCACTGAGAAACATACAGTAATACAAGTACTCAAGTGACGGGAACATAGTGTTTGCAGAAGCAAGTTTTAATCGTATACGCCTATGCAATCTACCATTTTAAGTCACTGGCAGTGAATGAAGTAAACAACTCCCAAAATAAGAATACACATGAAATGAGGTGTCCCGGCATAGTAGGGCAATGGAATTATGCGGCAGGGTTGACTAAATTCTGGAGCAAGAAAGGGAAAGTTATGGGATAATGAGGAAGATTTTGTGATAGTATTATTTTTCAATTATTGTGTCACTTGTATGCGTTAACACTGTTTTGGCCAAGATTTCAACTGTTAAGTACCATTTAATATCCTAAACACAGCAATAAACAACTGAAAGATTGCAGTTTAACCTTTGCACCAGGCCCTCCACAGAGCAGCAGTGGAAATAGGGGGGTCAGGCAGAGAAGGGGGGGTGAGGGCTGGAGCAGTAGCAGTAGCAGGCTGAGACTGGAGGCTAATCACACACTGACCTTACGGCCAAATACTTCTGAATACCGTGAATGCGGCTTCCTCTGAGCAGAGGAGATTAGAGAGAGGAAGCAAATGATGTAGTCACAGAATCAGAGGAGTTTGGACCATAAATGCGAAAAACAGAAAGCAAGGAGGGCCTACTTGGTCAGGGAATGTTATTGAAAGGGCCGCCCACGGAGCGGCAGTGAAAACAAGATAGCCTGTTGCTGTTTTTACCCACTGGATAAAAAGAAACCGCATTGCTCGAAAGAAGTTGAACCCCCCCTGCAGCCCAGGTTGGTCAGGTCCTTTTCAGTCTCTGGCTGGGTGTAGCACACATGGCCGGATATTGTTGAAAATTACTACCCGACATTCTGGGTGTGGTGGAGGAAGGGGGGGCAGAGGGGCCATTGGGGAAGAGATTTAAAAAAAATGGATCCTAGCAAAACTGACTGAGATGTAAGGCTCGTTCCGCAGCCTACTGTGAATGAGAGCAGCGATTACTTGAGGTAGAGAGAGACACAGGCTTGAGCTACTCGGGCTGCCAGTGACCCTCCATCATCCAGTGAGCAGAGGAGAGTGCAGGCGGAGCCCGTGGCAGAGAAGGGAGCCGCGAAGAGGAACAGAGTATGATTGAGCAGAAACAAACATCCAGGCTTCAAAGTGACAAATGACTCAGAGCGAGAGGTGAACTGAAAATGAGCCGCCTGAAAGCATTAGTGCTCCTGGAGAGCCTGAGCCCCAGCCCAGGCTCAGGAAGGACGCAGCAGGAACGAGGGCTGGCGGGAGAAAAAGATAGCCCAGATTGGAACAAAACTCAGCACAGTTTGGCGCTGCTACTCATGTTTTACACAGCGCGGCCGAGGTCCATAAAATAACAATGAAAAAATACTGTTTCTACAAATGCGAGGCGGACATAAACTATGTGTAGTGCTGAAGCCAGTTTTGTAAAGGACACCAACTTAAACAAATAAAAATTGCCAAAACAAGCTCTTGGCATTGCTGTGGGGAGGCCGTGGGCAGCAACAGCAGGGGTGAATACTTAGGGGGGGGGGGGGGGGGAAATGCGAGACACGGCCTGCCGGCCGTGAAAAGTGTGAAGCGGGGAGCAGATCCCTTTGAAGTGAAGCTAAGCTCTCGGAGGCAGGAGGCTCGGGCAAGCGTGTGCACGAGCACCACATGCACTCTATGAAATCCGCAATGGTTTCAGAGCTTGGTTTAGCCTCTATATCTCTCGCCAGCAATGCGCAAGCGCATTGGCAGGCGAGACCTAAAAAATCAGGATGGTCTTTGTTGAAATACCTAGATATGTAAACAAGGAACTCACTGGGTCATTTACCAGTAGGAGACCAAAGTCGATTGGTTGGTTTGATTGTAATTGTTCGAAGGCCCATCGGGCTGTAAAGGAGGCCCTTAGCAAATCCTTCATATTTAAGGTGGAGATTACTGAATGAAGTAGATGCAAAGCAGTCCTGAATTATAGAAAGAAAAGGATTAAGCATGAGGCATGGAATGCTTTTAGTGGCTGCCAGTAAAAACAAGTACAATACGGCCTTTTGGCAGGTTATAAATCAACCATATTTTCAGAGAGTTGGGAGCATCAAACTTGGAAGGAGAATCCCAGGCACATGACTGGGTTGCTCACTTTAGTAGCATTTTCGCAGCACCCTGTAATGACCTATGGGGTTGCTTAGTGACCTAGGAGGTCCTTCTCTCCTGCTTAAAGTGGTCATGTCCCCTCAGTTTCAAGAGGTTGGTACTGCCATTTCTAAACGCACCAATGCAGAAGCACTTAGCCCTGATGGGATTCCTTTTGACCTTCTCAAGGCCCATATTAAGTTTCAGGCCCATTACACACTAATTTTTTGAAGACCATTTGTAAAATAGGCAAATTGTGCACCTTTTTTTATTTCTCTTTCCCGGAGTTTTAAATAGCGCAAATTTGATTCAAAGGTATCAGGTATCAGAGCGCTTTACATTAGCACCAGTTATATTACACAAGGACACATTAATTTTTGGTAGGTACGGGGAGATTAAGTAAATTTCCCAGAATCACAGGATGTTAAGCGTCAGGGACGAGACTCGAACCGGGTACCCCAGATTTGAGAACAACCGTCCTAGCCCGTTCGGACACATCCTCTCCATAATCACCTAGTCACAATCACTAATTATACCCATATATAAAAATGGCAATTGTGCCATTTCTAGTTGCTGTCCGCTAATCTGGCATTTGGATAATTTACTCCAGGTTTTGGGTAGGATACTGCTCTGCAGGTTGGAATTGTAAGCAGAGAGCAGAGGAAAATCGTATCTTGGCCAAGATCCAATACAGGTTTTGCAGGGTATTGGGACGGTGGAACAGACTCTAATCTTGTTGCTATATATCAATAAGGATAGGGTGGCCAAATAGGGCACACTCTACATGGCTTTCATGGAACCTATAAAGCGCCTCTGACTCTCACATCTCAAACTTCGGCCCTTGATGGTAGACATGGGGATGGAGTTGTCAATTATTAACCTTTAAGGAAAATCTACACTGGGACAACAGCCAAAATTAGATATGGTTTGGACAGATAATGCTCCTAGGAGTTTCCTATTGTTAGGGTTGTCTATCAGGGCTGTGCCCTTGAACCTTTCCTTTTCACCCTCTACATTAACAACGTCCAATCTGGGACATATCCCTTCATCTCTCCACCAACACCCTCTGTACATCACTACATTACTTCCCTCCTTTATGCAGGGAATGCGGTCCCGACTGCCTGCACTGTAGAAGCTCTTCAGCTACTACTGAACACCTTTGATGAATTTATGGGTTTTTAAGTTGTTGGAGTCAACTCGAATAAGTTGCACATTATAATTTGGGGGGGTTAATTTGCCCACCACCTCTCATTTTAGTGAGAAGGATGTTCAGGTAAAACAAATTCTTTCACTCATCTGGGGATGCACTTTTATGCTGCTGGTATCTGGAAAGGTCAAATTAATATTGGTAGTAATCAACTTGCGATTGCTACAATAGTATTGTTTCCTTTCTCCACTAAGTTGGGAATGAAACCCCTGAAGAAAATGAATACAATCTATTGGGCTATGTTTATCTTAGTTGCTACCTATGGGCGGGCATTTGAGGACATGTTAATGCAGATAAATTACATCCGAAAATCCATGCCATAGGAGATTGTTGTCAGTTCCTGCTAACTGCTCTTCCCTTGTGTACCACAAAGAGCTGGGTGTGATTTTTTAAAGAAAATCATATAAGACAACGCCTTATTCTTTTAGGGTCTGGACAAAACAACAAGTCCACGTAAACCGGTTGATATTGCAACAGTATCTAGCATTTGACAAGGTTTCACATATTCCACGTTTTGAGCGTATTAAGATGCAGTGCAAATAGCTGGGTCAAACCAATTTATTAGATGAGCCGGATGTGTTAACTCAGATTGGCATGGTTAAACTCAAACATATGTGCCTTCAGCTCAATGAAGAGAACTGTGATAAAACTTCATTTGGGTGTAGCAAGGTTATCTCGTATTACTCCCTGATATCACGTGCAGGTTTTTAAATCTAACTTCGTCCACACTACAAATACTTAAAATCGGTTTATACCTACAAGATTCAACTTCATATGGTCCACTACTGATTGACTGGTCAATGGTGGTAGAAACAGCCCCTGTGAAGGTATTCCTACTCATGGCTCGATGCACTTTGTTTTTTTGCTTGTTTTGGGATGCCCTTGAAGTTGTTAAATTAAACCTCTACTACGAAAATTTCATTTTCGACACTGAAGACCCCCCTTTGGCTTTTCTGCAACAATTAGTCAGCATGTTCTGAACGTAAGGCTTGGATATTATGAAACAAGCTGAGGTGCAGGTGTAAAACCCAAAAACATTACAGTAAAGCAAGTAAACAGTTTAAGGTCTGAGCTATAGTTGAAGAAAAACATTAGTGATTTATTACCATTTAAAAAAATAATCTATGTCAAAATAAACTCAATCTTGAATTAATGATCAATGAAGTAGATCATTAAAATCAAAGTCTAGTCGGTGGGAATTACGTCCAACGAAACAAGACTCTCAGCCAAATTCCCTGGGATGGAAAGGCAGATCTGACATGAGAAGGCAAAGCATGTTTGAGGTTTGGCCTGTGAAAAGTTTAACTTAATCCGCTTATGTGAATATGTGAACAGCTGGGGAAGCTAAGAATGAGAGAGAAGGACCTCATAGCAGTTGGAGAAGAACGTGCACTCATCAGATACACAAGGCAGCTTACTTTAAATGGTTCTTCAATCTAATTAAATCTCTTGGTCACAGGCTAAGGGTTCTACAGATTCAATCAGGATTGTGAGGACTGATGAGAAGAATCTTTGGGTCAATATAAAGCTCAGAAAATATGATGGCAGTGGTGTCTGCAAAGCTTGTACTGTTGGATCAGGCCAGTGGTTTGCCAAATTCTGCATACTATGAAATACACAAACAGACAACAGTTGTCTATGGAATATCCCAATTAGGGAATATCTTCAGATTGATCACTTTAAGAACAAGTTCAGCATACAGCACTTGGACGAAGCCAAATGTTTAGTCCCTCCCAAACAATACACTAAGATATCTAGGCTAGAACAACATTTCTTAGGAAAAGGGGCTCATCTGTATAGAGCAAGGACTGAAACAAGGAAGACAGAGGCGCTGGTAATGGCTCTTGGCATTCAATCTCGCCTCATAACATCACCTTGCATGATTTTTAAAACGTCAATCTAGGCAGCACATCTACACCAGGGCACATATAATAGTGACACTTCTGGACTCCGTTAAGAACCCTACCAAATGTGCATTGCTAGTATCCAAGCTTGTGTCTTGGGGAGAATTTATCAAAAAGTCAATCAATGATAATCACTTTAAGCCAGAAAGAAGTGAACGTCTACTACACTATAAGTAAAGAGACTGGCCCTGTAAATTAGGATTCTCAAATAAACAGAACATCAAGTTGAAAAACTATCAGATCTAGACGTAGGCCAGTAGTGGTCGGCTATGCACCATTCCATCCAAAAGAGCTCTTTTCTGAATGAGACAAATGTTTAACCGTGAAGCAATATCCACTTATGCAAATGCAACAGTGATTAGCAGTACAAAGTGTAGGTTTCGCTGAGTGGCAAAGTAAAACTCACAGCCTCAACGGTTACTTAACACGATCAGCTTCCTAAACATGTTTTTTAGGCAAGATCAGTCTTTTTCAGCGACAGCTCTAATGAGCATTTCGAAGTGTGACCACAAACATCCATTTTGTAAAGTGGCACTTGCATGTTGCGTTGAGAAAGCCATGTGCAGCATTTAGAAGAACAAATCAGTTAACAGTTGAATACTGGGCATTGGAAAGGACACGGAAGAATGCCAGTGGCAAAGCCTTATAAAATAACATGTCAAAAACATCGAGAAATAGGGAAAACTATTTATAATAAAACGGAGTGTGAAATAGTCCTCATTAGGGACTTTGTTAGTTAAACAAGAAATCATTTAAGCTACTTTAGAAGATAAAAACGAATGCATTTTTGTCGCAGTCTTTACGTTTTAAGCTCTGCCGTTTCAATCAGTTATTTCATTTTTAGCTAAAATATATGGGGAAGACATGGGGGTTGTAAAGAGTTTGCTTTTTCCCCTACTTTTACAGTCTATTGTTCTTTTACAATGTGCCAGAATTTCAAATCATTTACATCAATTCTGCACGAACGTGAATTTCATTTGCCCGAAGTACATTTTGACATCGTTGGTACACCTGTGACCATTCACAATAGCAGTGAAGCCACAGCACTATTCCACTGATATACAAGATAATGCATTATCTATAGGAAAATACTACATAACAATGTTATTGCGTTCTTTATTTTTATTTTACAAAATAATTACAGAAAAATGGAGATACATAACAAGATGTTTGAAATTCATTATTCACAGTTCCGATAGGACCAGTTCGTTAAGGGAGCACAAATAGCCAAACCGTTGGCTTTCAATTTACGTCCTTTTCTATAATAAATGTCTTTTTCAAATCTGTATATTGATAGAAATCTTTCACGCCACAGTTGGCATGTTGGAGGAATAGGCTCGAGCGAATGAGTGGCTAAACAGAACCTAAAGACTGTAGAAGCAATAAATAAAAAGGATTGATTTTGATTCGAGGAAAGTTAACCTCCTACCCCTAGTTGAGGAGTAAGTTAATAGTTTTTAACATGTCACTAACACTTCGTTTCAGAGTATTTAAGACAGGACATGTGGCGAACATATGAACACTGTCAGCTCCTGGATACTGGCATCGAGGGCAGGTGGAGCCTGCTTCTCTAACCCATTTAGCAATCTTGGCAGGAGTAATATACAGACTGAACCAAGTTTTAAAACATTGCAGTTGTAGATTAGTCGCCATAAATGATGTCTTGGCCAGATATATATGGAATCTTTGATTTCTCCAGGTACAATCTCTAGCAGATTTTGCCAACGATCTATATGTTTGGTCAGGTCGTCAGATAATAAGTCAATTAGCATTTTATACAATGCCCCTAAAGTGCTTGAGCATTTAAATAATTCATCCATCAACATCGCCCTGGAAAAGCCAGAGGTGCCCCTCAACTTTTTACTTATAAAGTCTCTTATTTGGAGGTATTTAAGAAAACTGTTGGTTGTCTAGCCCAAACTTGTCCGTTATGACATCAAATAATAACAGGTCAGATTCGTTTGTAAGATTTCCAATTGTTCGTACTTATTTGTCATGCCATTGCCTCATATGACCATCATTGAAGATATGTGGAAAATAAGGATTCCTATACATTGGGGTATAGGCATTAAAGCGTCCGAGACAGGGTTTTTTTTTCGAACCTTAAAAACACAGATTACAGTTTTGAATTTGACTTGTTTAAAATAATAAAATTTGATGTGCCGTAAAAGGCACCCCTTAGCCTCAGTTCCTAAAATCAACTCAAAAACGGAGACAGAGGAGCCTACCCTCATTATATTATCTTTTTCATTAAGCAATATCCCTATTTTCTGTAGCATCACCGCCCAATGATATAATTGAAGATAAGGTACCGCCCACACCCCTCTGTCTCTAGGCAAAGTTGATAGTTTAAATGCACTTCGGGGGCAACAGTTAGCCCAGATAAATTTAGAAAAAAGTAGGTTCCTTGAAAAACACCAAGCATTACAAATGGACAAGGGAATAGCCCTTAAGAAATATAAAATCTTTGGTAAAAAAATCATTTTGATGACATTGGATCTTCCTACCATTGTAAGCTTAAGATTCTCTAGCCGGCTAAATTCGGCTTTACATTTAAAAATATGGGGATTTAAATTACTTTCAAAGATTTTGGAGACATCTGCCATGATTTCTACAACCAAATAAACTGCTTTCTGGACCACTCGTGTATCGTTTATCTGAAGACCGGTCAAGATCTGAGTTTAGTTTTGATTCAGACGATACCCTAATAGTTTCCCGAAGATATCCGCTTTTTTCTCAATCTCAATTACAGCATTCACGGGATTGGAAGTATTTATAGCAAGATCATCAGCATAAGCCAATATTTTTATACATCCCCCCCCCCCCCCCCAATGTTCCGCACTCCGACAATCAAGTTGTTAGCTTCAATCCTTCTAACAAGCGGATCTATATAAAGCTCAAACAGTAGGGGTGAACAAAGGCACCCCTGCCGGGTCCCTCTACTGATAAGTATAGGGTCTGACATCTCCCCCATGATTGAGATTTGTGCGGTCGGATTTCTATACATTGATTTCATAGCTGTAATTAATTTTTCTCCGAAACCTTTAAGGTTGCCCATAAAAAAAGACCAGGAGACCCCCATCGAAGTCTTTCTCTGCATCAAGCAGGATAAGCCTGATAGGGTCCCCGGTAATGCCTGCCCCATCTTAAAAGAGTGATAACCCTCTGGATGTGCACTATTGTACTGCATCCAAGTACAAACCAATGTTGGGTTAGGGAAACTAATCTCTTCATTTAGGCCACAAGGCGTGCAGCGAATATCTTAGCGTATATTTTAATTTCGCTATCTATTAGAGTAATAGGGCGATATGACCCCATTTCGTTAGCTGGCTTTCCTTTTTTAGGAAAGACAACTATATTAGCTGCTTCCCAGGACTGTTCTGGATGTTCAAAAAAAAGGGTTTCATCATTTCTTGTAGGGAAAAGGCAAATATTTTATAAAACTCACCAGGTATAGCGTCTGGTCCTGCTGCCTTACCATTTACCAACGAGCAGATAGCAACACGGATCTCCTCTGTTATTGCAGATTCTAAGGCTTCTCACTATCCTGGAGTTAGTTTCTTCGCTGGAGCTCCAGCCAGATATTTTTGCATTATTTCCTCATCATTGCTGCTATCCTCACAATAAAGTTTCTGATAAAAATGGTGAAAGGCAGCTCGAATTTCACTAGGTCTGTAACCGACCCTGTCCCCGGATCTTCTGTTGATGAAATGCCTCCTTGGGTTGTGCGTTGTCTCGCCCGCATCACCAGCACGTGACCCACCCTTTCCCCATACTCATACAGTCTGGACCGCCAAGCAGTATATTTCCTTGCTGCTTTGCTTGTTGATACTTCTATGATGGAGGATTTGGCAGCAGCAACCTTGATTTGCACCTGTTCTACTTCTCGATTGTTGGTGATAGCCTGCATCAATTGAGATACACTCAGCTTCCAATATTGTTCCTGGAGAAACTTTCTCTCCTTTGCCTGTGCAGCCCACCCAGATCCAGTTGTTTCCCATCTGATCCCGACTTGGAGTGTATCCCAGATGGTCACAACCTGCGCACTTTCCCCATTCTCTTCTAAAAATCTAGGAACCCACTCCTTCATATGTTGCACAGTCATCCTCGTATAGTAACGCTCTATTAAAAGTCCAGTGATAAATAAGGGGTTTTCTGGTCTGGAATGAGAACTCCAACACTAATGGGTTTTGATCAGACATCACCCGAGGGTATTTTTGTATGTTAGATTTTGTTAAAACCTCTTGAGATACAGAAAAATAATCAAGCGTAGCATGGGCCTGATGTAGGGCGGAAAAAAAGGTTAATCCGGCATCCTGACATTTTAGTATAGACCATGCACCAGTAAGACCGTGGGGAGGCAAGATTGCGGCTGTGTGATCCCTGCTGAAGCCGCTCGTCCAGCGCCCCACAATGGTCTACATAACCCCCACTCTAGATGGATAAATTGAATCGGATGAATCAGATAAATGAAGCTGATCGCAACGGTCAACTAACTCCGCCCAACAGGGAAAATGGATATACATATCTCTTCCGACTTACTTGGGCGTTCCTGAAAGCGCTCGCAGAGTGTTGTGGCTAAAGACGCCGATCCCGGCTTCCTGGTCGAAATTTGCAGCAAAAACAACCAAAGCTCCCGCTGGATGGTGGCAAGAAAGGCACTGAGTAGGAGAAAAACTGGGGACGCTACTCCTGTCGCATGGAATTAACGAAGGGTAAGCAGTGAAGCCCAAGGTGCGTGTGCAGCGTCTAGCTGAAACGACTGGTTCCAGCTCTGTAAGGTTAACGGGTGACACCAGGGATTTTTTCTGGACTCTGCAAACCTGTAGCGAAACCGAACAGCACTGAGAAGGAACTGCCCCCAGTACTGTCAAAAGGGTTACTACTTGAAACTGAGACCAAGGAGTCAATGGAGGACAGTGAGTATCAATATGAATACTAACAAAGGCGATATCAGTGTGGTGGATGTAGGGGACTCCAGCTCGTTATGTGAAGATGTGGAGAGTCTTGAAGCCCTGGTTAGCCGTGTGGCAGATGGTGGCACTGATAAGGATGGAAACGCGGGGGAAATGGGCATATGAATGGGAACCCAGTTAATAACACTAAGTCTATTGATACACTGGGCGAGTGCCCGCGAACACCAGATTTTTTTTCTCTTAATGAAGACTCAGAACTGTCTAATCCCAGTGACCTAACTGATTTTGACAACTCAGGGACTCGGATAGCCCTCTTTCTAACCCCAGTACACAAAAGAGACTCCCTTCTTTAACCAAACGCAGGAAAAAAACAAAAGGCAGGGGAGTATTGCAAGAATCTGGGCATTCGGGATCTGATCATAGCCAGTTCAAATGGGACTACTCAACCACTCAGCTTCTGAGTGAGGAAGCGGGCATGATAACCGAGACACTGGTAGCGGATCTATAAACCCAACGGGTAAGCTGGAAAATGCAGCAGAGCCCCCCCCCCCCATAACTCATATATACGCAACCCTTAAACAGATACAAGGTGAAGCAAGACAAGAACATAAAAGTGCCCATCTTGCAACAAAGAAGCTTCAAGGAGCAAAATGGAAAGTAAACAAATCCTGTGCTAAGATTACGGAGAGAACAGCCGCCCTGGAGGAACGAGTAGTAGCACTAGAGACTGGTGCAGAGCGCTCAGTCCGACGAGTCTCCACAAACGAATCCCGTATGATGGACGTTATGTGGAAGCTTGAAGACTTTGAAAATCGTCAGTGAGCGTCGCAACAATTTAAAGACTTCTTGGTATCCCTGAAAATGCAGAGGGGGACGATATTAGAGGCTTTGTGTTGCACCTGCTGAAAGGAGGTTTTCCTGAGCATAGGCAGTGGGATTGGGAAAAGGAGATCCAACGGGTGCATCGTTTCCCTCTCATGCTTAAGAAGAAACACATCCCTAACAACTCGAATGACAAACCAAGAGCCATACTATTTTTTTTTTTTGCAATTTTCTTCTACGCCAGGCAGTGTTTGACGAAGCTAGACCCGAGGCAAAAAGCTCGGCAGAGGGTTTCTCCTTTGTGAGATCTGACTTCTGCCACATCTCGCCTTTCCAAAAGATAGGTGCAGAGGCTTTTTTACTTAGCCCAGCGAGACTCAATGTTATTCATAAGGGTACTACTAGAATATTCACATCAGAAATGCAAGCTCAAGACTACCTCCATGACATCTCAGAGACTAGGATCTCTAAGGGGTCTGAGGGACAACTGTGAGCTATGTGATTGGATAAAGCCAACTTTTTTTTTTTTTAAATGCGATAGGCCTTGCTAGCTTAACTATTTAACCCCTTCGAGGCTGATGACGAGCTGGGCTCGTCATGGTGTAGCCTCCTCAAACACTGATGACGAGCCCAGCTCGTCATGAACAATGGGTTTTTTAAAAACTCAGCATACAAGCAGAAGTAGAGCAGCGCGCATGTGGTTAAGTTTCTCAACTGCTTTCTATTCT
The DNA here is from genome assembly GCF_964263255.1 of Lissotriton vulgaris. Lineage (NCBI taxonomy): Eukaryota > Metazoa > Chordata > Amphibia > Caudata > Salamandridae > Lissotriton > Lissotriton vulgaris. The sequence goes on along the minus strand of NC_141689.1, from coordinate 1,430,904,688 downwards.
CTTTTGTGGGGGTTTTCTTGAGGTATTTTTGGTTTGGTTTTCTGGAGGGTGGAGCTGGACGGGGGTGGGGAGAGCAGCTACTTGCAGGAGGCATCACGAGGGTCCTCAGACCTTTCTTGCCTATTGATAGAGGGTAGGGGGAAGTTAACGGCGGTGGGAGTGCTGACCCGACTTGCTGTATTAGAAATGGTAGCTTTAATGTTAATAGTAGTGGTAAACAGGAAGGAGAGCAGAATGGACAAGTTGTATACTCAAAATGGTGCTAACTAAATTAAGGATAGCCTCAATTAAAATATGTGGCCAGAATAATCCCTTGGAAAAAAAAAACGAAGGATTAATGTGGATGTGCAATATCTGAGAACAGACATAATTTGTCTACAAGAGACTCACATCGAGGCCAGCAGGCTTAGGATTAATTAACTAGAAGGATATAATTTGGTTTCTGCTACTATGCGGTGACCCGCATGAGGGGTTGCTGTCATGGCAAAGAAGGGCATAGGTCTAAGGTTCCCACGTTCCAAATCCGATCAAAACTGTAGATGGGTTATTACTCAATGTCACCCCAAGGGTTACTCTTACTTTAAGCTCTCTTTATGGCACGATACTTGATGACTCAACTTTATTTGAGTGGTTGAATGTTGAGCTGGTGGGCTGGCCCCTACCTCTAATCATTTGTGGGGATGCCAATATAAATTTATATGGCAGAATTGGAAAAATAGTTGGAAGTTCATATGTTGAACTAAAGCCCAAAGTTTTTAAAGCTATAGGCGTTCTTTAAATGACCTAATTATATCAGGGGCAGAGTACCTGCACTTTTTTAATTTGAAAGGCAGAGTGCCAGAACGTCCAAACATGGAATGATACATTTAATAGGCTAGGACTAGCACTTGAAAGTAACAAACAGGTACTCTGAGATAGTGGGTACATCCACTTGTATGTTTTCATTTTAAGCAATGATTATGGCCTCATGATGACGAAAATTAGATATATATTACTTGCACCAGTCTTATTTACAAAGTTGGTTTTGCTTTACCTATAGAAGAACTCGCTGCTCTGGATTAAAGGGCAAAAAAATGACATACCTGAACTGAAAATTAATGTTCACCACTGCATACTTTCTTTAATTGGTTTTCAATTTAAACAAGCATTTCTCAGCCAACGGGAGTTGTGTAAAACTTGGATCCGACTTAATTGGTAGAAGACTAACCGAGCACAGCTAGATTGCGTGCAAGCCTTGCAGCCTATGCACAAGGTTTAAAAATGAAGCGACTTAGTGAAGACAGTTATTCAATAAAAGTTTGGGAAACATTCCTGCCTATGCGTTCTTCACAAGAGAAGCACTATCCGATTAATGCCTAGGACCCACAAATTTCATTCTGTAATCGAAATGAAATCTACACAACCGCGTCGAAAACCATTTTGATTAAGTGAAAAAAGTTGGGAAAGCCAATAGGTCTTGACTTTGTGACCTGCAAACTATGCCAATACTTTTTACCAATGCTGTAATTAAAAGAAGAGATGCCGTGACACATGATTGTGCACATTCGTGTCATAATGCTACTGGCACCCTCTTTATTCAATAGGAGATGCATGCGCGATAACTTATGTGCCCATGCATCACCACGCAAGTATGCACCAAGTGGATGACAACAGGCATTATTTTATTAATATTTTATTATTTACCGATTCAGCATGGTAGCTGCCACTTGAAGCCGTAAATAAACATTAAAAAAATATTCATGAGAGCAAAAGCGCATTTCTGAAAGCGGAGCTGCCTGGCAGCAAATGAGAGCTGCCTAGCCCTACAAAACAATTTAAATAAAACAACACAAACACTGAGGGGAGGGAGGAGCAGTGGGGGTCAGGTGGGGGTAAGCAACAAGGAGTGCGCGGGGGATTCAATTTAAAAAAAAGTTGGGGTCAGACAGAAGGAGCACAATTAACACAAACAGCGGCAAAGAGGAGGGAGACAGTATTTGTAAGAAGACAGCAAAGGGGGAGGAGAAAACAGCTACACAAAGTACGCGGGCATGTGTATTTGGGGCAGAGAAACAAACTAGGGAGCTAGCTAGAAAACACGCTCTCAGAGTGCTTAAAGAACAAGCATTTACAATGCAACGGTCTAGCCTTTGCAAAAGTTAGAGCTATTGACATTGTAAATGTCAAAATTTTTATTTATGTGTTTTTTTTTAAAACAGATAAATAAATGGCATTGCATTTACAATGCCAATAGCTTAATCTCTCGCAAATGTGAGACCTATTGTATTGCATTTCGCTGCCTGTGCAAGAAAAGTGTGTGTTGCAGGACGAGATACAACAGGATGCATGCATATTCCTCTTACAAGAAAAGCCATAGTGCTGGGGTTTGACTTCACTAAGTGTGAGGGGGTAGAGGAAGAGCTGTTGGTATACTCCACGGGAGTGGGGTGGGGTGGGGGGGGGGGGGGGAGGGGAGTAATTGTGCAGTTATGCACTCAAGAAAATGGCGGGTGTGGTTATACACTTAGGCAATGGTGGGCGGAGTTATGCACACAGACAACAATGGGAGGGCAGGCAGGGTTATAAACACAGACAACCGCAGATAGGGATATGAACACTGACAACAGAGGGTGTGCAGATGGGGATACGCACACAACAATGGAGGGTGGTCGGTTGGCATTCTGCACAAGGACAGCAGCAGGAGGGCAGCCAGGGTTATGCACATGAAAAACATTGGATAGGTTGGGTTATGCACACAGACAATGGCAGGTGGGTGGCATTATGCATAGGACAACAGCCGGGTGGAGATAGGCACACAGACATCGGAGGATGGGCGGGGATATGCACAAAGACAACAATATGCAAAGTAATGTACACAGAGAATGGCGGGTGGTGTTATGCAAACAAACAATGGCTTTATGCACAGCAACAAAACGAGGCTGGCCAGTTTAGGCACATGGACAACGGTGGGCAGGGTTAGGCACATGGACAACGGCGGGCAGGCAAGATAATGCATACAGACAACGGTGGGGAGGTTATGCACACGGACAACGGCGGGTGGGGTTAAGCACACAGACAACGATGGATGGGCAGGTGTGATTATGCACACGGAGAATGACAGAGGGATATGCACATTGACAACAGAGGGTGGGAGGGCGCACGGACAACAGTACCGAACAGTACAGTGCACGACTCTTCAGTACAGGTGCTAAATAGTGCTCGCTCCTCACAGGCAATGCATTGCAGGGAGGTTAGACTGGACCTCACTCTAAGCAGGCACATTGTGCTGAGAGAGACCTGCCCGACCACCCTGCGCTCTGGATCCATAACTCGGGCATTGCGTTTTCTTCCCCTACTTATGGGCAGCTAAGTGGATGGTGTGTAAAGGGGGTCATTGTGCACACTGGGGGCGCCATGGTGGGTGTGGGGCGTTGTTATAGGGGCAGCACGAGCTCGCTCTGCAGTGGTGACTGATTAAGGCAACTGTATGTGCATTATCCCATGCAGCTGCAGCTTTAAACACCATGGCCAGTGGCCGGTCCGCCAGCAGCCGTCAGAAGGACCAGGCCCCCGCACCACATCAAGAGGGGGCAGAGAGCAGGTGCCTGGGATCGGGACTCCGTGCCACAGACTGAAGGGCACTATGAGAGATAGCACACCCCTCAAACCAGTCTGTGCTTCGCTGCACCGACCCCGGTAACTTAAACAATCTACATATACACGGCATTCACGCCTTCCTCTAAAAAGCGGACTGCATGTGACACCCACAAGAGAGAAGAGTAACGAGGGTGCCGTGGGCAGTACAGCCCCCGGACCCGCACAGCACGTCTGCAGAGCAGCCATGCGGACACAGGGCCACACACTGCAGCATGGTACCGTGGAAGAAAGGGAGCCCTGGGCAGGCCGAGACCTAAAAACTGATCTTATTGCAGATGGACTACATCTACCACTGTAATCAAACAAACTTGTTTTCTGTTTTAACTTTGTGACAGAGGCGGTTCCAAAAATTGCACCATGACAGGGCACAGCCCTGGTAATGCGAAAGTGTGGTTGGGTGTCAGCAGTATTGCCCTCGCTAGCCGCTCACTGGACAGTCACCCAACCCCAAGACATGGACGGATGGAGAGAGTGGGACAGTGCTCCTGCCCAGTGTAACTCATGCCCCTCCTCAGTCATGGTGACCTTAGTCTGACGACGCGCATCACCCCGGCCTCCACTCTAGCACCCTCCCTCCCACCGACCTCCCTTTATTTCTGTTTTTAAAAAAACACACATTATCTTGGGTTGTGTTAAAAAAGGAAGCACGTACATCATGCAATGCTTCACGTTGGTTTTATTATCTGCATGTCATTTGCATATTGGGAAGAAAGTAAAACGATGACTCCTGAGGTTGAAATGTTGCAGTGTCTTTATGGAGCAGGCAGCCCCGCAGAGATGGGGCAAAGTCAGTGACTCGCTATGTGAAACCCACATGGGTCTGGGGCAGTGACACACTAGGTGGTTGAAACTGAAAGACCCATGGGTCTGGGGAGGAGTCAGTGGCAGGCGATAACCGCATTATGTGGAGAAAGTATAGGGCATGTAAACAGCAGAGAAGGCGTGGTTCTCCATCGAGGGTGAAAGAGTTACAGTGACTAATGGGTGCCACACTAGTTTTATAGCCCTCTCTAGGATAAAAAAAAAACTGACCCGTCCTTTCCGATACAGGAAGCTCCAAATCGCCATTTTCATGTGGATTTTTACGGCAAGTGTATGAGTGAACTGACCAATCTGGGGCTTGATGGTTCCCCGCATTCTCTGCAGTAAATGCACCGACCCTCTGAGCTCTTTTTCATGGCATGTGGGTGACAGCCCCAGCCCAGCCTGACTGCCCAGAGGCTGCCTTCGGTCTGTTGACAATGCCCCAGTGCCCTGCACCCGCCCAATGGGATGTGTGTAAATAGCATTTGCCTGCCTGGAGAGGGCGGGGTTCGCTTTCTATAGCACATGCTGCCCCGGGTGGTGAATGCCCAGTGTCTGGGCACCCACGCTCGCTGGGCACCGGCCGCAGGGACAGGTGGTCGCCGACGCGAAGTCCAGTTATTCAGAGTAAGCGCATTATTTTGGTGCGATGTTTCTTTGCAGAACCCCCCAGGGGCGCGGTCACCCCATGGATGGACCCCTCTATCTCCTCCTCATGGTCTCGTCCCATGTCCAGAGTGCGTGGAGAGGTCACAATGGGCCATTGACGCGCCCCTCGCATAGCGCCACTCTCGCCCGTGCCCCACTCGAGGTTCATCATCTTGCAGACACTCACTGCACCTACGTTGATGATCCATCCCCTGGCACAGACCTGTATGTTCCTTAAGGACCATTTTCTGGCACAGACTTATTTTATGCCCATTGAAGAATCACCTGGTTACATAAACTTATTTTTGGTATATAAAGGATTCATCTTCCTATGCCAAGTCTCACTACATCTGCCTTAAAAACCATCTTGGTTTCGGGGACTCCATTTATTTGCATTAGGAATGTTTTTACACAGTCTCAATGTACCTGCAGCGAGGATTCATCTTCTTACAGATGCATACTCGTTGTACAAAAAGATTCATGCCCCAAAACAGGCTGCTTTTATCCGCATTGAAAATTCATCTTGCGCCGACTTGTATTATTACATTTACATTATCTTCAAGAATAATTCAGCCTTTCATGCAGACTCGTGGTAAGTGAGTGTAGCAACAGTAGCACTCATCTTCTTAAAAGCTCGTTTTAACAGTATTAAATATTCATCTTCCTACACACAATTAAACATTCGTCTTCTCGTGCCGGTTAATTTCACGCAGCGGAACCTGGACATTAGCAAGCCCAGGGAGGGGGAAACAGTTCTCACGGGGAGAGAGCGTTGGGTCCCGATTTACTGCTGGAGTAAAAGGTTCCTTATCTTCTTTATGGGGCGAAACAGATGGCCCCATAAATAAGGTAAGAAACCTTTTACTTCAATAGTAAGTCAAGGAACCCAGTCTGAAAAGGACGGGGCTTAAAGAGAAAGAAGAGTGTCACTAGGACCTCTTCTCCAATGGCTGACCACCGTTTAGGACGCCAGTCAATGAAGAAGAGGGGCAGTGCTTAACCTCACTAGTGAAAGTTCCTCTATCTCATTAAGTCTCGCCAGCTCGACTGCGCATGTGCGCAGTCTTTCGCAGGCTGAGACCTAAAAAGAAAACAATAGTTCCCTAATGTGAGCAGTGGATGAACACAAGTCAGTCAACGGAAAGGATGGTGAAGAGGATCTGCTTTAGGGGAGGGACAAACACAAGAATGTGAAGTAAAGCCTTCAAGTACAAAGCAAGCAAATGTGAGTGACAAAGCAAACCAATGGTAAGAAATAGCTTCTAAGCCCACTGTAAGTTTTTGGTATGGTCCACAAAAGGCTTTTGCCCACACAGCCAAAAAACAGCTAAAAAGTGTTTTGTAGGCGGGACCTGAAAACAAGTCCTGAGTGGTTTGTAAACAGTGTTGGTAGAGTTCAAAGTGAGGGGGAGGAAGGATGAGCCATGGATGGTGTTGCCAATAATTTAAACTCCAGGCACTGGGGTAGTGCAGGTTACCATGCATTCAGGCCATACATTAATAAAGATCAAATGGTGACTCTGGAATGTGTATGGACAAAAAGGGATGAGCGGACCTCAAATGATGTAAAATGAGCCAAAAACTCACTAGGTCTAGAAACAGAGTGTGGCCATGAAGTTACAGGCATGGGGAGTTACTGGAAAGACCAAACACAGTAGCAACTTGACACAAACATATCGAAAATAATATAGAACACAATCCAGTATGCAATGCAAGCCATGGGAACTTTCCAACGAGATTTGTTTCTTCCAAAATAGAATACAAAAATACAAGTAGAGCTGCTTACTGTCCTAACACTAATAATTATTTTAAAATCTTGAGGGACGTCTCATATATGAGGAGGCAACTGAAGAAGAAAAAAACAGGCAGCAAATGGTTTCACTGGAATTCTAACACTGATGCAAAAATAGGATGGATTGCAAAGACTACCAGTGAAAGGCATTGCTCTGTGCTTAATCAGAGAGGCTGATTATCTCAGATATAAATCTGACTGATGCAATGACCATTGAACGGGAGTTCTTTCATGACAAAATTTCGATTCATAGATGGGCAGGTGCCAATACCAAGCTTTTGCTATTACGAAACTAATAACTTTCAGAGTTGGATTCACTCTAATAGGCTGCAGGAAAATAATACGAAATCCAACACCTGCCTAGACATTAAAGGAATGATAAAGTTTTATCAGTAGTATGCCCTTAACATATATAGCCATGATGAGATTTTCATGACACCAAGATAGTCTGAGGGGGATTTAAGCATCTGATCTACAACACAATAAAACATTTAGGAGCCCCGAAAGACCAATAAATGGAAAAAGGCCAAACGGCCGAATGAGAGTAAGCTACGGTCCTCTTTCTTTGTTTCCCATTCCCCTCCCCTTTTCTCCCTCATTTCTCTTGCTTTATTTTGTATTGATGTCTTATTTTAGGATTAATAAAATTCTTCTTGAACTCAAAAAAGAGTAAGCTACGGTGCATAACAGACTTCCTCTCTCCAAAAATAAGCACAGGAGCTACCAGGAGCTACCATACAATTCTATACAATTAGAGTAAAAGTTCAAATATTACTCACAATGCCGGGCAGGTTGCAAGTCTGCACAGGGTGTATTAGTGACCCAGTATCCAAACCTTCAGGTAAAACGGACCCATAGAATATGTGCTCACATTTAAACAAACCGTAAGTTCAAACACATTCAATACAGGGGCATCTGTCTGCAACAGATATTCAGAGATCAACGTTAAATTGTTTCTGCATTGGCTCCATAAGCCACAACGCAGATTAAGACTTGCAGACCTATAAAGCTATGGTTTAAAGAGAACCATAAATCTAAATTGACAGGAAGTCCTGAACCAAAGCTGATGAGCAGGGAACTACAGTTGGTAATTTTATTTGGATCTATCCCACATATATTTTTATAAAGTATACTCCTGAGAAGTTACAAGCCATCGAACAGCATGTCCATGAGGGACTGCTGGACGTCAGAAAAGAAGCCTGTGGAGTGGACCCAGGTGTGGCGCCCAAGCACCATGCTGTTGTGGACTGCCCTACAGAGGCAGTTGGTTGTGACCAGAACAGACCGAATACTTCACTGCAACTTGGCTATTGAGGATGAGATGTTGGAGGGTATATCGGACATCCTCAGGGGCAGCTGGCAACACATCTGCCACTCTGTCCCACAAAGTGTGCAAATACATCCCAGGAGGCACGAGGTGCTGACATATTGCAGTAAAATACTGGTACTGGCAAAAACGTGTTTTACATGACTGTCCATTCTCTTGGATTCCCTGTTGATGGAATTGTGGAAAAATATTTGTGGTTCAGGTGACTGGATGATGCCTGCACCACCAATTTCTATGGGGTATGATGCTGTTGCAAAAAGTCTGGTTCCCCTGGAGCGGGCCTGATCAGTCTTGCTACTTCTCTGTTGACTGGTGGGCCAAATCCTAGTTTAGCCCAGGTGCCCACTAGTATACATGTTAAAGCCTTGTTAAAGGGTAAGAGAGGGGCCTGGGTGGACGTTACTGGGTTAAAAACCTATATCAAAACATTGGTCTTGAACTCCTGCATAGATAATGTTAAATCAAGCCCTTCCGCTGCTCTCCTGATAACAGCTGCAAAAGAGGCACACTCGTTTGTGGAAATAGGGTTAGAGGCTGAGAGGCCAGTGTCAGGGGAGTTGTCAAGACCACTAGCGTCCTGCAGAGCACCAAAAATGTCCACACTCTTCCTAAAGAATTTAAATCATCATCTTCATCTAGATCATAGTCGTGAAATTCTGGGGTGGGATGACTTAGGGGGCTGAGGATCAGAACTGATCCAAATTTGACGTTGGTGATAACTGAACTAGCACCAAGGCTCGCACCTGTGGAGTCGGTCTGTTGCGCCAACACAGGAGATGGCAGAGCCATGCTCCGAGACATTGCAGACTTGTGATGGAGGGTGAGTGGCGCAGTCGGGAACAGATCCACCGACAGGCTTCTGATAGGCTGCCACCACAAACCCGTCGGGAGCTGTAGGCACTCCTGTCGGATTCGGTGGGGTACCAAAAAATAGAGCCTGCCGCCTCTTTCAGGTGTCATATTTCGTACACTTCGCCCATCTGCAGAGGGAGAAGGAGACTGAGCAGCAGTGGTTCAGGAGCACACTGAACATATGGCTCCGCGCCCTAGAGTTATCCAAGGCATCATGTGATTCCGAATGGCACAAGTGGTGTGAAGTTAGTGAACCATGCTTACACTTCTTCTGGGAAAGCTTCGACTACATGAGCTACAGGAACTTCTTCGACCTAAACCAAGACAAGGAACACTTTCTCGACTTTCCTTTGAGATTGGGGAAGGTAAGCTTGTCCTCACAGTCTAAGATTGCCCTCCGGTTCATCTTCTTACAACAGGAACGCAACTTTGGCATGACCAGGGCCGAGACACCATAGGCAGACGTTGTGAGTACCCACCGCAGGCATTTGCCGGTGACAGTCGCACTGCTTGAAACCTATAGTTTTAGGGCCCATATCTACACGCTATAATAGAATTTAGCGTGGAAAAACTATATTTCATGAGGGAGAGTTCAGTCAAGAAGACAGCGCTGCTAGCTCCAGATCCGAATTGGAAGGCACGGAAAATAAGGAACTGAAATCAGTGCACAGAGGTGGGGCATATATAGGAGCCCAGACATCACATCAAAGGTGGGGCTGAGCAGACACGGAGCTGCACACTGCCACTTACCTATACACAAGGGAAACGCTATTACATTTCAGGCTCCAGCCTGGTGTCTAGGGAATTCACACAGTGAGGAATCTGCAGTTAGAAGTCTCCATCAGAAACAGCCAAGCTTGGCCTATGCGGGTCACTTCTGAACGAGAGCATTAGAGATGGCGGCATGTTTGAAATACCTCAACGCACTCTACACAGAATCTTTAACCTGAACACCACACATATAAACAACAAAGCATAGAGATGTGTTATAGACTATTGGCAACGTGCTCACACAATACCCACCAAGACAAACGAACCATCACCATACCTAAGCACGCAATAATAAAGAACTCTGAACACAGGACCACCGAAAACCCAAATATGCAATTAATTAGCTATTGTGGTTACCTATTGGATAAACAGTTGCCATGCAATAAGTACTTGTATCAACCAAGGAACTACACAAGCATTTTAGGACTGCCGCCCGCTTAATCAACTGAAAAACTAGTCACCACCTCTTTAAACTAACATAGTCAGATGCATATAATCCAAATAAAAGTACGGTCCATAATGGAAACATTTAAAAAATCATATCCGGAATAACTAAAAGCTCTGGAATGAACACTATAGCGGTTGACGCAGACTTCAGATGTGAAGCGCCAATCTCCAAAACATTTGTGAAGTATAACATTTACTTATTAAAAACTATACATCTTAAACCTGGCACATTTTGGAGGCAGAGTTTACATGCCTTCTGATTCTGGGTATTTGATACCAACAAAACCCACATGCTTTAATCTGGATTTGTCTGCAAATAAAATACTTTGGATTTTTGTACATTTGATTAAGTGTAATGTTTGTGATGGTGCTGCTTATTATTATGTGCACATATAGTTGTGTAACAGTCTCCATTTAGGCAAAATATTTTTAATTTCATTTTTTTTTTTAAAACAATGCTAGTTTTACATAAAAATTCTAATTTCTTCAAAAATCGCTCTTGAAACTACAATGTTTTTAACTAAAGATATTGCCCTCTGTAATTATCTTTAATTTACTCAAACACAAATCAATTTAAATAGTTTCAAAGTATTTAACTCCAAATCTAGTCCGCAAGTTAAAAATAAATGTATGAATTAGTTCCTTTCTTGAATTCCATTTTTTGGGCTCCATGTTACCACTTGTTCCACATGGTTTCTAGGAACTCGCTACAAGTAATAAACTAACATGAGGATGCGACAGCAGTCTGACACACAGATGTAAATTTTAAAAAATCATGTAGAAGGTTGAAAGTACTCCCATGGATGGAAAGTATGTGCTAGCTTGCCAATGTTTGCCCATCTCAGGCCTGACCTTATGGCTACCCTGTTTGGATGCACTAAATGTGTAACTCCACCCACAGACTAGGGAGGTAACTGCCACCTTTTGCAAGCTATGGAAATCAGCAAGAGACTTTGGTTTAGTGGTACAGGCCTTTTACTTGTAAGGGTAAGTAATTTACCAGCCCACCTTGGAAAATAAGAGTGGTCATCCAGGACTTGGGTTTTTAACTCCCATTTCAGGATGCATACTGTAGGTAGCATGTTCATGTTTGTTGTGTGCCTGAAGCACCATGTGTATAGTAAATGGAATTGTATTTCCCCCTGCCGTTTTATAAAGTGCAAACACGACCCGAAAGTATTGAAGCACTTTAAAGTACCAGTTACATTACACAACGTAACATTTTTTTTAAAGGCACGGTGAATTAAGTGATTTGCCCAAATCACAGGATGTTGGGCCAACGCAGACATTCGAAACTGGTTCTCCAGTTCTAAACTCTACAGCTCTTGCCATGAGAGATTAAGAGTAATTAACTTTGATTGTTTAGGCATCTTTGCTTGAAACTCACAGAACAGAATATAGATTCAGACTATCTGTTCTATATTTGAAATATAGGATATGAAAGTTTTCAAACTTTGTTGTATCAACTACTTTCACAGATAATTGCCTTTCGTGGACATGAAGAGAATCAAATTAGCATACGCTAATAGACCTGATGTTATGTTAAACGTTTTATAGAGCGCACAGCTACCCAAGACAGACTTCCCGGCGTTGACAGGAAAAAATAGGATCATGCACAGAGTTATCTGAAAAGATACATTTTTAGCTACTTTCTAAAACTTAACAGATTTAGGTTTGAACTGAGCTGCAGAGGGAGAGCATTCCAAAGCGTGGAAGTTAAATAGGCAAATGAGCGACCTACACTTCTCGCTCCCCTAATTCTAGGAACAGCAAGAAGGAAGAGGTCACTGGATCTCAAAGCTCTAGGAGCTGTGTATAGAGTGATGAAGTGCTGCAGGATATGGGGGCTGGGTGAGTTTTTAATCTTGTATGCAATGCATAGGGCTTTAAACTATATTTTTGCTAACAGGTAGCCAATGAAGTTGAGCAAGAGTCGGGCGTGCTAAATATATTTTGGGCTGGCCCAGTAAAGCTCTCGCTGAGGTGTTCTGAATAACCTGCAGCTTCTTGACGACATATGATAAGACTACCCAAGTAAAGAGTTGCCATTGTCAAGACGATAAAGTATGAGGCCTTGAACCACAGCCTTCGGCATTCCAGGGGAAGCCATTTGAGTGTTTTCCTAAAGGATCTCAGAAGACAGAGCAAGTCCCTGTCACCTTTTTAGTTTGCCTGGGAGGCAAACAGTCAGAGTGTTCAAGGGTTTCCAACGACTGAGGGCAAGATGAGGGTCGAGTTGTTAGCAGTCAACCTGATTTTGAAAGGAACATGTTATTGAGCATTTAAACTAGAATTTATTGAGCTGACCTCCCTCTCCTGGCAGCACTAGAAGTTCTTGGTTACAAGACAGCTCGTTTGGTTTCTCTGGAAGGGAGAGAAAGGGACGCACTCAAGAGGCAGTTTTCGTGGTTCTGGCAGATTATTTTTTAGCCAAAGAAACTCGTTCTAGGCAGGAATTACCTCATAACGTACCAAGTACAAGAGTATGTTAGAACGCATGCCTGGACTATTCCTATGCTGTCATTGTTTCGATTTAATAATTGAACGGAACTAAAAAGGAAACCTTCAGTAAAGGTGCGGAAAAGTAAAGTACATTGAATCAGACCAAACTCCCGTTCCACACCAGAGCTGGTATGCTGTAAACTGTTACAACATGAAACTACAGTCTGCAAACGCAGGATAACCAACAAGAAAGGTTCAAGTTACAATAAAGAAGCAGTAAACGTGAGGTAGAGGCAAAAAAAGTCATGAAGTGTGAAAAATTATAAACTGTTGATAACAAGGAAGTGGCCACCTGCACTTCAAGTCTATTTGAACTAAAAGACGACTTTCAAAAAAACCTGAATTTGTTTTGTTGCTAGCAGAACATGCAATACATAATGCATGGTGCTGGTCAAATCCAGGCTGATCGATTGACCCTTGCACGGTACAGTACTGCTTTCTAAATGAACTTGTAAAGATATTAAGTGAATCTGTATATTTAAAAGTGACTGACTGCAATTAAAAACACATCTAAGAGTTATCACCGCGGAAGGTTATCACTTTAAGCAAATAAACTCCAAACATTTGCTTTGCTCATTGAAAACCGTTGCTTTCAAATGCACCAATCAATGTGCATCACTGAAAAGCTCTTCATGTTTGGAACCGATTTACTTTTCAAAGTTTTTTGCACGTTTTTAAGTGTGATAATACATAGTGTTCTAGATCTTGTTTTGCGTACCTCTCGCTGAGTCAGGCAGCCATTCCAGAACACTGAGAACATGACATGGGAGAACCCTAGATGGAAAAGCATACTCGTGGCCCCATGGCACACTTTTTACGGTTGCATGTGTGCACACGTTTGTATGTAAAGGTTTAAAGGTAGCTGTATAAACACTTCCTTAGAATACAAAAATAAAGGCATTTGACATGTTCATTTCATCAAATATGTTAGTTTGTGTTTTTCAAACAGTAAGCACGACAGCTTCAGAGCGCATAGCTTGTGGTTCCCATATCTAATTATTGCTCGGCCTCTTGAAGCGCTGAGCTGCGCACACAGAGTGGTGTGTTCCTGGCCATAATCTGACTCCCATTGCAAGGACAACCTGCTGCCTGCATACAACGCTGACCTTTCGCGACACCTGCTTCGCGCTTGCCGCTCATCACCTGCCTGCCTCCGTTCTCCCTGGTGTGAGCGCCCACAGTCGGTGGTAAGCCATCTTCGCTCCCAGGTTGAGTACAGCGGAGGTCAAGAGAGCGGCAAGCCTACCGGGGGACTGCGAGTACCAGCAGCCTTCACTCACCACAGCTGCTGCCTCTTCCCCCGGCGGCCACGCCCCCAGCCTTCTAGCGTAAAGGAAGAGGGGCCCATCCCGCAACGCGGGACGCAGGCCGGGGCGAAGACCGGGCAAAGAGCGGGCCGTTTGAGGCCGTTCGAGATCGTGAGAGTCCGGTCCGGCCCATATCCCTAAGCACTACACACTGGTCATCCCGACACAGATAACCATCATCTCTTTGACCTCTACAATAACCCTGTCAGACAGCTTAGAAAGATCTCCTAGCAACATATCACGGAAAAATGAATACGAGATCTAGCAAGCAGAAAAAATCTAAAAAGAACGGGATAGGAGAAAAACTGTTAGGTCCAATGGATGACTTTCTAGCTAAAGCAAATTCCTTCATAGACCAAAGCATAAGTCTAATGGAGGGAAGAGTTTCATCCGAACTTGCAATAGCACGCCGCTCCTCAATGGGGCTACTAGCAACCGCAAGAACCCCAGAACTACAGTCAGCGCCAAACCAAACCTCGGCGACTGCAAATAGACTCAGCCTTCCAAATAATGTAAACCTTTCAGCTTCTCAACTATCCATAACTTTTACAGAGAGCGACTTAGAGAAAACCCCTGACATCTTCCCTGACCCAACCCCAGAAGAAATAAGGCAAAAGAGAGGGAAGCGGGAGGGCGCCATAAAGAAAAGGAAAACTAGGAAAACTCCAGAGCACACTGAAAATCTCAAACCGTCCGAACACATAGTTTTGGTCGGTGATACAAACCCGGCAACTTTATCCCACCCCACGGTTCCCCCAAACAATAATATTGTAACAATCCATCATGTACCACAAGATTCCCAAGACTCCTTAATACCAGAACCCCTTATACCACACCAATCAGGCAGAGACAGGGAATCAGCGAGGCTAATTAAGGAGATAGCCTCCCTCCTAAATTCCTACATTCGCCCTTTAGAAACCAGACTCAGCAATATTGAGAGCCAATTAATAAAAATCTCTGGCTCCCTCAAACCTATACTCCCACAACCCCAACCTAAACCAGCCCCAAATCCCACGACCACACTTCCCGTACATAAGAAACCCGCAACTTTACCTCCACCACAGACCAAAAAACAAATTGCAGTAAAAGTTCCCACAGTAACAAACCCTCCCACTGCACAAAAAACAATCCCAAAGCCTCTGACCATTCCCTCACAAACCAATTCCCACCCGACACCAACAGTAAATACCCCAACAATAAATACAACTGTTCCTAAAACTCCCGCTACAACAAATGCAAATGCTCCAAAAACAAAAAGGTCAACAGGGGAGGATTACTGACCACAGACCTATTTTAAACTTGCCCCCTGAGGCATCCCCATTTGTGGTAGTTATGACGGGGGTCCCCGAACTTACAGGTGAGGGGACAGAACCTAACTGGTCGTTAAAGAACAAAGTCCAGTATTGGTTGAATACAAATCGCCCCGTCCCGCCACCCTGGAAAAGCAAAATAGCATCAGTATCCCGTACCTCGTGGGTAGGTCACAGGAAAAAAACCATCCGGGGGGATTGCATAGTTATCACGTTTGAGGACCCCAGCATAGCCGATTATATCTGCTCCTGGGAATACAATAACTCCTCAGGAGGGATTGCAACAAGATCTCTGTCATATTTTTATCCAAAAAGGTTTAACAATAACAACTACCTACGTGATAATGATAACATCTGGCGGAAACCAATCCCACAGCCATGGGAGCTAGACTTTACTGGTCCCAAACTACCACCACAACTTAATGACCCGAATAACTCCTGGTGGCCAGTAAATCAGAACCATCAGCAGAGAGAGGCCCCATGGCAGCTCATCGGCCCACAAAATAGATTCAGAAACTGGGAACAATGGGAGAGACCACCCCACCAACCTTATGGACCCAGTTACAGAGATAACATCTACGGACAACATTGGATGGGCATACCATCCTCGAACAGGTTTAGCGGCCTGGAAATGGTCGATTGACCAACAATTATACCCCCGGAGCCCCCACAAACAACTGTGACCTCCCCCGTCCTTATCACAGTCCCCCCACAAATGGAAAACACAGCTTCAGAAAATATGTCCACCCAGCTTTCTGTGATCTTCTGGAACGTGGCCGGCCTCCGAAACAAGATCGAGGATGGTACGGCCGCTGGCTTCCTAAAGGACACTCAAATCATTTGCCTACAAGAAACCTGGGCAACGGCGTCCCTCCACCTTGTAGGGTACAGGACTTTTACATCCCCCCCGCCCTTCCCAGCATTTCAGGCAGACCAAAAGGGGGTCTGGTAATCTACCTGGCAAATACAATCCCAGATATGAAGATTCTCAAGGTAGATTTACTATCGAACTTCCAGATCCTCACTGTCATGCTGGGGAAAAAACTCTATTTCTATAATCAACATATACAATAATTTGGAGGACGAAAACTTTTTGCGTATTCTTTCTATAATTCAGGAAAAAATAACGAACACTGTCACTCTAAACAGAAAACAGAAAATGCCCACATATTATGGGGAGGAGATTTTAACCTACATCCTTGCCCCAACAACGATACCTGTGGTCTGGTGGACGAGCACGACAACCCCTTAGTCCACTTTATCCACTCAGGAGCAGGGACAGCCATGAATAAAATACTGTCTGATTTGGATTTGCAAATTTTAAATCCTATCCATCAACCAAATAACACAGTGGAACCAACGTACAGAGGAAGGGGCCATAAGACTACCGTGGACTATGTAATAGGCACAGAAGCTTTGAAAGCCCAAACTAACAATTTCAAAATGTTGGAAAACAACCTCAGCGACCATTCCGCCATAAGCCTAAACCTAGAAATAAACCAACCAATAACATTGATGACAACCATGGCATCCGCACTAACCCAGAATCGGCTTGAATTGGGCAAAAGGAACGGATTTACCATAAGATGGGAAAAAGTGGACCCTAACATCTTGACAAAGCAATTAATAACATCTGCATATGATAACATAATGATCTGTCTCGATCCCTGTGCGGAACCAAAACAAATATTGGAAAACTTCAACATTATAATAGAACAAATTAAAAACTTTTTAACTAAAACATCTAACCGAAATAGTTCCGCAGAATGGTTTAACCGAGACTGTACCAAAGCGCATACTAATCTGAGGAAAGCTCTCGGAAAACCAAACAGAGACAAGTTAAATATCCAATCACTTCGACAGGAGTATAACTCCGTCAGAAAAACAAGGAAAAAAGAGCTTAAACAATCCTTGTGGAATGCTTTGCACCGGAGTGCACTCACGAAAGACAGCCAGGCATTCTGGAAAATAGTTAAAACCCCATTCCTAACCGATTCCAACGGCCCAAAAATCGACGTGGCTATTGATGAGGACACGTGGGTGAATTATTTCTCGAAAATCTTCAACTTGACATCTAGCACTGAAGAATCCCAGTATACCACCACTGTAGTAACCTATCCTATACCACTGGAAGTGGATTTGCAGGACTTTGAACTGGCGCTATCCCTAAGCAAGACCAAGAAAGCCCCCGGCCCTGATGGGGTCCCAGTCGATCTATTCAAACATCTTCCTGACCTCTGGGTACCAATAATTACAAGAGTTTGCATGGCAACAACCAAACTTGGTCTGTTAGATTCATGGTCCTCTACCATGGTACCAATTTTTAAGAAGGGGGACCGACAAGATCCTAAATGCTATCGACCAATATCGCTTCTTGACTCTTTGGGCAAAGTTGTGGGCCGAGTCCTCCTTGAAAAACTACAAGACTGGGCAGAAGATAAAAAGATCCTCTCGGACCTGCAGTTCGGGTTCAGAGAGGGTTTTGGAACCATCGAACAGGCCTTAAATCTAAGCTCGTTAACATCAAAGTACACCCACGCCAAACCTGGTGCCATCTACATGGTTTATGTAGATTTGTCCTCCGCATTCGACTGTGTCTCGCATGCTAAGCTTTGGTCACTGCTGAGCGAAATGGGGGTAGATCCCCCTCTTCTGGACTTTTTAAGAGAGCTGTACAGTGAAGCCACGGCGAAAGTGAGGTTTGGGACAAGAGGCGAACTAACGAGGCCATTCAAAATAGAGCGGGGAGTGAGGCAAGGCTGTATTTTGGCCCCCTTCCTCTTCTCCTTGTACACCAATGGATTAGAAGAGACTATGTTGAGAGGAGGAAGGGACCTCCCTAGAGCAAAAGACCGCCTGATCCCCGCCCTATTATACGCGGACGACGCTGTCATACTAGCGCGTACCCCCATTGAACTGCAGAAGTCCTTATCTAAATATGCAGATTTCATGGGTGCTCTGGACTTGCACATCAACATTAAAAAAAACTTTCGTCATGGTGGTCGGTGGACCAAGAAAAGCTCCTAAATCAATTTACTTGAAAAAACAAAAAATAGAAAAGACCTCACAATATCCCTATCTAGGGGTTATGATTGATGACGCCCTAAATTGGAAAGCGGCGGTTGAGGCTAGGAGAGATTTATTTAAAAGTGCAATTATGGCATTAATGAAATTCTCAAACAAACTTGGGAAAAAACCCCAGGTAGAACTAATACAGATCTATGCTGCGAAATGCCAATCCATCGCATTATACGGCGCAGGGATCTGGGGTCATACTCCTACTGGCTCTATTCAAAAAGAGGAAAACATTTTCATAAGATTCCTTCTATCAACACCACGAGGCACCTCCACCTATGCCTCACACATAGAACTGGGAATATCATACATTGAGGATTTAATTAAAATCCAACCTCTTTTACTTTGGAGGCGAGTCTGGCTGTCGGAAAAGAATACTCTGACCAAAAACATCGTACAGGACATTATGGAGTTGGACCACGCCCACAAAATAGCTTGGCTCTCCTATGTAAGACACTTCTTTTCCGACATGGGTCTACAACAATATTATCATAAACCAGAAGACCTAAAAGACATATCCAAACAAGCATTTACAATGCAATCGTTTTGCCTTTGTTAAAGTTAGAGCTATTGGCATTGCTCTTGACATTATTTTTATTCATGTTTTTTTAACATAAATAAATGGCATTGTCATATACAATGCCACTAGCTTTATCTCTCGCAAATGACACACACAAACACACACAGAGCCCCCACACACACACACACCGAGCCCCCCCCCCCACAGCCCCCCACACACAGCCACAGAGAGCCCCCCCCCCACACACACAGCCACACAAAGCCCCCCACACACCCACACAGCACAAGCAGGCAACAGGGGCACAGGGAGGCACAAGCAGGCAACAGGGGCACACGGAAGCACAAGCAGGCAACAGGGGCACACGGAGGCACAAGCAGGCAACAGGGGCACACGGAGGCACAAGCAGGCAACAGGGGCACACGGAGGCACAAGCAGGCAACAGGGGCACACGGAGGTACAAGCAGGCAACAGGGGCACGAAAACTGAGGCACAAGCAGGCGACAGGGGCACGAAAACTGAGGCACAAGCAGGCGACAGGGGCACGAAAACTGAGGCACAAGCAGGCGACAGGGGCACGAAAACTGAGGCACAAGCAGGCGACAGGGGCACGAAAACTGAGGCACAAGCAGGCGACAGGGGCACGAAAACTGAGGCACAAGCAGGCGACAGGGGCACGAAAACTGAGGCACAAGCAGGCGACAGGGGCACGAAAACTGAGGCACAAGCAGGCAACAGGGGCACACGGAGGCACAAGCAGGCAACAGGGGCACACGGAGGTACAAGCAGGCAACAGGGGCACACGGAGGTACAAGCAGGCAACAGGGGCACACGGGAGGCACAAGCAGGCAACAGGGGCACACAGAGGCACAAGCAGGCAACAGGGGCACACAGAGGCACAAGCAGGCAACAGGGGCACACAGAGGCACAAGCAGGCAACAGGGGCACGAAAACTGAGGCACAAGCAGGCAACAGGGGCACGAAAACTGAGGTACAAGCAGGCAACAGGGGCACGAAAACTGAGGCACAAGCAGGCAACAGGGGCACGAAAACTGAGGCACAAGCAGGCAACAGGGTCACGAAAACAAGCACAAGCAGGCAAAAGGGTCACAAGCAGGAATTGTAATTTAGTCGGGGCTGGAGTGGAGAACTGTCAGTAGGGTACCAGGCCGAAAGGTGAGAGGGGCTGTCTGCACCCCAGTTTGGACAGTTTCCACTACCCAACAGGGATTGGTGGGAGGGGGGCGTACTTCTTGCTTGCTTTGGGGCTGTTACTTCGGGGACGCAGTGCACGCTCTTGCCTGCTGCCTGCTGCCACCGGGACACAACAGGCAGGGAGAGGACAGAGAAGCCAGAGGAACATGTGTAGCCTCAAAAAACAATGCACCAGGCTTATAAGACGGCAGAGCAGCATGTGTGGCATCAAAAAACAATGCAGCAGTCTTACAAAGACAGCAGAGCAGCCTTACAAGACAGCAGAGCAGCCAGAGGAACACGAGTAGCCTCTAAAACAATGCACCAGACTTACAAGACAGCAGAGCAGCATGTGTGGCATCAAAAAACAATGCAGCAGTCTTACAAGACAGCAGAGCAGCCAGAGGAACACGAGTAGCCTCTAAAACAATGCACCAGAGCAGCCACAGGAACATGTGTGCCTCAAACACAAAGGGCTTATTGCCACTAATTACAAACATTTTAATGAAAGATTTTGGCAGTATGGATGCAACAAATAAACAAAAACTTCGTTTTAGACAGACATCAGATCAAGCAGTGGGTCAAAGAATTTGCTTTACAAACTACTATTGTACAGTAGGATCCGCAGGTCTGCGCACATTCACTACAATTATCACGTAGTCCAAGTATCCCTGACCCGGAGTCAACTGAATTTCTTGAAGTTAAAAAAATCTCAATACTTGAATCACCCACTATTGGAATGTACAAATAACTGTTTACTTTTGTGCAACAATATATTCAATGCAACTCAAAGATCACCATATTTGCAGCATCTATTGTATTTTTAACTCTTGCCAATCACTTAAGCTAGTACAGGCCTGACTTTTCACTGACCTTGCCTCCGCCTTACCAGATAATCTGGCCGTCATCCATTCCTATGGACTACTAGGGGTTCAGTCCTGACATGTGACTGACCTTGCCCCAGCCCTATGGACAGCCAGAAGCACAGGCCTGACTTTCCACTGACCTTGCCTCTGCCTTACCAGATAATCTGGCTGTCATCCATTCCTATGGACTACTAGGGGTTCACTCCTGACATGTGACTTGCCTTGCCCCAGCCCTATGGACAGCCAGAAGCACAGGTCTGACTTTCAATGACCTTGCCTCCGCCTTACCAGATAATCTGGCCTTACCCGATTGACCTTCACCCATTCCTATGGACCACAAGGGGTTCAGTCCTGACATGTGAATGGCTTTTCCTCTGCCCCAGCCATAGGCGTACCCAAGGCACTTCTGACACGTGACTAATCTCAAAACTCTTTACTTGGCCAGTTCCTGGCATAAAAGTTTGTATAAAAACATTGATACATTTCGGTACATATAAACACTAAAATATAAAATTCAATGCGCCAAGCAGCTATTCAAATACAAATATTGTAATAGAGAGGAAGGGGTTTACGCAGGGGAGCAAGGAAGATTGTTATCCAGTGAACTATAGTCTAAACAACAAAAAGCCTCCCATAAATGAACTGAAGTGACGTCCATTTGTAACCTCATAATATACACACAAGACTTAAGTGAAGGAAAAAAAAATACATAAATAACGAACTAACAGTGGGAAATGAGCAAAACAAAAATTGTGACACAGGCATGTAACGCAAGAAGAGTTTGCATTACTTGCAAGTGGAAATGCATACACATGCCTGTCACGTGACTAGCTTGAACACACGAGATGGTGAAGCTGGAGCATCTAAAGACTAAGTGCACAAGGACACCACGGATGCACCTGGTCCGCCGCCCTGTCAAGTTGTGTAGGTCGTTATGAGCCTGTTTCTCTTCATAGCGCCAAGTCGGCAGCCTGGCCCCTGTCTGCCACTGACGCAGTGCAACTTGTGAGCCAGTGGCCCTTCCTTGTGACTGACTCTGACCCAGCGCTACTGGCCTTTCCAGAGCAATAGTCTACCCTTTCCCTAACTACCGCCCAGCTAGTGACTGACTCCATTCAAGCCCAGCCTGCTCCTCGGAGGCTCCGACCCGCAGAGGAAACACCGCCCGACATACCCGAACCGCCCACTCACCCCTGGGGTGCCCCGGTGCCAGTGGGGCACCCTGTGCCCGCCTCACCTGGAGAGAGGGCTCATTCCGTGGCTCCTGGGGGGCTCCCGACCGTCCAGGAGGTGCTTAGGCGACAGGGGCCGCGCCGGGGACTGCAGCAGGGGCCAGGGGCAGCCCAGGACACTTACCGGGGCAGGAAGAGGTGCCAAAGGGGGAGGAGCTTCCTGCCTTTGTTTGTCCTAGGAAATGCAGGGGTCGTTCCTGCCCTGGAAGTGCTGAGCCAGGGCTTCAGGGACCAACGTCGGACTGTGTCTGTCCTGGTGCGGAAGGGGGGTAAAGGGATGCAGCGCGGAGACATTAGGTTATTGGGCATTAGTGTAGCGTCGCGATCGCCAAGCGCCTGGCCTCTTGGCGCTTTAGAAAGATATCAACGGCTGGGATTTATTCAGAGGAGGTTATCCCCTAGAGTACTTATTGCAGTCTACCGTGTACATTGTGCGGGAACAAACACGGAGAGTGGGAGGGGGGCGGGAAAAAGACCACGGCAGGGAAAGAAAACGGCCAACCTAATCAGCGGGAGGAGGGCGGGAACAAACACGGAGAGTGGGAGGGGGGCAGGAAAAAGACCACGGCAGGGAAAGAAAACAACGGCTGACCTAATCAGCGGGAGGAGGGCGGGAACAAACACGGACAGTGGGAGATGGGCGGGGAAAAAGACCACGGAATGACATTACAGAAACAATCAAGTCATTCATAATGGCCGATGGGCCGAGGGTAGAAGACATTGTTCAAAGATAAGAGGGTGGGGGTTAAAGAGCAGTGGGCAGGAACGCACAAAGTATGAACAGAGCATGTGCCTACCAGAGGCTATAGAAAGGACACGGATGTTTTGTGCCATCAGTAATGTGCAGCCTGAAACAGAACTTATATATTTTCAGTATACTATAGTTAAACATTGTGGGGTTCAGTTTGCACTCCTAAGTAGTGAGCACAATTTGCTGGAATTCAGGGGGTATTTATATTCTTCTGAAAACGGTCTGAGCAGTCTTGAAGAGAAAAGTTAGTTTCTGCTATTAGTAGCAACTGAGAAGACGGTTGATTTAGGTTGTGAGATCCTCAAGCAGGTTGGATGAGATGGTAAAGTAGGTGGAGAGATTTCAAGTTCATGTGCAAAAGTGTGAACTTTAAGAGGGCTGGAACTGTTCCTAAGTGGAAAGACAAGCCAGCTCTGATATGGGATGGGTCCATGTCTTCTGGAAAGTAGTCAGGGTCCAAGGCAGTGTAGATAGACAAGACGTATGTAATCAAGGAGCGTAGCTTGGCCAGTTAAGTGAGTGGAACGCGATCTCCAGATTTTACAACAATCACGCTGACAAATCAGGTTAACAAATTGAGAAGCAGTGCTTAGGGGGCGTTTAAGGAGCAGTGGAAAAAGTGTGACGAGTGGGAATTGTTAGACGTATTTAAACATATTTTGTAAATCTACAAACATTTTCAGACCTGCAACGGGGGTAAATCCGACAGACACCTCACCATACACGATTGAACAGATTTAGAGCATAGAATACATTTATTGGAGTGTGGGGGAGTGGGGATGTGACCCCCCTCGTCCTCGAAGCCACGCGCCTGATATATTCCAAAATGTTTTGTGAAGCCTATTCACTTGCATGTCTCACACTGCTAAACTTCTGGCCTCACCCTTACTCGAGAGACAATAGGTGGATAGTCAGCGTCCAGGTTAGCCTTTATGATTCAAGTGCCACACAAGAGCCTTGTTGTACACACTCATTTTGGCGCCGTGTCGCCCAGCTCTGATGGATAGGAGCATGCGCTATCTTCACTTTCTATTGAAATGGCTCGTGCCACTGTGCAATGGTGTCCGATTTTTCAGTGAATCGGAGTCGGCCAGAAGCGCCGTAGCAGAACAGCTCGCAACCAAAACACGCCCAACAGCGCGGGGTGTCCATAGCAGCGCGTCCTAGTTATCAATAGTGCAGCAGGTGGTTTAATAGCTCTTCATAGAGCAGTTTCATTAGGAAGAACGTTGGTTGTAGAAATTACGTTTTATTTGTTTACTTAATGCATCTTCTGTGATCCTATGTTGACGAGAGCTGCAATTTCTGTGCCATTCCTTGGATGAAAAATTGTAGTCCTATTTTTCCAAAATGTCCCGGTTTTTCGTTCTAAAGATCTGGTCACACTAAACAGATCAAGTATTTAATGGGCAAGGCAAGGACCTGGTCAGGATGGGCTTCGTCACTTGGAGAACCCCTGAAAGGAAGGCCAAACTGAAACCCACTGGGCACCTAGAAACTAACTCGTTCGCTTTACATTTCATATACAGATAATGATTTCTCACAGATGAGTACAGTGAGTGAATATATGTCAAAGGGCTGACTACTCCGCCCCCCACCCCCGAAATCTGAGGCAAAGAACGTACCGTCATTTTCGCTTTACCGAACTCTCAATTGTCCCCAGTTAATGTTAAGTTACTTTGGGTGTCTTCATTTTTTCAGTTGTATATGGCGCGCATGTCGCTAAGGAATATTAGCTTCACATGAGCTAAAGATTCTATCACAAACAGTCCGTGTTCATCGAAGACAGGGGAGAAGTTACTTAATTAGCCCAGAATTAAAGGAAAGCGAGCAGGCGTTGGTACTCGAGCTCCCCTGTACCAAAGTCGGCAGCTGGGGTACTAATTAAGCCACACCATATCTTCTCGTGTATTTAAAGTGTGTGTCATAACAGACTAACCACATTTAAAGAAGGATAAAAAAACCTGGATAATAATACTAACGCGTAGAACCCTAACAAAATATGCGTCCCTCCCACTTCGGCTGCTACGCCGGGTGCCAGCGACATCTAGCGGCCAGAAGATTAGGCTATTGGAGGGAGGCAAATATAAGCACTTAACTTTCTGTGCTTTGAATTTAAACGCCGTCATTTCACTCAAGGGAGAAATTAGCTTTCCTAGTGTTGGCCGGGGATGGGTTCTGAAAGCGCAGAGCTATAGTCACTTTTGGCCTCCTGCAGGCTGCACTCTTCTCGGACAGATGCATTTTGTTGTGGGGGTAAGAAGACCTAAAGAACCCCGGGGGGTCTCGTTTATAGGTATGTAGATGTCCATCCCCTCCGGGTCCCATAACCCCATTTATTGCAGCAGGGGGTGCGTGGGGATCAGGGAATGTGGCCCCTTGTTACTGGGAGGGGGAGGTCAGAGATTAGGAACCGGGATTTCCACTTACAAGTCGTTAGCACGTGTTGTAAGTACTTAACTGCCCCAACACTAAACTATGATGCAGTCCTAGGTAACCGGAATCACTTAATACCCTCCTCCAGAGGAAAACAAATGAAACCATAGAAGTAATAAAAAAGTTACGACTCACAAACACCTTTACTACTTTCACCCAAGTAGTGTATACACATGAGGAAGACTATAGAGACTCTGCTCTTGTGCTCAAGGGCAACATCGTTATATATTATAAGCTAGCAGGTGCAGCCCATCTAGTGCGAGGCCTGTAAAAGCCACCGATGGGAAATTAGAAGACAAGAAACCGCGCTCATGCATCGGAGAAGAGCGCTGAAGATCACCATTGAAGGGAGGGAGGGTGGGGGGGGTCCTTATACAACACATCGTGTGTTTATGGCGAGCTGGACACCAAGCTACAGTTATTGCTAAAAAGTAATGCCAAGTTCTCCCCCCCAACAAAAAAAACAAGCATTGTAATATAGAAAAGGAACCCGTTAGTAACGGAGATAGACAAAACACGGAAAATACAGCAAGAAGTAAGAAAGGAAAAACACGCACACTATTGAAAAGTGGAGTAGGGTGAATACACGCTCTACCGCATACCGTGTCAAGCGCGCGAACAGAGGTAGAAAGGAGCACTAACTATACCATAGGCCCCTCAATCTACAGATCCGCCAGTTAAATAAACACGGGTCAATATAATGCAGTACCAACATGTCAATTAGAAATACATCAAACAACAAGCGGGAGGGGGAGCAAGGGAGGTGCCGGCAATGCCGGACCAGAATCGGGTGCGTTCCCGGCGTCGCGTGACGTCGGCAAAAGCCAAAGAATGTCGGGAACGCCCCCGTGTCTGGTCCGGCATTGACGGACAGGCCCCTCGTCCAATGGCTAGGCTCCATTTATGGAGCCAGCCAATGAATGACTAGGGCCGACCCAAACCCACACACACAACTCAAGAGGTTTTTTGGCACATGCGCAAAGCGCATGGCCAGTCAAAACCTAAAAAGAACTGAAACAGACTGCATTGAGCCATTTGGAATCTTTGAGACTGTCTTCATTGATCTCAAAAAAATCTACCATGCATGCGATTTTAACACAGCAGTCTCCAAAAATCCAGCTCTATTTGACTTTAGAGATCACCGCATACAAAAAAATGCTTTTAACAAGGTTCAGAATGAACCTCTTCTTCAGACTTGTGACATTTCCGGAAAAAAATAACTGGAAAACTCAGCTGGACCTGTGTCCTTGCGATGATCTTTCTCAACAGTCCACCATGCATACAATATTGTTTTGCAAGTTCTTCCACACCCACCGAAAAATATGGCTTATCCCCTAACTAAAAAAATGGGGTTATAGACAATGTCGTCCAGCTATGCTAGCACTTCAATCTCTGGACTCTGAAACCATTGTGTATCATGAGTTGAACTTTTTAAAGTGCATTATGAGACACAGAAACAATCTTTAAACTAAAAAGATAATTCTATATGTCACGTAAATTCTAGGCACTTTCTCTTCTTTTAAATGTATATTCAACTGCAAATTTTTACTGTGAATGTCATCTTTTATGGTTTTGCAAATGCTAAAAAACCGAATAAAGATTATTATTATTATTATTATTGCATGGAAGTTAGGATAAGAGTATTTCTAACTGCATACATTATTTTCAAACATAGGCTCGAGTATCATCTTAAACCGTCATTGTTGCTTTTCAGGAATAGGCATACATGTTGATAGACGTGGTATGTCCATGCTGAGGTACATTTTGTCACATACATTTGTTACTCTTTCTTCGCAATAAGAACACTCGGGCGTAGACTTCCCTACCTTGGGTACCTGCAGAAGCTTGAAGCCTTTCTTTCCAATGTAAATTCTACCACGGACTACATGTAGCCAATGGGCACTTGCAAACATTTTCCCACGGTCCACAAAGTATGGTCTTGGTAGGACTGAGGGCATTGATGCCAGCAGAGTGAGGATCCGGGGTGGTGTAAGGTGGATGTAGAGGAAGTGAAACATGCACATGGTGAGTCGCATTGTTGTTTTGAGGGTCAAATCATATTCTTCCTAAGAATTCGTCCCCTTAATTGCAATTGTGTGATAGAAGCAGGTGAGTCACAGAAGGTTTGAGCCAAGCTCGACCCAAGGCCTAGCTCTGGCTCAGCTGGAGATTCCTCACTTGGCCAAACTGTGTGATCCTAGGCAAACATTTTATTTAATTTTTGCCTCATTCTTCATAGAGTGAGATCAGGATTTGCGCTGTACAAACCCTTATCTTGTGTTTGGTGGAATAAGCTATAATAGTGTTCCAAGTATGTTAGACCCGGCCTCGTGGCGTGGTCCTCCCTGACCCGTAGCAACACCCTTCCAAGCTTACACCACGACAGACCCCAGACCTAGCCAACCCTTCCCTCCCTGTTAGGCCTGACCATTCCCGGACTTCCCAGCCCGTGCCTCCATCTTCCCGGCCCGTAGGCCCTGTGTGCCCACTTTCCGGCACCTAAGATGGCCGCCCGAGCCAGTGCGGCCTAGGCCGAGAGGCGCCACCCTGACGGGAGGACAGAGCGCTCCTCGCGAGTGAGAGAGGGAGGAGCAGTATCCTTCACACCTCCGACATCTCCTCGAGAAGTGGGTTTTGATCGCCCCTCCGGCCCCCGGAGGGCTGGATCCACGCCTGTGTGTCTGGGACTCCTCCTGAAACCAACCTGAATGGATCAAAGGGCCGCGCACAGGTCAGGGGGTGGCGCACGCACAGGTCAGGGGGTGGCGCACGCACAGGTCAGGGGGTGGCGCACGCACAGGTCAGGGGGTGGCGCACGCACAGGTCAGGGGGTGGCGCACGCACAGGTCAGGGGGGGCGCACGCACAGGTCAGGGGGGCACAGGTCGGGGGGCACAGGTCGGGGGGGCGCATGCACAGGTCTGGGGGGCGCATGTATAGGTCAGGGGGGACGCATGTATTGGTTGGAGCGAAAGTATTGGTCGAGGGGCGCATGTATTGGTCGAGGGGCGTATGTATAAGTCAGGGGGTGGCGCACGCACAGGTCAGGGGGGGTGGCGCACGCACAGGTCAGGGGGGGTGGCGCACGCACAGGTCCGGGGGTGGCGCACGCACAGGTCAGGGGGTGGCGCACGCACAGGTCAGGGGGTGGCGCACGCACAGGTCAGGGGGTGGCGCACGCACAGGTCAGGGGGTGGCGCACGCACAGGTCAGGGGGTGGCGCATGCACAGGTCAGGGGGGGCAAAGGTCAGGGGGGCACAGGTCGGGGGGGCGCATGTATAGGTCAGGGGGGACGCATGTATTGGTTGGAGCGAAAGTATTGGTCGAGGGGCGCATGTATTGGTCGAGGGGCGCATGTATAAGTCAGGGGCGCATGTATTGTATTGTAAATGCATTTATATAGCGCTTACTACCCCTGACGAGACGTCGAAGCGCCTTTTCGGCAAGTAGCACGCTACTCCGTAACCCACAGAGGATTAGTGTTGAATTAGTATAGTGAAACATGCAAGTACATTTTAAGTGGTGGATAGGTTAGTCAGTTATTGGGATTTGGAATGATAGCAGAAGGATAGAGGAGAAAAAAGGTTTGTATTTATATAGCGCTTGTTACCCCTGATGGGGTGTTGAAGCACGCTACTACGGGAGCCCATAAAGGATTAGTGGTGAATTAGTATAGCTGAATATGGAATTTGAGAAGTGAACATGTTAGTCTGTTAATTTTGATTGAAAAAGTTAGTGGAGGGATAAAAGAGTGAAGGACTTTTTGTTTTGTTTTTAGGTCTTAGCAGTAGGAGGAGGCTTTTGGATGAGTAAAAAGGAGTTTTGAACGGGAGGAGTCAGAGGGAAGAGTTTAGAAAGGTTTGTTTTAAGAGATAAGTCAGGGTGGTCGCAAGCAGCCCTTGGGCTGTACTTTGAGTATTCCTGATATAGCCTGTACCTTGGTGCCCCTTGCTTCCTAATATGAAAACTACAACATATTTAGAGCACTGCTGCACAATTATTATTTCGCCTACTGCCAAAGGAGCACATGACGCAATTCTTTCACGCTCTCCACTGGATATCTATTGAGAAACGGTTGAAGATCAAACCTCTCTGCACCACCCAGAAAGCTACTTAAGGAAAAGTTCCAATGCATCTCCAAATAATGTTCAAATGATATTCACAAAACGGAACACTACAATCTAGACTATCTCCAAGAATTATTAAACCCTGCTACAAAAGAAAAATCTATGGCCTATTTGCATATTCAGTCCAGTTTGCGAAGCTCTGTAACTCGCTGACAGACAAAATACGGAATATAAAAGACTGGACTTCAGAAAGGAACAAAAAGCCTGACTCTTTCAGAGATACCCTTCCACACTACTGCAATAGCGGCACTGAAAACTAACGCTCTCTTAGGCTTATGGACACCATTTTAAAGCACTAACGCAGACGAACAGTCGCAATACAGAGAAGGAAAACATAGTAATTTCCAGCTAAACTTAAGAAATAACTATGCTCTCTTGAATTTCCTCAAGTTTACCCACACAAAAGTATACTATGAAGAAGTAGAATTTTACCGGGCTGCATATAAATAACTTCCCCCACAGCAATCTCAATCTATGCCACTCTCTGTAAGACATACTATCAATCTAAATATAACTGGATCTTAGCCCACACCCTGTATGACGTGACTGTTGACACTTTAACGAATTAGGAGTCCACTCGAACTAAGTCAATGTTGCAAGATGATCGGACAACCATAGGTCAAGAGATCTACTATGCACAACAGGTGAATTGGAACACTAACATAATCCCCGTGCAGGTCTGGCTCCAGACTGATCATCCCTTACTCAATGCCAACATGAGGAAGACTAATACAATGCATCCTGGCAGACTCTCCAGTCCCCCCCCCCCGAAACCAGTCCCCCCCCCCAAAACCAACCCCCCCTCCACCCTCCCCCCCCCCCCCCCACCCTTCTGCTGTGAACCGCTCAAAACGTTTTTAAAGGAAGAAACCACATATAACCAGGAATCTGCAAAGATATTCTTAGCCACCAGCCTACGATAAACCTGCAGAGCTATCTCAAACTGTTTTCATCCACCACACTGTTAACCGCTGCACTCCCAAAAAAGATAAGAGCAGCACTCTGGTCACTAAGGCATGTCACCAAAATGCTTCCCAAAGTCTCAGGCATAATGCAACATCCTTACAAACATGCAGTCTAGTACGGCTAACTGGCCAGACAGATGCTTTGGCAACCCACATAGGGTTATGCCATGTGCTAGTTCCTTGATACAATACAATTGTGCTGAAAAAAAGACATATTAGCCGACAATTTTGTGAAATGTAAGAATGGCTTACCTTTCGCCCGTCACTTGCATGGCAGTTAACATTTAAAGGCGTCAGCAAAGCCATGAGCTTCTCTTCATTCCCACTCCTGCAAAATGTGGAAAGCAACAAATACATTTCAGTCAGGACATTTTTCAAGGAGGACATTTTTCCAGTGTTTACATTTTTTTTTAAAATTACTGCTTCATATGAACATTCACGCGACCGCAGAAAACAAGCTACACGATTGTCCATTTCACAATTCTCCTGCGGTGCCTTTAAGATTCATTTTCCTTTCTCTCGGTGCATGCTGCTATGGATACTTAAACCTGCCAAGGCAAGCCTGTACCTTTAAATATCTCTTACTCGCACTCCCCTCCTCTCCTCTCCCCTCCCCTACTAGCCGCTTCTCCCTTCGCACAGAGCTATTTCCTGAAAGCTGCTTTCATCTGAATATGCATGCAATTATTAATGTATTCAATGTGTGCGCAGGATAGACACTACAGCGTTGCAAATCATCGGGCATAAACATCAAACCAGGTCACCTAAAAGAAAATGCTTTCAGCGCGCTATTTGAAAAGCACCCATTGACGAAAGAACCCACATAAGGATTTTCGAGTTATTCCTTTAAACTGGGCTATGGCCTCTGAGGACAAGATGTGCGTTGGGAGCCTCTATGCGTTAAAGGTTAAGGACAGAGAAAAGGAAAGACAGACAACGTGCTCTCAGGCGCACAGCCGTGTAACGTTAACCTCCTAACCACCATATTGATGCGCCGTTTCAGCAGCGATCAGGCTCCTTCCTCAGCGGACCACAAAGGCGACAATAATGTGAGCCCCAGAACCCGTCTGCCAATGGACCGAAAGCGAAATGCTGGCAGTCAATTCGAACTGACATCGGCATCCCTCCGCCCCCTTGTCTTCTCAAACCCTTTGTATTCAAAGAAACAAGCACTCACCTAGCAGCTTCCAGGAGTTCGTCCTTCTTGTATTCACCTAGGTGATTGCAAAATATCATGCTGTTAGCATCTGGTATTAAACGGATTAAGAAATGCAGTTGCAGACAAATATGAGAATTGAACAGGGAGCTCGAGACAGAGGAATGATAAAAAGCCCACACCCCACTGGATGATGGAGCCGTGACGTTCGGCAGCCTGTGAAGGCAGCATCATCAGTGCCTTGGAGACGGGAACAAAATTGACGCAGCTCCTTGTCCAATCCACTCTTGAAATGGCTTTCTTCAGACAACCAATGAATGCTAAAACCTATGTCCAGAAGCACATTCGCTTTGATATCAGCGTGCCAGCCGAAGACAATGTCCCCTCCCCCTCCACGCGCAACCCTGCCCCTCGTACTACACTCGTAAAGCAGGAGGATCGCCGAGACAAAAACATGGCACGGGGAGGTTTTACCGAATTAAATCATTTTAAAACATGCACGATACCTACGTTTCGTAATTTCTGGAGCATAAAATTAAATGCATGGGCAATAGAGTGGGCAATAGAGCGGTTAATAGCGGAGGAACACGTCAAATTATAAACTGCTCTAGATATGTACATGTTTTAATGCAAACTATGTAGTATAAAGATACACAAGCTGCGCTAGAGAAATGGAAAGCGTGACAAGAAATCATAATAAAGCTCTTCGCGGTTTGTTCTTGGGCAACCGTGGTCAACAAGGGGTTATAATTGTAAAGCTATGTAGGCGCGCTTCGTTGCCCAACCTAAGAGAAGCATGTAAACAATAATTCACAGACTGGAGCAGAATTAAATACAGTGGCATGCCTTTAATCTGTGACAAACGTCGACAAAGCCAACAGGACTACAGTCATTTGGTCAGTAATTTTTGTTGTGTTAAGAATGGAGGTACACTTCACATCGCAGTGCTGTGGAAAAGGAAGGATGGTCCTCACTGCCAAGGACACAATCTGCGTTTGTGCCCGCACTGGGCATTTCCAGTAACATTTGATAGTCTAGTGCAGCAAAGCAAGAGCCACTCATCAGAGCACCAGAACATGAACCAGTCACTTTAGTGGCAAGTCCAAGAACGTAGCTATGAATAAGGGGTGTGAAGGGCAAACTGCATTCCCCAATTACAGCTGCCTTTCTATCCAACCAGGAGGTTGACTGGCATTGTCCTTTATTGCTTCAGGGACCACTGCATCCTTACCAGGTCATTAAATACACAGTATTTACCACACAATGGAGAAAAGTCGACCTGTACCAGACATCCAACTCAAAATATTTTTCATTTTTATGTTTATATATTCCAAAAATGTCAGAAAACTTTAGAAAAAATATAAACTTCAATTATAGGATGATTAAGGCTTAACAAAACTGGAGAAACTTAAATGTTTGTGGATAGTCTCGTGAGTTCTTTAAGACTTGAGCTATCCATGACAGTTGAATTGATCTCGGAGCCTCCTTTCATTTGATGACACGTACATCATGCAGAGGAGCCTCTTGAAAAAGTTTTCAAAAAAAGAAAACATGCACAGTAATAGTTACAGCAACCCAAAGGGTTGTAGGACTTCTTTTTAGTTCATAATTAGAAAAACGTGTAGCAATAAACTAGTGATCATCCTCCTCTCTTTCTGACAAAATCCCACCTCCTCCGTAACACTACTGTTTAGATGGCTTCCAACAGATTAATCAGATCTGAGCACAAGGAGATCACACCAAAATCTAGACATATAAAATCCTGCTAGACCTCTCACAGTGCCAACACTCTGGACTAACAGCACCAAACTACTGACTTCTCCACTTCACGGACGAACAGCCCACCCCACTTCCTGAAAAAGAGGATATGATCTCCTCTCGTGAAAAAAAGGGCACTTCAAACCCCAGGTCTTAACAATCTACTACATAATCTAGAACATGCTACTGCCAAGGAATATCTTAGTAAGGAAATACCTGTAGAATTACATGAAATCAAAGGACATGCTTCTAGATAGACAGACCGGCTTCAGACCATCTGAAGCAATGGAGTATAATGCAAGTCAACCAGCGCTGGTTTCATGTCAGATTTTCAGGACAACCACACAAAATAAATGTACATACAACAAAAACAAATTGGAAGTGTTAACATAATCAGTGATTAGTCTGAAAATGCAGCCCTCCTGGACACAGTTTAACACAGTGATATTGTGCTGGTTGTTGATCTCAATGACTACCTTATCAGTGGTCAAAAACAACATCCTAATCTTCCTCGATTTGGCCTTCTGGAGACATTAACTCCCCAAATCATTCATAAGTTTATCTGTGTCGAGATCACAGCATACCAGTACAAGTTATCACTCAGGAATCATACTTTTTAAACCCATATATGCACCCACAAATCAAGCAAAAAAATAACCATACCATTCTAGGCTTCATAGCAAGGCTTTGTGAACATATGTCTATTTGCTAATGCATCATGTGTGACTGCTCTAATTTGCTGATGTAGATGAACGAGACTCGGGTTCAGCTCTATTTGGAAGATAGATCTGGAACCATATAAACATCACAGGACACATGGGTAAACCGAAACCACCCTTCACATCAACAGAAATACTTATTGAGACAGTGCCTAACCTCCTGTCCTGTAGATGCCCCCGGGGGAGGGGGGGGAGGGGGGGGGGGCGGCTCCTCTTTTCTCAAACATCTGTATGTGGGGTCATTGCCCCAATCAGAGTACCAACCCTGATGCCTATCTCAATGGCATACACCTGCGGAACAGACCATCAATGACCCAAGGGTGTGGCAAGCAGTTATACAAGCAAACCATGCGGCCCACTAAACGGAAACCTGCTGACTGTGCATAGGCATGCCACTGCAGGGTGGTCCATACTTAGATCTACCACAACAAGTACTCAGGTTTGTTCCCTAGTAATAATGCAAGATGCTGCAGACCTGAAGCATAATGGAATGTCTCTGTCGCTGTAGAAGAAAGTGTCCGTTTAGGATAAAAACCCTAACCCATCATTAGGTGATATGCTTCATAAGTTTCCTCCTCACAACAATGTTGTGTGCTAGAACTCCTTGGAGAGGGAGGAGCTCTTTGAATAGGCACTTTCTTTGTGAGCTTTAAGGTGTGCGTGATAGAACAGAGTGCAATAAAAGGGGAGGGAATGCAAGTTAAAACTACATCTTGGTGGAACTCAGCTATTTTATTGTGTCTCAAAAGGATAGGATTAAAAGAAAAAAGTAGGGTATAACTTTAACCCTAGTAAGAGTGTGGTCAACATGTTTCGGCCCTTTTGTTAACCTTTATTAGGTGTAGGGGCATTCATCAGGAGCAGTTTGTAATCAGTCTGCAGAAGAAAATAAGTGAAAATGAATACATAATAATTAAGTGCAAGTACAACAAATGGCTCAGTGATTTGGGGTAGGAAGCCACAGCTGTTTTAAATGGAAGTAGCAAGGTTCATGCCTGAACTTGAGGCTCGTCAGGAGGAAGAGAAAAATGGCTGCAACTGTGCAGTCAGTTGTTGTGTGAAGCTACTGCTGGGTCATGTCAAATATACCAGTAAGAAGTGTGGCCCTCTATATTGAAAACTACAGAGTGCACAGGTGTGCTACTGCAGATTGGCACATATTTATACTGCTCTTGGCAGAGGTCCATGTCGGTGGTGCCCGTGACTATGCCAAAAACTGGAGTGGGAAACCTATCTCATAGCCTAGCACGTAGGTAAGACCAACTGTTACCAGGGAGTACAACATTGACGACACAGTGAGGTCCGAGGGGATCATTAACAAGTAAATGGTATTTCCATAATACCCACACTACACAGGCTTATTAGCCTAGAAATCTGACTTGGCCTACTTACGTAATTTTTGTACCGACTGCTTACAAGGCTGAGTTGTTGTAAGGCCTACTGGCATTCAGGTCCCTGAGGAGCTCATGGGTCCTACGCGGTTGTTTTTTGCAGCGATGGTAGATGCAATGGTCCCTCCCATGTATTAGTCACCCTGGAGAGGAGATCACGAAAGGGAAGCCAGTATTTTACATTCTGGATTTACTCCTATGCCGTTGGCCAATTAATTCAACTACATGACGACTGTCACCAAGACAAGTCCGCCAGGTCCTATTCTCGGAGGCAGTAGGGCACCCAAAAACCATACCAAAACCGCAGACTGCAAGATACTCAGATCACACAATGGATGCCATCCTAAAAGAACTTCCCATCATCGATACCACAAGGACTGCTATTGATGATAAAATGTTTTCCCTTAATGTCGAAGGTAAATTCCATACACCAAGATATTTCTGTGCTTCAGACGCACATAGATACCATTGCTCAGAGGTTCGACGAGGTGGAGTACAATTATGTGCAATTGTCTGATTGGGGGCTGAGACATTGAATACTTGCGCCATAATGTCAATGACATGGAAGACAGGACCCAACGTGATAACCTTTGTATTTATTGCGTCCCGGAAGCTGCTTAAACGGGGTGATATGCTGCTGAAGGGGATGATATCCTGAGATTCTTACTGACCACACTACCAGACTTCTCAAATCTCCTTAGCAGAGCCCATTGAATTTCAGAGAGCACACCGGGAGATAAGCGAAATCCTATTATTAGATGTGCTTTATGCCACTATCATGTGAGCGCGATCCTTCTAGAAGGCAAATGGAATAAGGGTCCATATCCTTTTCAGTGAATTATTATGTATATGTCAATGTCAAATG
The DNA here is from genome assembly GCF_964263255.1 of Lissotriton vulgaris. NCBI lineage: Eukaryota > Metazoa > Chordata > Amphibia > Caudata > Salamandridae > Lissotriton > Lissotriton vulgaris. The sequence continues at coordinate 1,430,868,240 of NC_141689.1, read as the reverse complement.
TAAGAAGTTCCTCGCACTGGGTACCAGATTGCAACAATGAGATCTGAAGTTTGGATTACTAGACACAGCATAAATGGTAGTTACTATGGATGGGAAGACAAGAGAATTCTTTGACCCAGCTGAGACAGTCTTTTTTGGATGGCCTACTTGAATCGACAATGGACATGCCGGTTTTACACATCTTGCCCATGAAACCGAGAGGACTCTGGCTTGGATACACGATTGACCTCCTTCAAAGTACCTGAAAAGGAATGTTTCGTCCATGCACAAATCAGACAGGGCAGCCTGCATTGAGGTGGGAAGACATAGCAAAGAGACAAATCCTCTGCACCAATGAAGCCCTCAACTACACCTGAGATTGGTGGTGGTGGACCTTGCTGAAGCAAACACCTTCCTTATAGGGTTTCGCTTATGTTAGCTGCCCTTTGGTTCTCTTTTTATGGCTACATCAGCTCAGTTTTCCTGAATTCTGTAAATGGTCTATAATTTTAGCCCCTAAGACTTTGCTAGTGCAAAGTACCATATTTCGTACTGGGGACTACCTACTGACACGTTAAGGGTTTGTCACATGTATGCATATCGCTTTCCCTTCTCTCCTTTTCGCAGTCCGGCTTCAATGTGAAGATCACATGTAGATCATAGGTTCGACACGCCCCCATTAATACACCTCTAAATCTTGCATTTTGATTTCTATCTTCTCAGTCATATGTGTTTATCCGCAGAGTGAGGACCTCGACCAGTGCTGAGTGGTATAGCGGTTAGCCCAGGACTACCGTTTTAGGTTTATACTTTCCCAATACTCTAAGATTTTCTGAGATGCCCACTACCAGATCTCCTTTGCGCAGTTCAATTTAGATCAGACCAGCCTAGATTGTTTTCTCTGCTTATTGCCCTAATCAGCCCCACATTCCCTTGTTACAAAAAACAATAGTCCTAGACCAATCAATTCAGAAATGAATCTATGCAAAGTGATAATCATTGAACCTATTCATAGCTTACTATGTGTCAGCTCATAAACGTATATAAATCGTAGGATTCTTTACCAGAAACATGAAGTGCAGTACAACAATGGTTATCATTACCTTGTATTTATTTAAAAAACGAAGGACTGAGGTTAAACAAACCTTTGAGGGTCATAAAGGAGAAACTCGCGCCACGCCTGACCCCCAAGAAGGCGGTCTGGCATTGAACAAAGACGACAGATTCCCCCCAGCTCCTGACTGCTGCCTTGTTCACAGCGGTAGAGAATCGATATAGCGGGACCGGCGCCCTGCCTGATCACCACGCAACCTAAGGAGCACCCCACAAACATGATTCTATTGACCACTTGCACACCCTGCCAAGGAGCCCGGACGCTCATTCAAAATGGCGCCCAATGGTCGGCGATTGACGGAGATTCATAATGGTCAGTAAAATACACAGAGCCGACGCTGCATATCATCTGCTGTGGCTGGTGGGGAAGGCTTCCACTTAAGAAATCACTAAGTAACCGATAGAGGGAACAACGCTTCACTGGAGGAATCACCGGAACAGACCCCAAAGTGTCATGCTGCAACTCTGGACCCTCCAAGTGAGTGAGAATTGAGGGGGGGGGGGGGGTGAGAGACCGGTGAATTTCGTTTTGACAGCGGTGGTAATGGGGTGAGAAGGCTGAGCGATTGTGCACACAGGGTGGATGCTGTGCGTGCAGTCTGGGAGAAACGCTGCATGGAGGGACAGCTTCTGCAACCCTTGAGGACTGTTATGGTAGAATGCCAGACCCTAAAATGGTGGTCTCATAACGACCTGGGTCATAATGCTACACTGGCTCCACTCCAGCTTTCTCCGAGTCCAGGGTCCTGATGTTTCTTCCAGGATTTTTAGCACCGTGCTTTTCATCCAACGTTACAACTGGTGGCAACTAGAACTAGCCACTGAGCCATGGAGACTAACAGACTCGACCTGCCTGACTAAGATGGCTGCCAAAACCACACCACTCCTACCCTGCCATCCTCGCAAGTGCCTACCACCAGTCTTTAGTTTCTAGCCTTCTGATCCCCTCCTGAGCCTCACTCCTCTCTGGTGGAGCCCTAAACGCATACATGGCCGCTTCCCAGTGGAGCTGCACCGACAGCTATAGGGGAGATTGGCCCTGGCACAACGCTATGGCCGTCACCTACCCAGCCAGATCACAGACATTTGTCTCGTTTTCTTCCTCGCTGCTGTCTCCTTCCTGTGGATTACCTGCTTTCCTATCCTGACATTCATGTTTACTAATTTAAACCTATATTGTTTGTTTATCCTTCTGATCCCCTCCTGATCCTCACTCTTCTCTGGGGGAGCCCTAAACGCATACATGGCCGCTTCCCCGGTGGAGCTCCACAGACAGCTAAAGGGGAGACGGGCCCTGGCACACCGCTATGGCCGTCATCTACCCAGCCGGATCACGGACATTTGTCTTGTTTTCTTCTCCGCTGCGGTCTCCTTCCTGTGGATGAACTCCTGCCCCTGGTCTCTCCTATCCTGACTTTCGTGTTTGCTAATTTACTTCGGTTTTGTTTATTTATCCATTATGTAACTTCTGTCAAACCTTTGTAACTTGTAACTCGCCATGTCCTTATGTAAAGCGCTCTGTTACCTCCGGGTCTAGCCAGCGCTATATAAAACTCAAGTAAATAAAAAAAATGTTTTAAAGAAAAAAAAGGAGTAGAAATATTGAAATGAGTGTAAAGAAGTGCTAAAAAATACAGAGGAGTCAAGAGGATTCGAAATTGGTCAAACAGAAGTTTTAGAGCATATATTTAAATACATTTACAAAAACTACTATTAGGTATACAGTTCAATGCAACCTGGCCATATTTAACAAACAGTCATTTTTAAATGATATATTTTTGCTTAAGAAGTTAAATTTTTCTTGCTAGAGATAAGGGTAGTGGGAGCAATGGTCCAGATGCGTTAAGGGAATAGCGGCAACGTTTCGATCCAACTATCGCCCATAGAGGGAAATTAAGGCCTCGACCATGCGGATCGTCCTCGGGACAGGGGGAGGGGTGACCCTTGTAAAGTACCTCCACACTGAATGGGTCCAGAGTTTTCCCAAAAGTTCCCGAATAAGGCTCGTGGGGATTCCAGTTGCTGGTGCTAATACAATCCAAAGCGTGATGGTAATCGTACAGCCTGTAAAAACGTGGCCAGCGGTTTACTTCAACAATGCGATAATTAGTTACAGCAGTCTGACACAGCTAGAGCAGTCTGGTCGGGAAGGTTTCTCTTTTAACTACTTGGCTCCAACAAGGTCGTACCATCAACGCTTTGGATTGTATTAGCGCCACCACCTGTAATGCCCACAAGCCTTATGCAGGAACTGTAGTGAAAACTCTGGACCCATTCAGTGTGGAGGTACTTGACAAGGGTCACCCCTCCCCTTCCCCCGTCATGAGGACGATTCGCATGGTCGAGGCATTAATTTCTCTCTCCGGCCGACAGTCGGATCGAAACGTCGACGCTATTCCCTTAACGCATCTGGACCATTGATCCCACTACCCTTATTCCTAGCAAGAACAATTTAACTTTGTTTACAAAAATATATAATTTAAAAATGACTTTGTTAAATATAGCCAGGTTGCATTGAACTGTACATCTAATAGCAGTTTTTGTAAATGTATGTAAATATATGCTCTTCATCTTCTGTTTGACCAACTTCGAGTCCTCTTGACTCCTCCGTATTTTTGAGCACTTCTTTCCACTTATTTCTACTCTCCTTTATGACCCTCAGAGGTTTGTTTAACCTCAGTTCTTAGTTTTTTCAATAAACACATGGTAATGATAACCATTGTTGTACTGCACTTCCTGTTTCTGGTAAAGAATCCTATGATTTATATACGTTTATGAGCTGACACATAGTAAGCTCTGAATAGGTTCAAGGATTATCACTTTGAATAGATTCATTTCTAAATTGATTGGTCTAGGACCATTGTTTTTTGTTTCAATCCTTACCCAGATCCGTGGACTAATTGGGTCACCCCATTGACTATAATGATGGTCACATTCCCTTATAAGCAGACAACCTATAGGACTTCACTCCCTTGGTTAACTTGTACACCCGTCAGACTCAAATATGTTACTAGCCATCCAACAAATGTATATTTTTTCCTATATATACTTCCCTCAGCCCCCTGCGTTGTCGGTGATTGCTCCGAAATGCCATTAACAATCATTACTTCAAATGTCAATGGGATGTCACATTATGTGAATACTAAGAAAATTCTTAATTACCTAACTTTAAACACAGACACTGCTCTCTCTATTGCACAATCAAAAAATCTTAAGCGGGATTGGACTGGGACAGTAGTCAGTCGCAGTAGAAACCCCTCCTCCTACCACAGCTGTTCCAAAAATTTGGCGTGACTATGCTCCTAAGTAAGACGTCCCATCATAAGAGTCACAAAACCTGTGTGGACCCAGAGGCCCCAAGGATTTCTGCTAAACTGCGCATTATGGACAGTACCATTATCCTTGGGTTGATATATGCACCTAACACAGATAAACGACATTACCTGGCGTGGCTTACCAGACAGACAATCGACATAGGGAAAACACCGGTGTTCCCTGGAGAGGAATGGAATTTGGCCCGAACCCAATCCTGGACAGATCGAAGCATCCTGATTTACATAATAAAGCAGATAGGGCTCAGATTCAAGACCAGTTGAGCTATTGTGAATTACTTAACGTTTGGAGTTCGTGGCACCCTTCAAACAGGAATTATAACTTATTTTCATGCCTGCATGGCACCCAATCTAGAATGGACTATTACCTACTGCAAGTAGATCTGCTGCCAAATGTTCTACAGAGCGTTACCCTGGAGGGTGGCATTACTGACCACTCCCCAGTGCACCGGACCATGGACATATAGCACCCCGACTACAAGATGGCGCATAAAGGCAATAACCTATAAGGTATCCCCAGGAACAAGACCAGCCCAGACAACACATAAGTACTTATCTAGCAGACAATGAAAGATGTGCGTCTCTGGTGAGGCAACCCTGAGAGGAACACTGATGCATGATGCAGCCAAAGCAAAGAAATTGAGCACACCACAAATACTAGAAGTTGAAATCAGAGACCTAGAAGACATTATGTGAACAAGCTGCCACCATCCTAGTGGAAAGAGGTAGAGGCCACTGAACTCCGACTAAATGTCTTCTTTACGGACCCAGCTAAGAAGGCTTTGGTTAGATTATGCTGGCAATGATATGACCAAGGGGAAAAGACAGGGAGTTTATTGGCCAGAAGAATTTAAAGACCACCATTCCAGCCACATGTGGGGTGAATAGCCAACTTAAGACACACCCTTTAGATATAGTGGATCATTTTTTCCTCTATGTAGCCCTCTTTACCCCAGAAAATACTGGAATTTTCTATCAAATTGATGCATTTCTCAAACACTTCAGCACGCCTACCCTGTCAAATGAAGACCAAACACGCCTTAGTGGGGTAAACACAGAGGAAGAGATAGATGGAGCTATTTCCACATTGCCAACATGCAAAGACGCGCAGATTAAGTCATTTCATACCTTTCAGAATTTGGGCTCTCACTGATCAATGAAGGTAGTAACAATTAGTACATTGCTTAGGTTAGTCCCTTGGCACTCCACCAAGTGACTTCATTTACCCACCAGTGCTAAAAATACTTCCCATGATTTGCTCAGCAAGCTTCACATGTCAGACACTGCCTTGGCCCTGAAGGCTGGGCCACTCTAATACACGATCATGACAGGTTGCTTCAAGACTCTAAGCTAAAAATTCTATACTTTAAAGACTTGAACGATTGGTACTGGTCTCCCCAAAAACTGAAGAGAGCTAGACAATTAGCACATGTATGAAAGATTAATGGGATGTGCATCATATACTATGGCCCTGTCCGTCACTTACTTCTCACTGGAACAAGGGATGGGCCATCTCTGCATAAAATGAGCTCTATTACAATACACCCTTCTTCCTACTTAGAACTTCTGCATGATTAACACATTTTGATGAACTGAATGTTCACATACATAGGCGTTTGGGCACTTACATAGCAGTAGCAGCTAAGTTGAGTGTCCTCCGACACTGGGAACAGGGAATCACACATACTGGTACAGATGGATTACTGAAAATGCATAGGACTGCGTTATGCAAGAGGGTGACTTACACACTAAATAATATACTGGAAGTGTTAGACAGGATTTGGGAAACGTCCCTAGAATCAGAAGGGGAAATCACAGAGTTTTCACAGATGATATTGAGTGCCCAACAATCAGTACCCATCTGGAGATGGTATCGGGTTGGTGAGAACTGATTCTACATCTGGCTTAATTACAGCAGGGCTGAGTATGTATATTATGTATCATAGAGTTTCTTTCCATATCATTATGGTGAAAGTGAAATTTGCAAAATGCTGTCAGTCATCGGTTACATTCTTGTGAGTACACACATTCTTGTCACATGGAGTGCCCTCAGATTCCTATGCTTATTCTTGTGGGCCCCTTATGTTTTTCTAGCTAATTTGGTGTACAAATGATTCATCAACCTGTTGAAAGAGTACCTCATTTATTTGGCTTGCCAATCAGATATGTCAGCTGTTAATTCATAATATTGGTGCTGTGTGTTGACAAATCCATATGCCTGCAAGAGAGGGGTTCACCATTTGTGTTTCATACTCTTGTCATTATTTCTTATCTAATATTGGCAAGTTGAATGATGTGGTGATGCATAGATGCCAGTATCAATGTCAGTCAGAAGGATCAATAGGTACATTTTGTGCGACCTCTACAATCTTGTTTTGTTACTATAGTGCACATATTCCATTCTTTTCCATTGCTTTAGCTCTCCTACCTACAAGATAATCTTAGTGTGGACTTGCTTGAGAATATGCAGCCCAGTAAGTATACCTGGGGGCTCACTGCCTAACACATGAATATATTTGTGACAAATAAAAAATTTATTTTCACAACTTCAATTGTATTCAGATATACTAAGAGCTTCGGCACTGGGTCCTGGTCATGTTTAAAAAAACTCACAATATTTACGAAATAACCAATACCAAGAAGTTGTTAAGTGCACTCCCATTTTAAGTTTCTTTCATAAACCACATTTGCAGGGTTTTTAGAAATATAATATATAAGAAAATGGTTTGTGTCGACCCAAAAATTCCTCTACAGAATCAACAAAATGAAAATCTTGTGAAAATTAACACCGCTACACTCAAACCCTTGAATAAGCCGGCAAAGCAAAACTGTGCCAACGCGTACTATCCTTTTCCCACAATAGATGGAAATTGAAAACTTCGCTGACAACTGAAGACGCCTAAATAGCAACACTACCGGGCAGAGGGCAGTAACGTAGAACATTCAAACCCGTAGCCCAAAAAGCATGTCACAGACAGCCATAAGGCAACTGAACATGACACAAACCTATTCTAAATTGACCAAGCAGACAAAAAGGACACCCAAGCAAACATGCAGTGTAGGGAGACTGGGAGGATATTGCACCACGTATCCATGTCTCTGTGGAATGGAATATCTTCACCTCAGCACCTGAACCACGTAATCTACTAGTATCATACAAAACCTCACACTGGTAGCTCTAAAAGTGGGGCACATATTTTAAAATCATTACACATCCCATGTCAGCTCCACACTAACCAAGCTACAAAAAACAGGCAATAAGAACAAACAACACCTCAAAATGCAGAACTCTTATGGGAAGAGGACACAGGCATGAGATTCAATGATAGCGAATTGGACCTTGTACTCGCTTAGCCTTTTACAGTGTTAAGAAATGCTAGATTCAAACAGATACAGTCATACAGGTACAGAGCATACCTACATTGGCAATCATGAACGTCTTCATCCACGGAGAAAATGTACAATACCCCAATACTAGTTACAGGATGAGGACATACAACATATGCTGTGGAAATGTACAGATCTTTCCCACTTTTGATCACAGTCGTTGAACATTTAAGCCAAATCTTGGAGCACAATACCCTACTTATTTGAGACACCAGTGTGCTAGGCTTATTCAAATGCTAAAAAAACATTGCTTTGGCCAGATTCCTGGATCTGGCCCTATTACTGGCTAAGATTGCAATAGCGAGCCATTTGGAATACTAGTATGCCCCAATAATTCCAATGTGGAAACAGACTGTAGTCACATGGGCTAAATCTGAAAGTACGTCACATAAGGGGGAAGAAGCTAGGGTCTTCCACAAATACACCTTACCCCTAGAATGGGATGAACCGATTGTAAACTTTCAATTTTAGTCCAAGGATGACTACTGCCCACCTTAAAGTAGCACTCAAGGACCATCACAAGCCAGATCACAGCAACACCTCCAAGGCACCCAATACATGCAATTGCATGGACCACGTGTCCTGACCCCTTTCCTTTATTTACCCTAAAAAACCAACAAAGCACCTGCTAATACCAACGGCATCCCTAACACCTCACTTGATTTTCACTTAGCTGCACACAATTTAACGATAATCCCAATTAATCCTACTTACAGCTCCTTTGCATCCTTATACTCTCCTGCCCCAAACTGCATCATATGCACCAATTTATTATGCCTAGTACATGCCTTATTATTAACCCCGACTAAGTTTGAGCTTACCAAGTGGTCTTCTTTCTCCTCGTTCAAAATTGTTTCTTTTGTCTCGGACTCAGTATCCTGCATACGACGCTCTGCTCTAACACGGAGATGACAGAGTGACTTTACGCACCGATTTCATCTAAAGATCAGCGGCACATAATGTTACAAAACAGCAGTCTGAACATCTTGCCTATTTTTAATTGTTTTTACACCTGCTAGGCAGGGTGCATTGTAACAATTTTCGCATAACTGCAAAAATGTTTTAGTAAAAAACACGTCAAAAAAATATAGAACTGTTATGAAGAGACTGCAGAGAGACAACGAAGAACAACCTCGGAGGAAGCAAAGTCACTCAAGAACTGAGACCCAGAAGTGGGTGGTCTTCATAGTCCGATTTAGAATTAAGCAAGTCTGCCTCACTACTTATCTTCTGTACACGAAAGCCCTCAACAAAGGCATGAGCAAGGCTTTTAAAGGCCTAAGGGAGACCTTCGCCATTTGTTTCAGCGTGTCCAAAACCGGTCTGACACAGACCAACTGAAAAACTAAGCCAACACAAAGGATGACATTTAATTCGGTGCAGATGCCAAAACAAATGGCAAGACCATCGGCCATCAAGTGTCCAGCAGCTCACATGGAGAGAATGATTTGTGAGAGATCTAAAAAACGTTATCAGCAGGACAATTATTTAGATAGCCAGTTCTGAAATAGTAAACACAATGCCACCATTCTATTGTAGAAATTCTACTTTTTGAATTAACATTTTTATTCTTCAGAAAATCTCTCAAAACTAAGGTTTAAATCTGTTTTAGTGGTTTCCAGAATTTGTTGCAACAAAAAAAAACTGTCATTTTGGCCTCTCTCCAACAGAGACGCCCATGCCATGATATGCCGTGAAACACAATGACTTGAAACACATAGCTACCCCTTTCTCCCGTGTAACCCCCACTCCCATTGTACTCAGTTTGTGATAGCATGGTCTGGGCCGTTCTTCCTCCAAAATTCCTCTATCTTCGACCTAGGAAGCCTCTCTCGCCATGTTTGTGTCATTAACCATGGCTGTCAGACACAGTAACTGCAAATTTTTAGAGTATGTTAATCCTTTAAATTCCGTGGAGAGTAACACGATGTATGGAGCCCACATGTTGAAGTAAGCTGTTGGATTATTGGTCGTCATCATGAGTCAGTTTCTCCATATCCAAGATGTGTCATATTCTATATAGCCAACTCATGTGTGTAGGGACTTTGTCCGTACCCCAGTGGGAGAGTATCGCCTGAAGCACAACTCAAAGTGCTAAATTAATGTGCTGCCCTAGTCTAGATCTCAGGGGATTAGGGAGCCCTAGTATGACATAGACCGGAAAGCGTGGGAGGTTTGCGTCTAGATGTGTGTTAAAATCATTCAGGACTACCTCCCAGTATCTAGTCAGCTTCAGGCAGGTCTACAAATGTGCGCATCCTCGCCAGCAGTGCTCTGTACGAGTAGGGTTGCAGCTGTTTAATCTGGTGGGGGTAAATTATCAATATGTAACTGTCTTAGTGGCTGCTTCGCCTGCCATGTTACAAATTTCATGGCTCATAAGAAATGTCTTCCTAGTCTTTATGCGTGAGTGTTCACCCCAAGTCTTGCTCCCATCTTTTCTGTCCGATGTTTTGTCTGCAACGTTGAAATGCACAAGAAGTGTGTACAGGTTAGAGATGATGCGTGTATCGCTGCCTTTAATTAAAAGCCATTTTTAGAATGGCATAAGTAGCCTCTGTGCATAACTCTGATTTGTAAGGTGCATCACCCAATGCCAGAATCAAGACAGAAATCAGGATAATCGGAGGATTAAAGATAATCGGAGGATTAAAAGCAATCGGATTGATCCTCAAACACCCTCAAACCCACAACCCTCTTAGCACCACCATCCACTACATAGAAAGTAAGACATATGATAATCCTTCAACGCTGAGCACACCTTAGTTTCCCATAGCAATGTGAATGTGGTGATCAAGTATACCAACTTGCAACAGTCCCTAAGCTAGAGGATCTTTCCACCTGCATTAACTAAACACTAAACGGAGTTTATAAAAAGTCTTTCTGAAGACTCACTAAAGACAAATTAAACACTATCTCTTCTGGGCTCTCAAAGGAAACTCAATAAAATGCAAAGGTTCAAAACCAAGCACCCACTGTGCATCTTAAATTGTAGAGAGGAAACTACATAAAACCAGACTTGAGAGCATTCCACTAGCTTCCAGTGGACAGAAAATAAACGTTAAAGCTCAATTCACATTACACAAGGGTTATTGGAGACTATGAAACAGGAGGGAACTGATGCCCAAAAGAAACCAGTGATTGGCAACAGCTAACCTCTTTGTATTACCCTTCAAACTTAAATACAGAGGCATATCTTCGGGCGTCATGGACCAGGATGTAACAAGCACTTGCTTCAAAACAAAATTCTGAATTAAACTCACAATATCAAACTTACCCACGCCACAACAACAAAAAAACATTTGCCTCATAGCAGCTGGATTGTCTCATAATTAATGTAAGATCTATTAACAAGAATTTGATTTGATCTCAGTCCCCTCACCAGACCTGTTCAATCATCGAAATCTGGCTCAGTGATGATGCTGCAACAATGTTCCATAGGGGTTTCCACCAAGATACAATAACTGTAGTGCCAAACGGACCCAAGAAAATTGGAGGCGGCCTGCAGTAGACTTCAAAAACACCTAAATGACAAGAAACTTGGCTCTTTGCCACAACTGAATATGAATCTATTCTTGAACGCTGCTTGCCCTAGTCTATGTTCTTTTTTTAAACTAATTTCAATCAATATAAAACCAACACTGAGTGCTAGAGCATTCACCAATGCCTTACTCAATGCCATTCAAGAGATCACAATAAATTACAAGATCTGTACGTCCATTTGAGCTCTGACCATTTAGAGTTACTGACCAGAGGCCTCTCCAAATGATAGCCATCTCACGAAATCAAGAGGAGATCAAATTCTCTTCCCTCAACTTGCTCCTTGAGCGAAGTGAAGAACAGCAGGCAAGCCCCAATCACCTCTACACCATGTACCATCACTGTAAGATCATCACTTCTGGTTACAGTCCTCGAAACAGAACACCACCGCGGGGAAATACTTCTGCAGCTCTGATTTTTAAGAGATGCTGTGGTTGATATCTAAATGTGGCAAATCAGCCATTGGCATCAATGTACCCAAATGATTCTTCACTGAATGCTGGGCAACAGAAGAAATGCACTAGAAAAAAAAATATCAGATGTGGATCAAGGAAGGTAACATAACTGGATTACCAGTTCACAAGCACTGTGAAATTAAAAGAGAATTATTTATGCCAGACTGAAGTCAGTATTTGGGTAAAGACTCATGCCTCAGCACACCGCCCACCAGCAGGACAATCACTCCAGTGTAACACAATAAATGTTGCTGCAGTGAAACTTAAAACAATTCATTCATAATTTAGCTTTTAAACCCATGCATTCATTGATTTTTCTTTTTCAATAATAACATGCTATTTGGCGGTCGAGTTTGAAGGCTTTTTTCTAGGATCCAACAGCTCCAAAAGTGCATGTGCTACTTGGAGAACTCATTAAGGATGAAAAGAAAGTCATTTAAGTACCAATGGCTACAAAATCCAATTATTTTCCCCATTCAGCTGTACTGATTCTACTACATTAGTGTCAAAGACCATACTCATACATGAAAGGATAATTACAGAAGAAAGCCTCCGGATGGGAGAGAAAGGAACTTGAATGTGAGCAAGAAGGACGCTAGACAACAAGTCTCGAGGTCAGAACTGAAGTGCTTTGAAGGCAGGACTAAGAAGAATGGTATGCTCGCTTCAGATGCCCTTATGAGTTCCCCTGAGTCCATGCAAAATTGAGTGCTGAACCTACTGCCAAAGAGGACTGGGAGGAAAACATCAGCAGCCATACAATTTGGATCCATGCATTTCACATAGAAATGATTTTGGCAGTAGCATCAAAAGGCGTTTTATCCTTTTGTTTTGGTGCTCATGGTTGGTCATCTTACATTGGGAGTGTGTCAAAGGATGAATACTGTGAACAGGACCACACCAATAAAACGGTGTAATGACATCCACAATATTCAAAATGGAGTAAGAGTTCTCTTCATGCATTACTCTGGGTGATGCTTTAATAAATGTATTGCATTCTAGGGCCACACAACACAAAGTTGTAAAAAAAATAAAAAATGAAGTGAGAGCATGCCCACAATTCCCACTCACAGGACACCTCTACAGCAACATGCAGTACCTACCATTCCTCAGTTTCAGATTTTTCTGCCAAAAATAATTTAACTTAACGTAAGGTCCCGAAACTGGTGGGAGGGTGTGGTAATCTGTGGAGAGAGCAGCAGGGAAAATATGGATTGTAGACACCAAGGCGAAAGTCGGTAGAGGACATTGAGGGTGAGCGATTTTTGGCCATTTACAACAAACACTCAACTGCGAGAAGTAAAGGTTGAGGGGGATGGGTCCCAATATGCCATTAATGTTGCATTAAGGCACACTTGTCTACTTAGTACCCATAAAATGCAAACAAGAAGATTTAAGAATGGTGCACAAAACTAACTTTTAAAGGCAAATATCCCAAACATTGTGTGCCGACACTACTGGCAAAAAAAAATCAAACTGGTTCACATAATTAAAAAACAAAAGTCAGCTAAAAGACATACGGCCTTATCCTGTATTTGAACTGAAGAACTTAGAAAATATTCCAAATAAAGGACTTTTGCTGTTAACAAAAAGGGGTTGATGAGATTGAGATACCAGAACACACATCAGCATTTTGACCAGAGTTTCACCAAGAGGAAAAGGGTTACCAAGGGCCAAATTTCGATTTACAAGTTAGATTGTCAATGATTACAATCCAAGTATTCCAACCTATTCCATACATCAGAGAAGTGGACTAAACAGGAGGCCACTGATACAATAAAGGTGAAGCAAGACAAAGGAACTGCACCCAATCAAAAGAAGTTCCAATGAACGGACCTTGGCAAAATGTATGCAGTATTGTAGATTCTTTCATTTTAGACATATTGTATGGACAATTGCTGTTTAACTATCACATATGTCTGTTTCCAGTCGAATATACAGAAAATGCATCTTGTGATGTGCAAACACCTACTATCATTAGGAAGGCCTAAGAGAAACTAAGGTCAACAACTATACAAATTGGGGCAGATTCCGATCCGGTAAAAAGCGCTCCGAATAGCCGTTCGGAGCGTCTTTCCCGTACGAATCGGACCCTGCAACGTCCCCCGTACGTACAACGAAGTACGATTTGTACCAGGACCTGGACTTCGTACGAATCATACAGAGACCGTACCACTCTAATCTCCGTACGAGTCTCACTCGGAACCCGCTGTACGAGATACATGTACGGTTCGTGGCTGCTTTTTCCGACCTGGCAAGTACGATTCGTGTCTGGTACGCACTGTACAACCCTTTTTCTACGGGAGCTGAAAACAGACGTAAAAGCAGAGTTCGCCCCGAAACAGGTACGGAACGGCCCGCCCCGGGTACGGCGCGTATCCCCCATGAATGCAGGGGTACGGCATGTACCCCTGCGATCATGGGGGTACGCACCATATACCCAGGGTACATGGGGTACGCACCGTACCCCATGTACGCTGGCTGTACGGCGCGTACCCCTTGTACGCTGGGTGTACAGCGCGTACCCCCCATGATCACAGGGGTACGGCGCGTACCCCTGCGATCATGGGGGGTATGCGCCGTACGGTGTGTATGTGTGTGCCCTTTTCCGTACGAATCGCCCTTAACTGACGTGGACCGTACGACTCGCGTCCTGATACCCCGGTCTGGATCGTACTAGTCTGGTCGTACGGCGTGTGTACGAGTCGTACGGAGACTGCTCCGGATGAGAGTCGTATGGACGGTAATTTTACCGGATCGGAATCGGGCCCATTGTGTGTACTGTTCAGTATACCACTGTGTTGTGCTGGCACATTTAAGAGCAAAAAAAGCACGGAGTATGCAGTCGTTCATTTGTAGAGTGCTTGGTTACACAGATGGTGTTTCCCCCGCGCTGAGACATCGGATCTGAGAAGTGTATGCTATTAGTTTGCTGTTTTTGTTCTCAATAGATTACTGTCCTTAAAAGTATATATACTTGAGAAATCAAAAAACCTGCACTACCTAAAATGGTAGGGAATTGATTGCAGTAGTATTAATAGTCATGTTCAGTCACCCTTTGAAGTCCTGTTGTAGAATAGGATACAGCTAGTTCTCAAAGAACTGTAATACTCATCTTCATACATATGCCAGGCAATAGCACTCACAGAATAGTATGCAGCATAATTAACAAGCATTTACAATGCAATAGGTCTCGCAGCATTAAAGTTTGAGTTACTGGCATTGTAAATGACAATGCTTTGCATTAATTATTTTTTTTAAATTTGCAATTGGTATATAAACATGGTTTGTGAATGGTTAGCTGTTGCTTATGCTAAGCAAAGTTGGCAGTAAGATAGAGTGCTAGTCTTGCTTGTTATAAGCATGCTGATTTAAACAAGATTACTCATCGATGCAGAGCCACAAAGAGGCGTCGGCTAGAGAACATCAACATTTGGCCCTGGGACACGATCTGCAATGTAGATCCAATTATCATGCACTCTATAATGAGCATCCTTCCCAGGAAACAAATCGTATCGTTCGCCCCCGCAGGGTCACGCTCGGCCATGTCTATGCTACTTTTCCCATCACAAGGTGGACGGGCATTTGCCTTAGACAGCATCACACAGAACTACCGGGAGACGGGGGATCCGGCTGATAACTGGTAAGGCTAGTTGAAATGTGTCTAGGACTGCTATGTACCCGCAGATTACGCTTTGTTGGAAGGGCGATGCCTTGTAGTTTGGTCTATGTGGGATGCACTTAAAGGGGCAGTGAAATAGAAGAGGACCCAGGGATAGATCGATTCAGCGTTATATTCTTGGCCCTTGCATTATTTTGGGATGTGATTGTGACCTGTGTGGGAATCAACCATAGTTTATCATGTTAATGGAAGGGAGATGTATTCTTGTCCTAGACCAGAGTAGACCTAAGTTTGTGTAACTTACAAGTCTAAAAAACAGATACGTTGTGGTGGTTAAATCACACAAGGATATTTAGAAAGTGGGGCTTTATGTCTTCTCCTCGCGGTGCTGCCTTGCTTTCCACTTTAAAAAATATATTATATTCATTAGCTTGGAGGATTGTTTGATAAGGGCCTTACTTTCCATGCCAGCCTCAGTCTGTGCGGCTTCCAGTGATAGCCCTGCCTGCTGGAGCTAGTTTGCGCCCCTGGCAGAGCCTCACACACTGTTGCACGGCCGGCAGGGCTCTCTGCAGCAGCTGGCTGCTCTGCCCTTCGCAGTCTATTCCGTTTCCAACGCCTGCCTTTCAGCCCGCTTCCAGTTTCTGACGTATCCCTTTCCTAGGAGTCTAGCAGATACGCCATATCTGGGCTGCCAGGACAGAGCAGGGAGTGTTTCGAAGCATTTCTTAGTATTACATCACGGTTTGTGTGGGAGAATGTCAGATTTCTCAATTGTTTCTCTATAATGCATCTGTAATTGGACAGAGGAACAAGACCTTTTATTTATTAAATAGAAACACTTTTTTTCATTTAAATGCCCGATAGTGGGACACTTTTCTGTATTGTTTTTATCTAGTTTCAAGGATCACCACAGTTAGTGCTGGTTGCCGCCGCCGTCATATGTTCAATCAAACTGAAATGCCAGTGTTTATGCGCTGAAGTGACAGAACTGAACTAGGTTAAAATGGATAATTGTTTGACTTATTTTTCACAACATGTAAATTACTTTGTGCAAGTTAACTGCAAATGGTGATCTCGAGACTGCACTTTAAGAAATAGTTGGCACCGTCAGAAGGTAAACAAGGAGGCAGTGTCCTGAGCCACCGCTGTGCAGCGGCACTGCACTCCCAGGTGCTTGCCGGTGCATTGAGCATGCTCTGCAGGGGGCTGGCATGGCACAGGCTGGCAGGCAGTGCACCAAGTCCGCACTGTGTACCATGCTCCACCCATGCACTGGCCCCCCGCCGGCCACAAGGAGGCAGTGTACGGTGTCACCACCGTGCACGGGCAGGGATACGAGCTGGCAGGGTGCGATCTGTCTTTTATTTTATTTCATTTATACGTTTTTATATAGCGCTGACTTTACCCGAAGGCGTCAGAGGGCTTTACAACAGGAACAGAAAATTACAAGTAAACAAATTGCAAAAGCAGACGTTAAGTTACACGAGGTAAAAGTGGTAATTGTGAGCAAACAAAATACATGAGGTGGCAAACAGTGCATTACAGGAGGAAAAAGTGACAAGTGTAGCCAAGCGCTTCAGAGCCCCAGAAAGGGGTGGTAAGCGATATATATACGTTACTTTACCGTCTGAAGCGCACGTAGTGATGAAAAGACCATGCAAATGAGGAAACAGCCCCTTTTCTTGCAAGTTTTTCTCAAAAGGCCGTTTTCCAGATTTATGGCGCGTGAGTTAAACTGGGAGAAAGTGAAAGAAAGAGGGGACAGAGACGGAGACAGGGGTGCGAGAGGGGTCATCCAAGAGTGAGGGAACATTGAGTGAGTGGGTAGAAGAAAGGGGGGTTGAGAGCGAGCAGCGCAGTGGAGAGACCAAGAGGGCAGAGCGCGTGCAAGAATGCGGCCCCGCCGTGGAGGATTTTTATTTATTTATGCGTTTTTATATAGTGCGGACTTTACACGAAGGCGTCAGAGCGCTTCACAGTACGGTGGGCTCCGACTCCTCTGTGCACGTCAACAAGGTGGTCGCTGACTCGTGGGGACGTGCTGGTATCCGGGACGCGGTCTCCCCCCTGCGCTTAGCAATGCCTCTGCGGGCGCCGATGCTCAGCTCCTCTCCACCGGTCACACGCACGAGTAACAGGTAAAAACGAAACTGAAACATATAAGTCGCGCGACGTGAGCTGCCTACGGTAGAAGCTCACGCGCGCGACCAAATCCCAAGGCGCACGTCGACACGCGCGACCCAATCCCAAGGCGTGTTTGAATCAGACTGCCATGCTTCTCAATGCTGCGCGTGGCCATCTCTTGTCTCCACTCGTCGTCGCCTGAGCTGACTACTATAGCCTCGTGGCGAGAGAGCGCTTTCGCGTGCTATCGCCAGGGCGAGACCTAAAAATGAGAGCTTCATCGACTGATGTGTTTCTTCATCAAATTTTGAATGACTTCACTACTAAAAGCCGTACTTTGAAATGGTGAAGAAAAGCCTTTGGGTGACGTAAGGGCTCCGTCGTCTTTTGTCAACTTTAATAGTAGGGAGGATTAATGACACTCCTATATGGGACAAGAAAAGGCTTATTTCAAAGATGATGCGGTTTCAACAAAAAAAACTTAAAAAGGTACTTTCCCACGCCAGTGTCCCTATTTCAGGCAAATAATTTAGGGCTTCGGGCAACAAAAAAATAAAAATAATGGTGTGCAAAGTCTCTTGAAGAAAAGGTTCTTAGGTCTATGCTGAAAAACAGATTTCCATATTAATGTAACAATTAAGGTAACATTTTCTATCAATACATTAGGAGAAATACAAGCAGTCTACAGAACAATTACATTAACGCTTGCATCCTTCTTTTTTTAAAGATCTGATATATAATTTCTATCATACACAGGTGTTTTAAATCTTAAAAATCCTGTGACTTTGTCGAAGTCACAGGACTTTTAAGATTTAAAACACCTGTGCATGATAGAAGCCATGAGTCTACATTTTCATCATGATCAGACCGGTCTATTAAGATGAAATGGAGCAATGATTGAAATTGTACATTAGATCTTTAAAAAATGGGATGCAAGAGTTTTAGTTTTGGGGGTAGGCAATGACTGCATACCGTCCCTAAATAAATCTTCCAAAAGCTTTGCATTTAGTAAATAAGGGATAAAATACTTGATATTTAAAAGGGGGCTTATTCTTTTTCAGATGAGCTCAAAGTTAAAACCTCAACCGTGTAACATTTTGTGGTCAAATCTGTTCTGGTAACACACGAAAATCTATATAGTCTTCTGAAATGCCTAACTGCTCAAAAATCAGAGCCATGATAACAGCAATAACAGAAGTGGAGAATATTTTTTTCTCCTGAAGTGAAAGGGTACGATTAGAGGAAATCCCCGGACAAAAAAAGTTTATATTTTTATTCGGTTTCTAAATGTTTTTGCTCTTTAAGTTTATGTAATAAGGAAAAAAACTGTTCCGAAATGTAACTGGGCACCCTATTTGTATGGGTAAGAAAACTGCTTTGTGTTGTGTATTCACCAAAATAATTTACCAGTAGAAAAGTAGGATTCCTAGACTAAAAAATATAGCCATGATTGGTGCGAATGGTTTTGTCCTACAGATCTCCGATGATCTAGATAACTGGCTCCCAATGCACATTCTGAACTATCAGTCCTAATTTTCTGACGAATTGGAGTCACCAAGCAGAATTCTTTCAATACGTTAACATCATGAGGCCTCCTTCAAAGACATTGCAATCATCTTTGTTTCTGGGAGATTTTAATTCACTCTTTTTTGCCCCCTCCTCAACTCTTTAAGTTGTATCATTTATGAGTGGCTCCTCTGAAAAAGAACATGCATGTGACTTGGTGTACTTTGATTTAGTGAAGACATTTTTCTGTGTACATTATAATATGAATACCAAAGAGAATATTAACAAATGTGATGCACTATACTATATTAACTAGCCATTCCATTCTTTACAGTAATGTTCAATGATGATGCCAAGATTAATCACTTTTCTAATAGTGGCGGCCTTTAATAAGAGCAGTTGTAAACATATTCTGACCTGCACTCAAAGGCTTGCTTGCACAACCCAAGCCAGACTTTATTTCTGATCTCTACAGGAGATGAGATGCCAGTAGATGGGGTGCACATCATTAAGCTACATGGCTGGAGCCAGTTACATTATTTTCAGCCCATGGATTGGATTCCAAAACAAGCATTGGAAATGCAATAGGTCTCGCATTAGAAAAGTTGGAGCTATTGGTTTTGTAAATGACAAATATTTTATTTATTTGTTGGTTTTTAAAATAGCTAAATTGATAGCTTTGTCATTTACAACGCCAATAGTTATAACTTTCGCGAATGTGACACCTATAGCATTTGGAATGCAACATGTTTTGTATTTACGTGACATAGATGGCAGCTCTGGTCGTTAGGCCACATCTCTAGAGAGCAGGAGAGTGCAGCAGGGGAGAGAAGCACAGCAATGCAATAGGTCTCGCATTAGGAAAGTTTGAGCTATTGGTATTGTAAAGGACACATTTTTCATTTATGTGCTTGTTTTGAAAATTGCGAAATTAATAGCTTTGTTATTTACAATGCCAATAGTTTTATCTTTCGCAAATGTGACACCTATTGCAACACAATATGTGTTGTAGCACTGAGTGGTGTGAGGGTGAGTGGGTGTGTGAGGGTGGGTGAGGGTGTGTGAGGGTGAGGGTGTGTGAGGATGAGGGTGTGTGAGGGTGTGTGAGGGTGAGGGTGTGTGAGGGTGAGTGAGGGTGAGTGAGGGTGAGTGAGGGTGAGGGTTAAGGGGGGTGAGGGTGAGAGGGTGACAGTGTGTGTGAGGGTGAGGGGATGAGGGTAAGGGTGTGTGAGGGAGAGGGGGTGATGGTGAGGGGGTGATGGTGAGAGGGTGGGGGTGATGGTGAGAGGGTGAGGGTGTGTGAGGGTGAGGGGGTGTGAGGCTGAGTGAGGGTGAGAGGGTTGTGAGGGGGTGTGAGGGTGAGTGAGGGTGTGTGAGGATGAGGGGGTGAGGATGAGTGAGGGTGTGTGAGTGTGGGTGAGTGTGTGGGATTGAGGGGGATGAGGGTGAGGAGGTGTGAGGGTGAGGAGGTGTGAGGGTGAGGAGGTGTGAGGGTGATGGGGTGAGGGTGTGAGAGGGTGTGAGGGTGAGTGAGGGTGAGTGAGGGTGAGATGGTGTGAGGGTGAGATGGTGTGAGGGTGAGGGTGTGTGTGTGGGTGAGGGGCTGTAGAAGCAAACATGCAATAATCAACTATGGCTAGAAAGATATAAGGCCTCCTTGCATGGCATATATTATTTTTCCCCTTTACATAAGTTGGTTTGACACAAGGTAACAAATGTGTTTAAATCTAGCTCATGTTCCATCTTCAGGAGGGTATACTGATGGGGATTTTCTCTCTCTCCCTTTTGGTAAACATATATAGTGCCCTCTAGCACTTTATGATACTAGAATAGTGTGCCCCCTTTTTGACTTGCAACTGATTTTTATTTATATAGTGTGAGAGTACCTCTAAAAGTTAAGTCTCCTGTGATCATACCGTGGAATGGTCATTAGCATATTGTGTTTAGCTGTAAGAGGCAAGGGTTAGGTACAGACAAACACTCAGGATGGCTCCCCGAACCCATGGGTCCCTTACCTGCTCTGGACACGGCGCTTTGGGTGACTGCTCTGATCATCAATGGCAGTTGCTACAGATAACAGCTCCGTCCAAGCCTTCTGCTTCTGCTTTCGGGTGACTGCTGTGCCCTTTGATGGCGAGGGCAGAGGACACCAGCTCCGCCCGAGCCTCCCACTTCTATTGCTGCTTTCAGGTCCAAAGCATCATCACCGAAAGGAGCACATTAACAGCGTGCAGAAGCTATGGGCTACGCTCTGCCCCTGATATATGTCGCGCTGCAGCACCGGGCCTGAGTAAAACGGGTGTTGTGGTTATATCAAACAAATGTATGTTGACCAAAGCAGGGTCAAGCCTTCTGCTTATGCTGCTGCTTTCGGGTGACTGTTGTGCCCGTTGATGGTAGTGGCCGAGGAGAGCAGCTCTGCCCGAGCCTCATGCTTCCGTTGCTACATTCAGGGCCAAAGCACCATCGCAGAACAGAGCAGATGAACGGCGAGTAGCAGCTATTTGGGCTACACTGGGCCCCTGATGCATGTCACACTGCGTGACCTATCAGGCGGCAATGGGTGCCATGGCTGTAAATTCTTTTTAAATGATAAACGCAGGGGGGCGCACTAAAATGGTGCCCCTGTATGTTTCACTTATGTGCATGGCGGCCGTGAAGCGGGCGCCCATGGTAAACAAGACGGAGGGGGAAGGCAGAGAAGGGGAAAGGGGGAGGAGAAATGCGACACGGCGGGCAGGGGAGGGGGCGGAGCGGGGAGAGGAGTGCTACAGAGAGGGAAGTACTGGCTTTCGTACACTAGTGACCGAGACCCATTGCAGGGAGAACAGAGGTAGATTAAGCCCTTGCCGTGGGATTGTGTCATTGGAAGTCCCCCAGACTGGTCCGACGATGTGCTTTGTTGACAGCTGCCTTAGGCCAACACATTTATTCTCTACCAGATGGTCCCTCACTCCGCCAGATATGCGCAGCACTCCCGGGTTGCCTCGCTTTTGTAAGTCTTGAGTGTGAAAAAGGCATTGGAGTGTCAGCACAATTAAAATTAACCGCACTACAGAAAATTGAAACATAGAGACCGTGTAGTGAGTGTGAAAGTGAAAAACTGAATTTAATAACAAGTTTAAACGAGACCCAGAGGAGGCTATCTTAAAACAAGGCTGTGCTGGGAGAGAGAGAGTGGGGAGGAGAGTAGGAGGAGGAGGGGGGAGGAGAGTAGGAGGAGGAGGGGGGGGGGGAGGAGAGTAGGGGAGGCACGGCCGCTAGGCCGTGCAACCAAGAAGTGAAGAGACAAGACGGAGGGAAGGCAGAGAAGGGGAGGGGGGAGGAGAAATGCGACACGGCGGGCAGGGGAGGGGGCTGAGCGGGGGTGTGGGAGGAGTGCGCCTGAGGGAAAATACAGCTGGGGGCATGTGCACGCGCTTTTAGGCTCAATGCGCATGCGCATTGAGCTTGAATTTCACGGGCACTGCAAGGAATCGCCACGATTCCTTGCAAGTTCGTTAAAGTCTGTTTAAGCCCCCATAGTCTCGCAAGCTCGATGCGCATGCGCATCGAATAGCGAGACCTAAAAATGACCTATTGGGGTTACTACATGGTCTCGTAGCCATACACCCGTCCCTCCTCTGGCTAATATGCTAGCTTTGTGATACATAAACAAGTGTTTTTCTTGCAAACCACCTCTAGACTGCTATCCAACTGGAAGCAAGCTTTGTATTGTATTGTATTTACTCTTATATAGCGCGACTGCCACCCTACGGGTACCCTGGCGCTCTGGGGGGAAAACATCATCAGATGTAAACCGCAGATTGAAAGGCTAAATGATGGGCACCGGAGTCTCAGACTTTGACAAATAGCCATGTCTTTAGGCTCTTCCTGAAACCTATCAAGGAGTCGTCTTGCCTGATGTTCTGAGGCAGCTCGTTCCATAGGCGAGAGGCTACTATGCTGAAAGCTCTGCCTCCCATCCTGGATCTCTTACATCTGGTGGTGGATGCCAGACTTCAAGTAGAAGAACGGAGAGACCTAGTGGGCGTGTACCATGTAAATCTTTCCTGCATTGGTAGAGGACCCGTACTGTGTAACGCTCTGTAGACTATGCACAGAGATTTAAAGATGACTCTGTCCCATACAGGCAACCAATGAAGGTCTCTTAAGGCCATTGTGGTAGAGGTGCTACGTGGTCTGTTAAGTGCCAACTTGGCCGCTATCGACTGGACTCTCTGCAGCCCCTGCAAGATGTATAAAGGGGCGCCCAAGTAAAGGGAATTACAGTAATCCAGTCTAGCCAAGATTATGCTCCTTACCACCAAGGGTCTAGTGTCATCGGGCAAGAGAGGGAGAATCTGCCTGAGTGCTTTTAGCAGACCAAAACAAACACTAATTGTTTTGTTAGTTTGTGACACCATTTGAAGGTTTTCATCAAACAGTACTCCCAAGTTCTGCACGGTCTTTACTGGGACGCAGGTGTCGGCCCCCGGAGAGAGCCTAAGCTCGCACGGTATCTGTTGATTTAGCTTGACCGTCGAGCAATAGACTACGTCCGTTTTCCCCTCAATAAACTGAAGGGAGTTTGCTTTGAGCCAGGCGGAGACCCGACCCATGCAATCCTGGAATCCGTCTATGGGTACCGCCTGTTTCCCTTCCAGAGAGAACACCAGTTGAGTGGCATCAGCGTAATTTATCAATTCGATCCCATAAGATTTTATAATAGGGATCAGAGGCTGCAAGTATATATGATAAAGGATAGGGCTGATCGACGAGCCTTGTGGTACTCCATAATGGACCGGGGACTTAGTGACCATGACTCCGTTCGCCTCCCCTATCTGTTGTCTATCGGACAGATAAGATTGTAGCCATTTCAGAGCCTTGCCTTTCACGCCCAGTTTCTCCAGTCTGTTTAGCAAAACTGCATGGCTAACCGTGTCGAATGCTGCCGACATATCCAACAGTACAAGTACTGAGGAGTTCACATTGTCGGCTCGCATTCGCAGAGTGGCCAGCATGGTTGCCAATGCAGTTTCTGTACCGTGGCCTGGGCGGAATCAAACTGAACCCCCGACAGTTATCTTCCAGGTAGCTTGACAAGTGCCTGCTAACCGCTTTCTCCAGAATTTTTACGGGATAGGGCAGAAGAGAAATAGGCCTAAAATGGGCTGGGATTGTTGGATCCAGCGAGGGCTTCTTAAGTAGAGGGGTTACCACTGCCTGTTTCCATGCCTCCGGCACTACTCCTTCCTCCAGGGATTGGCAGCAGATCATACGCATCCAGGGAAAAAGCTCTGGGCCATACTCCTTCCAGATCCTTAGGGGAAGGGGATCAGAAAGGGACCCAGAGGATATGCTGAGCGCCAAGCTGGTAAAGAGCTCATCTGTGAGAGGGGGAAAACTCTCCATAGATGATACCACCAGTAATTCCTCTTCTACCATCTGAAGTGGTGCGTCCTGACAGCTAGCATCACCCTGAGCAAAACCCCCCACTAGTTTGGCAATTTTTCCTTTTAAGAAGACGACGATTTCGTCGCAAAGTTCTTGAGTTGCAACCACCTTGTTGCTCATGCAGGCGGGGTTGGAGAGGTCTCTTATAATATTAAAGAGAGTTTTTGTGCTATTCGGAGACTGAAGTATGGCAGTAGCATAAAAAAGTGCCTTTGCTTTGGCAATGGCCTCTTTTTATTTAGCTTGTACTACCTTTAGCAGTGTCTTATCAGACTCTAAATAGAGTCTTTGCCACTTCCTTTCTGCCTGTCTACATTGATTACGTAGTAATTTCAGTTCCTCACTGAACCAGGGGGCTGATCGTTTGCTTCTATTCTTTATCTTTTTCAAGGGGGCAAGTTTATCAAGGGTCTCAGTGATACGATTACAGTTGACATGATAGTTGTGGCCCACCGAATCATTTGGATCAAAGGGAGTCTGATTGGTAAAGAAAAAATTTGATTTGTCCTTTGGTTTTCCAATACTAATGAAGTGGTATTGTCAAAAGGTCACTGTAAATGTGTTTCTGCAACAAACTATAGTGCTGGAGGATGTTCTATCATATCCCACAAAATACCTAACGGGGCAGAGGTCTTTAGAGCGCTGCAAAATAAAAGGTGAGGTCTATCCAGCTGCAGGCAACATAATCCCTACATTTAGCCTAAGCATTACAGGGGAACATAGTCTCTAACCTGATACATGTGTGTGTGCCTGCTTTCATTTCTCGGAAGAGAGAAAATCACTACAAGGCTTGTGACTTACTCCAGTACATACCCAGATGTCACTGTAAAGCACTCGCTTTAATTTGGCTAGATACGCCACATAGATGCAAGCTGTTTAAAGGTGTAGGAGTCTCAAGTAACACAAATGTGCTGTGATTTGGGATGAAAAATGCAAAGTGGTTTCCTTGAGGGCCAAGATACTTTGAAGGAAAAAGCACTAAGCCTAAAACGTTGCAGCACAGATCCAACAAAACAGTTTTAACAAGGAGAAAGAGAGCACAATGGAGAGACTCTCACTGAATAGGGTGACACCCACCAGTTCAGAACGTGAGACAGTCTGGCATGAAGTTGGAGCTCCCTTCAAACAACTGACCAGATAAAGTGATGGCTAGACCACGATGAAAACAAGAACATGAACAATTGAAATGACCTTAATATTGTAATACCTCGATATAGCAGTCCAGGTCACAGAAAAAACATCTATACAGTTAACCTATCATGACAAACATAAGATAATTCTTATGTTCCTTCCTGATAAAATTAAGGAAGTAATCAACTGTAAAGGATCTTGGGCACAGCGAAACTCCCAACAGCCACACCAACAAAATGTAAGACAAAATTACCATGTGAAAGAATTGCGATAGAATGAAGAGGTTCCAGTTTCAAAGATATAGAATTGACTGGATGCCTCCCATTAGTCACGGTGGGATGGAGAAGACTATGAAGTACAGGGAGTAACCTTTGTGGACTTTCTCATGCTCAGCTACCTGCAATGATACAATTTATGAATCTTCTACAATAGCCATGGCTCTGATTTTTTTAATATTTGGAAAGTGTTATTGCATAATTGAGAGCAGAGAACATCCTTTCATAATAATTTTGAGCTTAGCTCCAACAGATCTTAAAGAAGATTTATATATTTTAAGAAAAAACATTGCACCACATTTTCACAACTGTGGTGCCAGGGCCGGACTGAGACCAGCAACCAGCCGGCCCTGTGTGGTGCATGCTCCTTCTGGTAAAAAAAATAGTAAAGAGGAACAAATCCACTTAAGGACCCCAACACATCACAAAAAACGTATTCACAACAGCAGAAAGAGGACAACCAAATAGGTTTGGTACAAATCTTCATCTTTGCTGGAGTTCTCAGTGACCGATCATCTCAGTGACCGATCATCATCCGGGTCACCGATCATCATCCGGGTCACCGATCATCATCCGGGTCACCGATCATCATCCGGGTCACCGATCATCATCCGGGTCACCGATCATCATCCGGGTCACCGATCATCATCCGGGTCACCGATCATCAGAGTCACTGATCATCAGAGTCACTGATCATCAGAGTCACTTAGTCAAGATGGTGGCAAGTTTATCCACCACCTCCGCTGTTGCCCTTCTAGAACAAGAACAGTTGTGCCAGGACTGGAGGCATATGAGAACATGTGCAAAGAAGGGGCTGACCCGTACGAAAACGTACTAGTCTTGTGAAACACTGAATTAACCCACCTAAAAGCTCAGGAGTAAGAGAAGGCATGAGGATAGTGAGGCATAGAGTAAGTGGTGAACAGCCCATCCTCAGACCCATTGAGGGGGTGAGACAGATCCTCACTGTGGCAGAACGCAGGCGGCTCATCCAGGGAGAGGGGGGGGGCCGTGTAATCCTTGTGCTACAGGGACAACCATCTTCAACTGGTAAGCTATTTAGTAACAGAGCAAGAGAGAAACTGAGAAAAGACTGATATGACCCACTATTTAAGTCCCGGGAGTCCGGAAAATGCAAAGTGTGCCATATTGCAATCAGAGGTTGATGGCTGCGAGTGGGAGAGAACACGCAGGAAAAATTAATTCGACGCACAACTGCTGATCTCAACACAAAAGATTAAGAGCATTGGAAAAGCTGCCAAACAGTGATTGCAAAAAAGCAAGGGTGTTTGAAGAGTGGTGCGAATAGAAAAAGTCCAAGATAGTTGAGAAAAACGATAAGCATTGTGAAGAAAATGTGGCAGAGTTGAACTCCCTATAAGATGCAACCAATATTAGAGGGTACCGAACCGCAAGTATGATTAAAGTGGAAATTTTGACCAATATGCAGGGAGAAGCAGATCTTAGGGCACGTAGTGTTCTATTAAAAGTTAGACAATCAAATCGGGTTTCAAGTGTTGCGGTATGCGTTGGCGCCTGCTTGTGTGTATGTGTGGAAAAAAAACAGCAGGAGACGGTGCCACAGGCAGGGGGATAACTCCAAACCCCCAAGGTAGACACAAGGTCTCTGAACAATTGATACAAGTGGCCTGTGCACACGTGATTAATAAAAGCAAGGAGGATACTGTAAGTCTAGAATACAAGTATACAGATACACAACAATCAGAGAAATCCAATGTTGCGTTTGTTCTCTGTTTAATGCCAATCAGATGCCCGTGTTTAGTCAGGGTTTTGGACCCACGACTTCTTCAGGGTTATTGGACCGATCGGCTGGGAGAGGATCTAGGTCTCCGCCCGTTGTACTTCCGTCCCGGCTGTTGTGGGTGAGTATCTTCAAAGGAATGGACATCAAATAGTGAGGTGGTCAGTACCACCAATGAGTACACTGGTAGAGCGTGTAACTTCAGGGCAGCGAGTTCGAATAAAAATCCTGAGACTTGCAAGTAAAAAAACTGAAGTCACTTCCAACGGAGAGATAGATCACACAGCAAAAGAGTGCTTTAAATGAGTTGGGTCTCCAAATTCATTAATAATTAAAAAAGGTGCGTTTAAGGAATTCTTTCAACCGGCTGTAGAGATGCATACCATATGCACATTCAAGTGTGGTCCTATCGTACAACACCCTATGGTGTTACTGAAAAGGAAAATGCTTATTACTAGTATGCATCTGTTCTTGGCATGTAGGGCTGCAGAACAACACACTATTGCATTAGATCACCATCCAGTGGTGGGCCCGGATGATTACACTTTGTTGTAGTCTTGGAAGAGTCTTTGTCTGTTGGATGACTCCTCCCTTAGATCGTAGTGCCCATGGGCATCGACTCCACCATTGGGCAAATGATGGATTTGCATGAGTACAGATAAAGATGACCATGTTTTGTGTATCTAAATAAGATAATACTGGAACAGATACAGGTAACCGGGGAGGTGTGTGTGGTTCTGCAGCCCTACATGCAAAGAACAGATGCATACTGGTAAGTAGCATTTTCCGTTCGAGGCATATGGGCTGCAGACCACACACTATTGCAGACTGCACAGCAGTTTCTCCCTTAGCGGCGACCACCTGCATCTGTTGCAGTAGTTTGAAATAATGTTTTGAGTACAGCCTGGCCCACACTTGCTTGTTGTTTTGCCTGCACATCTACACAGTAGTGTTTTGTAAATGTGTGCGGAGTAGACCATGTAGCTGCTCTACAGATGTCATCTAATTGTATATTTCCTAGGAATGCCATAGATGCCCCTAATTTTCTGGTAGAATGAGCCCTAGAGGGAATGGATAAGAGTGCGTTTTGCTTATTGGTAACAAATTTGAATGCACTCAACAATCCATCTTGCAATGCCTGATTTGGAAATAGGATTGCCCTTATGTGGAGGAGAAAAGGACACAAACAGATGTTTAGTTTTACGAAATGGTTTTGTCCTATCAATGTAATAGAGAAGCGCTCTTTTTACATCTAATGTATGTAGAGCTCTTTCTGCAATTGTTTGCGGTTGTGAAAAAAAAATACTGGCAACTCAATAGATTGGTTGAGGTGGAAAGGTGAAATGACCTTGGCAGAAACTTGTTTTAAGAACCACTTTTTTGTGATGAAGTTGTATAAATGGTTCTTGAATTGTCAAAGCCTGGATCTCATTTACTCTTCTAAGTGAGGTAACAGCTACTAAAAAAACAACTTTCCATATAAGGAACTGTAATTCACACTTATGTAATGGTTCGAACGGAGGACCCATAAGTCTTGTGAGAACAATATTTAAATTCCATACTGGAGAGGGTGGTATTCTGGGAGGAATTATTATTTTGAGTCCTTCCATAAACGCTTTGATTGCAGGTACTCTAAACAATGACAAATGTCTGTTTTGAAGATATGCTATAGCAGCAAGATGTAACCTGATTGAGGAGTACGCCAAGTTAGATCTTTGCAGATGTAACAGGTAGCATATGATGTTTTGTAGGAAAACATCTAAGGGGTTGATGTTGTTATTTGTGCAATATACAACAAACCTTTTCCACTTTGCTGCAAAACATGCTCTAGTGGTAAGGCGTCTTGCTTCTTTTATGACATTCATGCAATCAGGTGGTAAATTTAGATATCCAAATTCTAAGACCTCAGGATCCAAATTGCTAGATTGAGCTGCATTGGGTCTGGTTGCATAATCTCTCCATGGTTCTGTGTCAGTAGATGTGGGGAGGGTTTTAATTTGTGATGTGGTACTACTGAGAGCTCTAGTAGCATAGTGTGCCAGGGTTGTCTTGCCCACGTTGGTGCTATGAGAATCCATGTGAGAGAATGTTGCTGTAGCTTGCGTACCACTAATGGAATTAGTGGGAGAGGTGGAAAAGCGTACGCAATTTTTTTTTTAACAGTTCATACATACCGCATTGCCTTTGGATTATGGGTGTGGGTATCTGGCAGCGAAGCTTGGGCATTTGGAGTTGTGGAGTGTAGCAAACAGATCTCTCTCTGGTTGACCCCACTTTTGAAAAAATGGCTGAAGAACTTGATGAAGTTCCCATTCGTGTATCTGTGGTATCGGACGACTTAACAGATCTGCAACTTGATTGTGAACTCCTGGTAGACGTTCTGCGAACAGAAAAATGTTCTAAGGAATGGCCCATCTCCATATGCTCTGCGCCAGCCGGGAGAGCGGTAGGGACTGCGTTCCTCCTTGTTTTTGAATGAAGTACATTGCAGTCATATTGTCCGTCCGGACTAGTACAGCTTTGTTCGATAGGTAATGCTGAAACAATTGTAGAGCTAGAAAAATCGCTAGTGGAGTAGTTTTTGTTGCATTGTCCGTACCCAGTACTGTGTGTCTTTGTAAATGCGCTCCCCATCCTGTGAGAGATGAGTCTGTGGTTAGTATCATTTGTGGAACAGGTTCTATAAACGGCCGGTCCTTGGAAAGGTTTTTGGTGTTCCACCATTGCAGAGAGCGATATGTCCGGTCGTCTACCACCACCAGATCTGTTATTTGTTACGGAGCCTGATTCCACTGACTTGCCAAGCAGTCTTGTATGGGGCGCATTCGTAGTCTTGCATATGGTACTATGAAAATGCAAGATGCCATCATTCCTATTAGTTGCATGAACACTCGAGCTGGTAGTGGGTGTTGTGGCTGGAATCTTTTGATAAGATCCTGCATACTTTGTATTGTATTGGGTTGGAGTACACTATTGCCTTGGAGGTATCTATTGTGGCACCTAGATACTGCTGAGACAGACGGTTGGAGATGTGACTTCTTTTGATTTACTGTGAATCCCAGTTTGTGTAGCAGGCATATTGTTTGATGCGGGTGCTGTACACATTGGTTGTATGACTTGGATTTTATTAACCAGTCGTCCAGATATGGGTAGACATGAATGTTGTCCCTTCTTAAGTGTGCTGCTATTACAGCTAGACACTTTGTGAACACTTGAGGTGCTGTAGATACTCCGAAAGGGAGTACCTTGAATTGGTAGTGTTGACCTTCCAGTATGAACGGTAGGTACTCTGTGTGATTGATGGATGGGAATGTGGAAGTAGGCGTCCTTGAGATCTAAGGTGGCAAGGAAGTCGCCTTTCTTTAGCAACGGTAGAACCTGTTGTAGTGTGACCATATCAAAGTGGTCTGATTGTTAGTACAGGTTTAGGGGCTTTAGATCTAAAATAGGTCTGAGGAAACCGTCCTTTTTGGGTATGAGAAAGTAAAGAGAATAAACTCCTGTATTTTGATGTTGTTTTGGGACTGGTTATATTGCATTCTTTTGCAGTAGAGATGCCACCTCTTGTCTTAGCAGTATGAGGTGTTCTTGTGACATAGGACGCTGCCTGGGTGGTATTGTTGAAGGCATGGAAGTGAGCTCCAGGCAATAACCTGACTGAATTATTTGTCTTAGCCACCTGTCTATGGAGATGGAGTTCCAGACAGGTAGGAACTGTTGTAACCTCCCCCCCGACAGGAGTGGAATGGTCTGGGGGATAGAAGGGAAGTCACTGTTGGGGAGTAGAGGCGTTGCGATTGTGGTTTCCTCTACCTCTGCCCTTATTGCTGTTTCCTCTATACCCTCCTCTATAATATCCCTTACTGGGCGAGGTTTGGTTGAGCGCTTTGTAAGACGAGGAGGTATTGTCAGTTTGGAAACCCTTAGAGGTGCCCCTATATGAGGAGCAACGAAAGGAAGGTCTATGGGCTTGCGTTTGTAAAGCTCCCATGGATTCTGCTGTGTCAGTATCTTTGTTCATCTTTTCTAGTGCACTATCAACTGTTGGACCGAAAAGGTGTTGTTGGTCAAATGGCTGGTTTAAGATATTGGCTTGTACTTCTGGTTTGAACCCAATATGCGTAGCCATTCATGTCTACGCAACGGTACCCCTGTATTTATTGCTTTAGAGGCTGTGTCTGCAGTGTCTAGTGCACAGCGTATGGAGGTATTTACAATAACCATGCCTTCCTATGTTAGGTCAGAAGCCCTGGTTTTATATAGTTCTGGCAAGTGTTGCATGAGTGACTCTAACTCATCATAATGAGCTCCATCATATCTTGCTAATAAAGCTCGAGTGTTAGCAATCCTCCAGATATTGGCTGCTTGTGAGATGGTACGTTTTCCTGAAGCATCTAAAAGCTTAGACTCTTTGTCAGGGGGTTGAGCATCCCCGGTTGTCTGCGAGTTAGCTCTTTTTCTCGCATTTGGCACTACTAGTGAGTCCAATGGCAACTGTCCTTTAATGTATGCTGTATGAGTTGGAGCCGCTTTGTACTTTTTTTCTAGTCTGGGGTTAATTACCCTGGTTCTGACTGGGTCTTTAAATATTTCGGGTGCATGTCTTACCACTCCACTAAGTGTTGGAAGTGTGGTTGTGGTCTTATG
This sequence comes from Lissotriton vulgaris, assembly GCF_964263255.1. NCBI lineage: Eukaryota > Metazoa > Chordata > Amphibia > Caudata > Salamandridae > Lissotriton > Lissotriton vulgaris. Next base: position 1,430,835,928 of record NC_141689.1, on the reverse strand, counting down.
TGACGACAGTAGTGTGTCCATTAGAAAGTCTTTTTCCACTGGATCTGTGTATAAGTCTACTCCATGGAAAGTGGCTGCTCTATGAATGAGCTGTGTAAACCCAATAGTGTCATCTGGGGGAGATGGTCTAGACGGGTATGCATTGTCTTGTGGCAGATATGGTGCATCTGGAGCATTATAATCTTCCCATGGGTCACCTGATGGCCCAGGAATATCATCTGGGTCATTAATGTCGTCTATGTGGTGTTCACTCTCTACCTCCTGTGAGTAGCTATCCTCATCATCCTCATCTTGTGGTATGAGACTATGTGTACTAGATGGTGAATGTACAGAACAAATATCTATTGGTATTTCTACTTCTGGTGAAGGAATCCTTATGGGGGAAGTTTGAGCATGCTTTTTTTTAGAGGAACTGGCGATGGTTTAGGATAGTCCATTTTCCTCTTTTCAGGCACTGTAGAGAGAGGTCTAGTCTTTGGATTAATATGAAGAGTCTTTTGCTTTGGGTCAGGTTTGAAAAGCTCTTCTAACGGAAAATCCTTTTTCGGCGCCGATTTATCTAGTTTGGGGCAGAAATGCTTATTTTTTTCAGTGGCTATTGTCTTTGGAGCAGGTATTGGTTTCGGTTCCGAAGACTTGTTATCTTGTTTTTTCTTAGGATCAGTGCTCTTTGGATCCGAAATTTTTGTTCCCGGGGTACATTTGGACTCATCTACACTCCGAGTCGAAGCATGTTTCGGTACCGGAACAGTCTTCGGGTCCACTTTTTTCAGAACTAGGGTGGTTCTTGGTTTGGTAGCTTTGGGAACTTCTTTCGGTGCCGGACTTGCTTTCGGCTCGACCGCTTTCGGTACCGAAGGATGCTTTGGTGCTGGTGTTAATTTTGGCTTAAGGACCTTTTGCTTTTAGGGACCCACAGACTGACTCGAGCCCGAGTCGAATGGAGGCTTTTTAATATTGTTCGCTGCCGAGCCAGAAGGCGGGGCGTCGGAAGGTTTTGGTCGGTGTGCACCTGGACCCGAAGGTGGAGGTGGAACCGAAGTCTGTCCCGGTATGGTGGGGTGAACAGGGTCGACGCTTGTACTCACGACCTGTTGACCAGCTGAAAGCTCGTCATCTTCGGATTGATCCTCAGCTCCAGAAGCTGAAGCCTCTGCTTCGGAAGCGATGTCTTTGTGCTGCTGCTCTTCGGCATCTACTTCGATCGGAGCCTCGTCTATGATGAGGTCTGGTGTCGAAGATGACTGTGCCATTACTCTTCAAGCTTAACGGTCCCTGATGGTTTTCTTAGACCGGAACGAAGCGCAGGCCTCACAGTCTCGACCCTCGTGCACTGGAGAGAAGCACAGATTGCAACCTCATGAAGATCGGTGTGAGGGAATTTGTGTCCACACCGAGGGCACTTCTTGAAGGGTGTTCTTTCCATTAGTTAGAGGCCCAATGGCGTAGTTGGGCCCGACGGCCCAGACGATTGTTGGAATCGAGAAGTGAAGCTTTTCTTCGACGCGGGTAACCGGAATCACTGTCGAAGACGATGCCAATGGTATTATGATTGATTTATGAATTTGAAAAGAGATCGGTAACGGGACCGAACGATTAACACATCCGAGCCCGATGGCGGAAAAAACAATCTGAAGATGGAGTCGATGCCCATGAGCACTACGATCTAAGGGAGGAGTCATCCAACAGACAAAGACTCTTCCAAGACAACAACTAAGTGTAATCATCTGGGCTCCCCACCAGATGGTGATCTAATGCAATAGTGTGTGGTCTGCAGCCCATACTTTGCAACACACCTTTTTAATTAAAATATGGAAGAAAAGCTGCAACAGAAATGTATCCTTTTTAGATGCTTTAATTATTTTCTTCAAATGTTGGTGTTTAAGCGGTGGACTTTTTTTTCCTTATGTACATAGTTATTTTTTTTTAACAAGGGGCAAGAAGTAGTGTTAGTGTCGTAGATAGACTTTGATTTTAAGGGTCTTAACTGTATGTAAAATATTGTTTTCAGAGTACATTTAGATAATAATGCCATTGTTTATTCTTTCAATGTATAACTTGTATTTTGTTGGAAAAAGGGGAGAAGTGTGGTGAAGCATACCACAGAATGCAGCTATGTAATCGAATGTCTCTATGTAACCAGGGAATTCCAGACATAGCAGTTGGTCTCTGGCCCCTGTTGGCGCAGACACGATCTCAAGAGACGGAAAATAAATACTTTGAAATACCCCCACATGTAGTGGGTCTACTAGTTTACTGTAATTAAAAGTCCTATCACCAAACTTCAGACACAGAAAAACAGACCTGTTACACCCTACTCGCCATAACCTACATTAAGAAGAGTAGAATTATGTTAAGCAGGAGGAGTTTAATAAAACAAAATTCGTGCCAGAATCAACTAAATGAAAATATATAAGATATTTTCTGTAGGGGGGGACAATATTTTGTTTTAAAACCACTGCACTTAACAGCTCCAGAACTGTGCCTTCTTGCTGAAGAACATATTAAATTGTCATCCCTAGCAAAGCCAAGTAAGAAGAATAGATGTAATGTTCATGCCCGTTAGGCAGACAACACTTGTGGTGCTTTTACTACGGTGGCCTGTGTGAGTTCTATAAATACTGTTAAATTAAACCACCAGGCAACACCAGACAGGAAAAGTGGAGTTTTGCTGAGAGTCAACATGATTTTTCCCACACGAAAATAGCTTATTAGAAGAACCTTAAGATACCCAGTTTTAACATACTCTCTTGAAGATTCCAAAAGAAGTTAACAGATACCAGGCATTCCGAGGTGTATAAAGGTGTAAAAGCATTGATGGACACATGCACATAATAAACTTGATGGAAGAACAAACGTAGTTTCACCAAAAAAGGATTCTAAGATTTGTCCACTGCTCCACTTGGAAGCAAGATAAAAGAACACATTACTTACGTTCGGTAAAGATTTAACTATAAGAGACATAGGTTAGTTATAGATTCCTTACCTTAGAATTACCCCCAGGTGTCAGACTGGATCCGGAGATTTTTTTTCTTCTTAGCAGTACCCCTGCAAGTAGGTAGGTGGCGTCGGTAAACTCTATGTGAGTCGTCTGCGTCAGTCGCAGGCGCCATGTTCACCGGGATGACGTCGTAGTGCCTACTGCGCGCTGACTTCAGTTCTGACACGACTTTCCATGCCAGAAGCGCAGAGCAATGAAAGACACTGACTACTGGTGCACCACAACTAGGGCCCTGTAAAGGAGTCCCTATCCCTAGAAGTCAGTTTGCAGAGCAGGGAGGATGGGTAGGGCGGTACGAAAACTATAACTAACCTATGTCTCTTGCAGATACACTGTTACAAAAGGTAAGTTTAATCTGAGACAGATTCCTTACCTTAGAATAGATACCTCAGCAATACGAACCCCGGAGGAGGGTTTGCAAACCAAGTTCACATCAGAATATCCTGGAGGACAGAACGGGGAAAATAGCTGTCCCCTCCAGACTTGAATGTCTAGGCACTAATGGCTGGTGAACGTGTGCATAGATGCCCAAGTTGCCGCCTGGCAGATGTCAATGAATGGGACTCCATGTGCCAATGCAGTAGTTGCTGCCGTAGCCCTAGGGGAATGAGCATGCAGCCCCAATGGAGGTTCCTTTTTTGCTAAAGCTTAACAGATTTTAATACAAAGGACAACCAGATGGTACACTTTTGGACAGCTCAACCTTTCTTGGCACCCACATAGCCAACGAAGAGTTGATCATCCACCCGGAAATCTTCAGTGCGGTCAAGGTATAAGGACAGTGCACGTTTAGGGTCCAGGCGGTGGAGTCTCTCCTCCATGGAAGGGTGCAGAGGTGGGAAAAAGGTGGGCAAAATGATTGATTGTCCTGTGTGAAAAGGTGCAGCCTCCTTTAGAAGAAACAAGGGTCTTGTCCTAAGCACCACTTTGTCTGGATGCACAGAGAAGAAAAGGGGCTTAGAAGAAAGAGCCTGAAGCTCACTCACCCTTCGAGCAGAGGTGATGGCCACAAGAAAGGCAGATTTCAGGGTAAGTGGCCTGAGAGGACAGTTGTGAAGAGGTTCAAAGGGAGCACACATAAGATAAGTTAAAATGAGATTCAAGTCCCACTGGGGCATTATGAAGGGAGATGGAGGAAAAAGATTAATAATGCCCTTAAACCATCGATTTTCAATAGGGGACTTGAATAAAGAGGGCTGTTATGGTAGCCAAAGGAAAGCAAAAATAGCTGCAAGATAGCCTTTAAGAGTGCCCAGACCAGAGCCCTGCTGGCCCAAAGAAAGGATGAACAAAAGAACCTCAGAAAGAGGGGCAGAGAGGGGATCCATAGCCTTTGCTGTGCACCATGACACAAACTTATTCCATTGACAGGCATATACCGTTTCCGTGGAGGGACGTCTGGCTGCCTAGATGACGTTGCATACTTCGGGCAGAAGGTCAAAAGCTGCCAACTGTCGCCGCTCAATCGCCACGCAAGGAGGTGGAGGCTGGACAGGTTTGGGTGGAGGACCATCCACTTCTTCTGCAACAGAAGATCCGCCCAAGGGGGCAGGCTGATCAGAGGATCGATGGACATGCTTAGGAGCTCCAGACTCTTCATGCCCAGCCCGAAGCCAGAAAAATGACTTGGTCCAGTCGTGCTTGATCTTCTTAAGCACTCTGGGTAGAAGTAGTACAGGCGGAAAGGCTTAAAGGAGGCCGCAACTCTACTTGCGACGAAAGGCATCCCCGAGCGAGTGCCGCCTTGGAAACTCCAACTCATAAAAACTGCTGACATTGCACGTTCTCTTTGGTGACGAACAGATCTAACAAAGGCTCTCCCCACCGCTGAAAGGGACTTTGCACCACCTCTGAGTGAAGACGCCATTCGTGATCTACTAGGCACAGACGGCTGAGTTAGTCCGCCCTGACGTTCAGGTGACCTGCCAGGTGTTGAACCACCTGGGTCATGCTCTGATGTTCCAGCCATGTCCAAAGGCGAAGTGCCTCTTGACATATGGTCCACGACTCCACTCCGCCTCGCTTGTTGCAGTACCACATGGCAGTGGTGTTGTCCGTGAACACCTGCACTACCCTCCCCTTCAGGGATGCAAGTTATGCCTTCCGTGCCAGGCGGACCATCCAAAGCTTGATGGGAACCCGGACTCCGCCAGAGGCCAGAGTACTCTTATCTCAGCCTCTCTCAGATGGCAGCCCCATCCCAAGAGTGATGCATCAGTCACCACCGTGAATTCTGGTTGGGTAAGCAAGAGGGATCTGCCTCTGACCCAATCTTGGTCAGTTAACCACCACTGCAGTTGTTGTTGTGCAGTTCCCTCCAAGATGTGGACATATTGGGAAAGATTAACCTGATGCTGCGCCCACTGGACCTTCAGGTCTCACTGCAGAGCCCGCATATGACACCTGGCAAGATCCACAAACAGGATGCCGGAGGCCAAGAGGCCATGAGGCCCAGCAGCCTCAGGGTCATTCTCACCGTGAATACCCAAGGGGCACTGGTTAGGCCTAAGGGGAGCATTGTGAACTGAAAATGTTAGTGGCTTACGATGAACTGTAGGTAGCGTCTGTGGGCTCGCAGGACAGGAATATGGAAATAGGTGTCCTGCAAGTCAGGACACCATCCAGTCTCCAGTTGAGGGCAGACAGGACCTGAGCCAACGTAAGCATTTTGAACTTCTTGCAGAGGAAGCGGTTGAGGGCCCTGAGGTTTAGAATAGGACCCAGGCCTTTGTCTGTCTTAGGCACCAGAAAGTAGCGGGAATAGCAACCACAACTTTCTTTTGGCGCAGGAACCCTTTCAATAGCTCCCTTGGCCAAGAGAGCTGAGATTTCCTGGCAGAGAAGTGCCAAATGATCCTCTGACATGCGTTTGAAAGACAGTGGCATGGAGGGAGGGGCAGTCTTGAAAGGTAGGGAGTAGCCTCTGCGGACTATGTGCAAAACCAACCCGTCCGACATGGATTGCCGGTGATGGCAAATCCTGCCACTCACTGGCCATTGATGGCCCTGTAGGGTCAGACTACGAGGGTTTGGAGGCTGCTGCAGGGGGGGAAGAGAGTGGACTGGACCACCCGCTGGCTCCCAGACCCGTGAGGTCGCTGGGTCCCACGTCCGCGGCCCCGCAGAGGCTGGGCAGCTTGCATGAAGCAGTGGCTCGACTGGGCCGGACGCAGTGGGGTGCCCCTTCTGTAGCCACGAAGGGAGCAAAAAGCAGACTGGGGTGGACAAGAAGGGAGGCAGAAGGATCTGGCCGTAACCCGAGGATCCTTAAAGCGCTCGAGCACAGAGTCGTCTTTATCACCAAAAAGGCGCCAGTCATCGAAGGGCATGTCCATCAAAGTTTACTGGACATCCCCCGAAAAGCCAGACATCCTCAACCATGCGTAGCTCGTAAGGGCTACCAATTTGGCAATCATTCTACCCAGTGAATCGGTGGTATCCAGTCCACATCCTATTGTGGATTTGGCTGCGTACCTCCCATCCGCCACTGCCTGGGAGAGAATGTCCCGGGGCTCCTCCAGGCACTGAGGCTGCACTTGCACTACCATTTACCAGACTTTATGGGAGTATCAACCCAAGAATCACGCGGTATTCACGGACCGCAGTGCCAAGCTGGAGTTAGAGAACATGCGCTTCCCATGATGATCCAGCTTCTTGGATTCCCTGTCTGGGGGAGCAGAAGGAAATGTGCCTTTTGGAAAAGACGAGGCTTGGACCACCAAGCTCCCGAGGGGAGGCAGGGGATATTGAGTGAGGAAAACTGGGTCGCTCAGTGCCAGCAATGGTGGCAGGCAATTGTCCTTTCCACAGAAGCCCCTGTGTTGGGCTTAGACCTGGTGCCCAGAAGGATATCAGAGGGGGCTTCGTTGAAGGGCAAAAGGGCTTCCAAGGAAGTTGCTGCAGGCTGAGGCACCTCTGTCAGGAGGTTAGTGATGACTGCCACTGAATGGAGCTCCAGGCCCAAGGCCTCATATGCCCTTCACACCTCCACAGCGTAAGACTATCCTCCATAGCCACCGTAGGGGCAAAAAGCATGCTAAGGTCAGGGGGAGTGTCCAGGCCACTAGGATCCAGTCTGACGCCTGGGGGTAATTCTAAAGTAAGGAATCTATAACCAACTGTCTCTTTCAGATACATATGATGGTCACAAATACATTTGAATTAATAGATATTAGATGGGTCATTAGTTTCTTTTTAGGGGTATGATTTTAATACTCCACATAACAATGAAGCACTAAATTAGGACAAAAAGCACAGAGGCTTATTTGCAAAATGTATAAGTAATTTTTGCAACATAAAAACGCCTACCTCCAGACTGCTCAGGGTTCCTTGGTCTGTAACCAACGATCCATATACAAAGTCTTTAAGCTGCACTTTAGGGAGACTTATACCAGGCACAGGGGAGGTTTGGTGGTCACTGTGGGAGATATTGCAAATGCTACTTACCAGTATGCATCTGTTCTTGGCATGTAGGGCTGCTGACATTCATATTTGTGCATAGATCGCCGCCTAGTGTTGGGTCCGGATGATTGCACATTGTTGTCCTGGAAGAGTCTTCGAAGTATCACGAGATAGGTGGCTCCTCCCCTGGACTACAGTGCGCATGGGCATCGCCTCCATCCCCAGATTGTTTTTAGCCATTGGCAGAGATGGAGTGAAGTATGTGAGTGATGACCATGCTATTGAGCATATATATATATATATATGAAGACTGCAGCTGCTACAGGCGCCGGGGAGGAGGGTGGGCGATATGAATGTCAGCAGCCCTACATGCCAAGAACAGATGCATACTGGTAAGTAGCATTTGCAGTTCGAGGCATGTGGGCTGCTGAATTCATATCTGTGCATAGAATACATAGCAGTCCCTCCATTAACGGCGGCCGCCCGTGCCAGCTGCAGCAGTCTGAAAAAGTGTCTTGAGAACAGCCTGACCAACAGCTGCCTGCTGTTTGGAGTGCACGTCTACACAGTAATGTTTAGTGAAAGTATGTGTGGTAGACCATGTGGCTGCTCTACAAATATCTTCTAAGGGAATGTTACCTAGGAAAGCCATAGAGGCCCCTAACTTCCTGGTGGAGTGGGCTCTTGGTGGGATAGTGAGAGTGCGTTTAGCTTTAGCGTAACAGATTTGAATGCATTTCACAATCCACCTAGCGATCCCAGCTTTGGAGATAGCGTTTCCCTTGTGGTGTGAGGCAAAAGCAACGAAAAGCTGCTTGGTTTTGCGGAAATCTTTTGTCCTGTCCAGATAGTACATCAAGGCTCTTTTAACGTCAAGGGTGTGGAGCATCCGCTCCGCCAGCGTCTCTGGGTTTTGGAAAAACACTGGCAACTCAATTGTCTGGTTCATATGGAATTGAGACACAACCTTGGGTAAGAATTTAGGGTTAGTGCGGAGCACCACCCTGTTAGCATGTACCTGGAAGAAAGGTTCTTGGATGGTGAGCGCCTGCAGCTCGCTAACCCTCCGTAGCGATGTAATTGCTACTAAGAAAGCAACCTTTCAAGTCAGAAACTGTAGCTCACAAGAGTGCAGTGGCTCGAAGGGAGGACCCATCAGTCTCGTAAGAACCACATTGAGGTTCCACTCTGGAGCTGGTGGGGTCCTTGGCGGAATGACTCTTTTGAGTCCTTCCAGAAAAGCCTTGATAGCAGGAACCCTAAAAAGCGACAGGTGTTGCCTGTTTTGAAGGTATGCTGCCATAGCAGACAGGTGAATGCGGATGGAAGAGTACGCCAAATTGCATTGATACAGGTGGAACAGGTAACAAATGATGTTTTGAATGGAAGCATCTAGCGGATCAATATTGTGGTTAACACAGTAAATGACAAACCTCTTCCATTTAGCCGCATAACAAGCTCTAGTAGTGGGCTTCCTTGCCTCCCGAATGATGTTCATGCAATCGGGAGGAAGATTGAGGTAGCCAAACTCTAGGACTTCAGGAGCCAGATCGCCAGGTTGAGCTGTTGCGGATCTGGGTGCTGAATGTCGCCATGGCTCTGCGTCAGAAGGCTGGGAGTGAGGTGAAGCCTTTGATGCGGTACCACGGACAGTTCTAGAAACGTGGTGTACCATGGTTGGCGAGCCCACGTCGGAGCAACCAGGATGAGAGTCATCGAGTGCTGCCTGAGCTTGCGTGCCACCAGCGGTATCAGAGGTGCTGGGGGAAAAGCGTACGCAAATCTGCCTGACCAGTTCATCCACATCGCATTGCCCTGTGATTGCGGGTGTGGGAATCTGGCGGCGAAGCTTTGGCATTTTGCGTTCTCCTTTGTGGCGAACAGGTCTATCTCTGGATGACCCCACCTTTGGAAGTACGGTTGGAGTACTGATGGATGTATCTCCCACTCGTGCATTTGATGGCTGTGCCTGCTGAGCAGGTCCGCCATCTGGTTGTCCTTGCCCGGGAGATGCTCCGCCATGAGGAAGATGTTCCTCTGAATGGCCCACTTCCACATGCTCTGAGCCAGATGAGACAGCTGCGGAGAGTGTGTGCCTCCCTGCTTCTGAATGTAGTACATGGCTGTCATGTTGTCCGTCCGGATCAACACGACCTTGTTGCACAGATGTACTTTGAACGCCTTTAAGGCCATGAAGATTGCCATCAGTTCCAACACATTGATGTGCATCTTCCTTTGCTGTAGTGTCCATAGTCCCTGCACCGTGTAGTGGAGTACATGCGCTCCCCATCCCTGGAGAGAAGCGTCCGTCGTCAGGATAATCTGCGGCACAGGCTCTTGGAATGGTCGGCCCTTGCAAAGGTTTTGTGGATTCCACCAATGCAGAGAGTTGTATGCCCGACCGCTCACCAACACTAGGTCTGTCAGTTGCCCATGAGCCTGAGTTCACTGACGTGCCAGGCACTCCTGAAGCGGACGCATATTTAGCCTCGCGTGCGGGACAATGGAGATGCAGGAGGCCATCATGCCTATCAACTGCATGAACACCTTCGCTGGAAGCGAGTGTTGAGGTCTGAATCGTTGGATCAGCGTTTGGATACTGGCGATTCTCACTGAATTTGGCTGCGCAGTGGCTGCCAGAGTGTTTATTGTCGCGCCCAGATACTGACGTCCATGGGCGGGCTGGAGATGGGATTTCGGGTAGTTCAGAGAGAATCCCAGATCGTGCAGGAGATGAATGGTGCGGGACACGTGGTCGGCGCACTGTTGTTCTGTTTTTGCTTGAATGAGCCAGTCGTCCAGGTATGGGTAGACGTGGACGTTCTGGCGTCGCAGATGCTCCGCCACAGTCGCCAGGCACTTCGTAAAGACCCTTGGCGCTGTGGTGACTCCGAACGGCAGAACCCTGAACTGGTAGTGCTGGTTTTGGATCGTGAATCTGAGATACTTCCTGTGGGAAGGATGCAGGGGGATATGAAAGTATGCGTCTTTCAGATCCAACGTAGCCAGGAAGTCCCCCTGTTGAAGCAGAGGGAGCACTTGCTGCAACGTGAGCATATGGAAATGCTCCGAGAGAATGTACCAGTTGAGGGGCCTGAGGTCCAGGATGGGCCGCAGGGAACCGTCCTTTTTGGGGATTAGAAAGTACAGAGAGTAAACTCCTGTACCCCTTTCCTGCAGTGGGACGAGCTCTATTGCGCCTTTTTGCAGCATGACCTGAACTTCCTGCTGCAACAAGAGCAAGTGCTCGCCGGACATAGGACGGCTTCTTGGAGGTATGTTCGGTGGAGTGGAGGTAAGTTCCAGACAGTAACCGTACTGGATAAGAGACTTGACCCACCTGTCCGTGGTGATGGATCTCCACGCGGGCAGGAACTGCTGGAGTCTCCCTCCGACCGGTGTTGTGTGGTCGGGGGGCAGTGACAAGGCGTCACTGCTTGTTGGCGGTGGTGGACCTGGAGCTGTTGTTTCCACGTCCCCTGCCTTTGATGTTGTTGCCTCTGTAGCCACCTCTACCCTTATTGGTGTATGAGGTTTGGGTATTGCCTTTGTAGTACTGAGTGGATTGCGATGCCTGACCCCTTGAGGTGCCTCTGGTATTGGAGCGGCGAAAGGAGCCACCCCGAAACTGCTGAGATTGAAGGGCCCCCATAGACTTAGCAGTGTCTGTATCTTTTTTCATCTTCTCAAGCGTCGCATCCACCTCAGGGCCAAACAAATGGTCAGGATTAACCGTCTGGTTTAGGATGGTTGTTTGTATATCAGGTTTAAACCCTGAAATCCTAAGCCATGCATGCCTTCTGAGCAACACACTAGTGTTGATCGCCCTGGATGCCGTATCAGCCACATCTAGCGCACATTTTATGGAAGCGTTTGTGATGAGCTTTCCCTCTTGAATTAACATCTCCCCTGCCTCCTTGTACTGGTCAGGCAAGTGCTGCAGTAGTGCCTCTAGGGTGTCATAATGAGCCCTATCGTAGCGTGCGAGTAGGGCCTGAGTGTTCGAGATGCGCCAAATGTTAGCTGCCTGTGCAGCAATCCGCTTCCCTGAGGCCTCAAATATTTTCGACTCTTTGTCTGGGGGAGGAGCGTCACCAGTGGTCTGTGAGTTCGCCCTCTTGCGAGCGTTGGAAACGACCAAAGAGTCTAGTGGCAAGTGTCCCTTGATATATGTTGGATCCGAGGGCGCTGCCTTATATTTTTTATCAATGCGTGGATTGATAACACGTGCCCGAGTGGGCTCCCTGAAGACCTCCTGCGCGTGCTTGAGTACTCCCTTGAGCATTGGCAAAGTTTTGATTGACTTTTCGGCCACAGAGAAAGTATCAAACAAAAAGTCTACATCCACAGGATCGGAGTGCAGCTCGACATCGTGGTTAGCTGCAGCTCTCTCGATTAGCGCGTTGAAGGCAGCAGAGTCCTCCGTTGGCGAAGTTTTTGACGCAAAGAGATGTGGTTCCTGACCCGACTGCGGGTCCCCGGGGTCGCCTCCGGCAGACCAAGGTTCATGTTCCTCCTCCGGATCCGAGTACGCCGGATAGTTGTACTCGACCTCTTCCTCGTCGTCATCCCCCGCGGTAGAGCGAGTTGGGGAACGCGGCAGGTCACTTGGGGATGCCGGTCCCGGAGGCGCTGAAGTACCCGCAGAGTCCCTTTTGTTTTTCAGAGGAATACGAAAGTGTTCCAGCACCGGCTCCGTGGTGATTTTTCTCTTGAGGAGGGACAGTTTCCCAGTATTGGCGTCGATGATGACTTCACGACGTTCTTCCTCCGCGAGTGGTTGGAGCCGAGGTTTAGCCACCACCGGAGACGCTTTGGGCGTCGACACCTCCTTTGTGGGCACCCCAGCCACCTGCTTCGGAGCGAAGGCCTTCGGCGTCGACTTCGGCGGTAGGGTGAAGCGGATAGGCGTGTGCGCCTTGGACGGCTTCTGCGCGGGCTTCGACACTCCAGCCTCTGGGTCTGGAAGCTCCGCGGCCTTTCAAATCCGTTGCAGGGACTCCTGGACCTTCTTCGAGAGGGCTGGAGAGGGAGCGACCGTATCGCTTGATTTCCCTGATTTGGGAGTTGTGTCGGCGAGAGGCAGTGTCTTCGGAGTCGACGCGGTACCCTCCTTGGCTCCGGCGGCCGGGGCCGGGGAAGCCTGAGCTTTGGGATCGCCTTGACGCTTCTTTGAAGCCTTCTTCGGGTCGTCGACCGCGACCATCTTCGGCGCCGACGCAGCCGCGTCGGACTACTTTGCTTTCGGCACCGACCCAGATGCCTTCGGGTCGGCCATCTTGGCTGGACTGGCCATGTCGGCCATTTTGGATTTCTTAGGTTTTGACGCCTCCAGAGCCTTCTGTACGGCTTTCACTTTCGGTTTCGAAGCCGGAGCTGTTGAACCCGAAGGCTTCACTTTCGTTTTTGAAAAAGTGAGTGGCACCTCCAAAATGTCCGTGGCCGGGCTCGTAGGCGGGGCTGCTGGACTTATAACAGGGTCTTGGGTAAGGGCCGAAGGCGATCCCTCGACCTGGGCCGCAGGAAGGGGGTCGACCCCTGAGTCAGTCCGGGGGTGCTCGTCCTCAGAGCTATCCCCCACGGTGGCAATGGCCGTATCGTCGTCCCCTACCTCGTCGTCGGCTTCGTCAAACTCCTCGTCCCCTGCGTCGTAGGCCTCCCCCTCGGACGCAGGGCTAGAGTCCGAAACCTGCTGGACATCGTCGCCTCCGACGTCTTCCTCGAAGATGTTGTCCGGCGGGGGCGCAGACAGTTTGGCCTGGAGTCTCGCAGCCCGACGAATCTTGAGGGTCTTCTTGCACCGGAACTTCGAGCAGGCCATGCACCTGGCCTCGTTGTGGTCCGGCGACAGACAGGTGTTGCACACTGGGTGCACGTCGAGGTGCGAGTACTTCGCGTTGCAGACCGGGCACCGTAGTCCGTTCCATGGCCGGAGCGTCGTGTGGGCCCGTCCGCGCCAAGAGCACGCGGAAGGGCAGCAAGAGTTCGGAGCTGGAGAAAACAGTAAACCCGAACGAAAACGATACCGGCGCCAAGCCTAAAGACCTTTTGGTCTCGAGTTAAGTGAGTAAACAACTATCGGTTCCGACAGAGGGAACCGACACATATCCGAACCCAATGGCGGAAAAAAGCAATCTGGGGATGGAGGCGATGCCCATGCGCACTGTAGTCCAGGGGAGGAGCCACCTATCTCGTGATACTTCAAAGACTCTTCCAGGACAACAATGTGCAATCATCCGGACCCAACACTAGGCGGCGATCTATGCACAGATATTAATTCAGCAGCCCACATGCCTCGAACACCACTCCCAGCGTTAGATCCCAATGAGGCTTCACAGTTTGATTTCCCCATTGCCCAAGATGAAATCGTTGCGACAAATAGAAATATGAAATCTGCTAAGACCCCTGGTAATGATTGGGTTCCCGCTGAATGTTACCACTGCTATGCAAAATAAGTAGGCGATAACTTATTAGAGGTGTGTCAGGAGGTCCTTCAATGCGGAACCCTAATAATAAAGCTACAAAAACTAGGGAAAGATCCCTTTGAGGCTTCCTCCTATCGCATAATTTTTTACTGAACACTGATGTTAAAATAATTAGCGCAATTGTTGTGGCATGTCTGCTCCCTCATCTCTCTACCCTGGTCCACCATGATCAACATAGGTTTATTCCTTAACGGAGCACCCTCCATCACCTTAGGTGCCTTTCCCTCATATTCCATGCCCTTCAAGTGCGGCAGACCACTAGTGCCTCAGCCTTTTTTTAGACACTGAACATGTGCCCAAAATCTATTCGTTGGACAAACTACTATATCCATCCCTTTGAGGCAGGGTGAAATCGGAGAGGAAAGTATCGGATTCCTTTAGATTGCACAGGGGAATGTGGCAGGAGTGGCCATTGTCGTCCATCTTCTTTGCGCTTGCAAGGAGTCCAAGGTGAAGAAACTCCACACAGTTCTGCGTCCTTGGGGGATCACGGGGGGGAAGGAACACCCATGTGGTTTCCTTCTACACTGAAGATGCCTTGATCTATTTGACTCAACCTGAAAACTCGATCTCAATACTCCTTGAGACAACACGCGACTTGGGCAAGCTATCTGGCCTCAAGTGTCAACCCCACAAAATATACGCTGTTCCCACTGTACGACTTGGCAAATAGACCAAGGGGAGCACTTACTGCGACAGGACTTCACTGGGACTCTGAAAGAGTAAAATAATTTGGGATCAGGTTGGCCCACAACTCTCAATCCTTCCTAGATGTAAACCTTGGGTGAGTAATAGAGGGTCTAAGACCCTTTGTTCACTTGTGGAATGAACTCCCCCGTTCCTTGATGGGAGGAGTTGCGACCACTAAATAATCATATTTCTGGGATGCCTGCATGTCCTCCAGGGGACCCTTTATCCCAATTCACCAATGTTATTTCAAAACCCTTGACACCCTGCTGGTGGAAATGCTTTGGGCTAACAAATGGAAGTGTGTGGGTCTTCCCACTGTTGTCCAAAAGAGAAGAACCGGGAGATGTTTAAGCAGGTCCTGCACATGTACTCCCAAATGTATACTAAGTCTATCCAAATTGTATGCATTTCCTAAGTGTAAGCGAGAGAGTTCAGGTCAGTAAAGAAGTGCCCTCACACACCCCGAAGGAGTTCGGTGCATGTGGGTGTGTGGACTAGGTAGTGAAGTGAGTGCAAAGTGGTGTCTAAAATACGTTTAGGGCAACCCTATAGTCTACATTTTATTCTTAGGGTACACTAACCTAACTAAAAACAAGAATCCCTAACCGGATACAAGGGTCCTAAAGGGCATGTATGGTGTAAAAGGTAGACATGTTTAATGCCTGTAGTAGCCCCTAATGTGTCTTGTGGCAATTCGTCATGACCGATAGTTTCAGAGAGAATATCTCCATCTCACCTCTAACACTACCACAATGCTGGTTCTGGTCACTTAGGAACTGCATATCATTTGAATGGTCTTCCCACTGTTGAACGCACTTGGGGACAGGAGGCTGTGAGGTACTTCCAACTGGAACTGAACTATATTGCTGCGTATTTCCAACATACGGTCCATTGGTTGGACCCAGGGGAAAAAAATCCTCCAGGGCTCATATGGAGACAACCCTCTTTCTGTTCTTTTGATGAGGTGCTTGAGAGTTCCGTTGTATGTGATGTTTCTGGTGCACATAGTCTGTGAGGGAGCAGTCACGAGGATAAAGAGCAGAGCACCATACGCCCTAGATATGTCAATATGGTCCTTCCAACCCTTTTTAAAGATAGTGTACTCCAAGTCTGTCCAAAAATGTAAAGATGGCGGTTGTAACACCCTAGGACACCTTTATCCTGTCGGCGATTTATCACTCTGGATTGTTTAACATCCTCTACCCTGGGTAGCTGTCTGTTGCTGCAATACGCAGATCCCAGCGACTGCTCAGGACCCCTGGCTGCCGTTTCCAGATGCACCTGTTCCTTCTCATACCCTAGTGACTCCATTAAACAGGACAGGAGTGCGGAGATTGATATCTAACATTTACAAGGCCTTCAGAGCATAAGCCTCCAATCTGGTGCTTCAACTTCAAGGCAAATGGGAAGAAGCGCTGGCGGACCTTATGTCCACTAAAGACAGGGACACCGTTCATGAAGGTGTGAAATTGGCCAGCTCTAATTCTAGATTCAAATTGATGCGGTATTATTATGTTCATCAAACCTATATCTTCCCTAACACCCTACATACCATCTACCCCACACGCAGTGACTAATGCCCACAATGTGGGAACATTGAAGCAAATGTTATACATATGGTCTGGTCCTGCTCCTGCTCCTCCCAGAATCCCTACTGGGAAGCAATAGTGAAGGAAGTTAACAGAGCCACCTGGTGGAGCATTCCTTTTAAAATGAAACCAGTTTTATTGGGCCAGATTCCCTCTCCCACCAAGAAGAAACTCAGCAGTGAATGTAGCCTGCTCCGTCTACAACTCGCTAAGCACTGCATTGCTACCCTGCAGATCCTCCAAAGTATGCAGACTGGCTTAGAGAAGTTAAGCAATTTTTCGAGGGCTGATGAGATCTGTATGAAGCATGTTTGCAGAGTCGACGAGCTAATGGACGACCTACAGGCACCGCCAGCAATGCTCTCAGACCTTATAGAAACCACAGGGAACAACCCTGCAGAAAGCAGTCCTGAACGCAGTGATGACGAGTGTGGGCATGGGGGCCCAAAGACTGAACACCCTCTTCCCTCTTCCTCCTTTTCATTTTCTGATTCCTCCTTTCTCTGCTTTCTCCATATACCTACTCACGATACACCCACAGTTGACTCGTTATCTATGAAGTGACTCATCACAAGAACAGTGGAAGCGGAGGGGTTTTTTGTTAAGGTTGGACTGTTTAATTGATCTTAAGACTACCACGTTGAAATGTTTTGCACCCGGATAATGGATGTATTATTATCTTGTCTCCTAATAAATCTCAATGAAGATCATATTACAAAAGCATAAAACTCCTAGTAAAAATATTTCATAATTCATTGCTTTTTGTTTTAGTTTTTTTTTTACAAGCAGTCAAGTTTCAATTCAGCTACAGAGTCAAATGCTTAAAAAAATATGGTTTCACAAAATAAACTGTCTAGCAAAAAGGAGCGATCTTTGACATGTAAAAAGATCTATAGAACCTCCTAAATTGTGTTGCCAACTAACATTTCCACAAGAGAAAACAATGACCAGAAATTAAACTGTAAATGCATGGAAAAACACATTTCTTCCTACTGTAATATTTTTCGTCAAACTGCTCCTAACACCTGCCATTCGGTTATTAAATAAATTTATAGTATGTTACTAAATCTCAAAACAAGTTATTTGCACTTGCAGCTGTGCTTAATCTGGCCACAAACAAAGACAAACAATGCATTAAATTCGGGAATCAAAATCAGTTCTATAGGGAAACGGCCACCTCAAGATATATACTAAAACTGAATTGCTAAAGGCAAACCTGGCCTTCAAAATTAAGTTATGCTCCACATACCAGAACAAGCGAATGTAACTTCTGTTTACGCAAGCAAATTAGCATTTTTTAAAAAGCAATGCAGTTTCGGAGTCAAAAATACTTGCATCAAGGCCGATTGTGTACAACAGACAAACACTGAATACTAATACTTGGTGAGAACCTTTGGATTCTGCCTGCACTGCGATACCAACTGGGAGGCCAGGGAAATGGCAGGACGTCACATCAGCGGAGGATGTGGGTTAATAAGGCAGCAGGTTGGCTTTTCCCATCAAAACTTCCAATGCGTCCTTGTTCGCTCAAGTGTGAAGGTCTTTGGAAAAAACGAGCGAAGGCTGAGGAACGCTGGAACTCAACATCGCTAAATCGCACCAAGAAAATACAGTGAAAAGAAATAAATGTGCGATTGCTGTCGTTTTCCGAAAGAAGCGGGACAAACAAGCCATGCCTGTGTGACAGTCGGAAAATGAACGGCATGGTCGCACATTAGCACAATAAACTGCGTCCTAGTGGGAGTAAATACATGACCGGCTCTGCTTTTCAAGGATAGACGAACTGACAAACGGGGTAAAGGGGGGGCTGTCGGCATCTCAGAAGAACATTCGGTTTAGGTTTCTTACCTGTGAGGACTGCTTTGGCGGAAGGGTCGGCCAGATCCAGGGCGGATTTGCCATCGGTGTTTCGGATGTTTGGGTCCGCTCCGTGCTGCAGCAGCACTGCACAAGGGAAACAGAAGCAAGATCGTGTGTCAGGCGCACAGAGAGGATTTACCGGCAAGGCTTTCGACGGCATGCTGTATGAAGCAGTATGCATGGCACAGGGATCTTTTTCCAAGTGCACTGCAGCAAAGATCGCCTATTGTGGAGGAGGCAGGTTGGCAACTTAAACTACAGTATACCACATGACTTCGCATCACAAACAAAACCTCAATATCGGTACAATTCTGCCAGCCCGGGGCCCTCCCCCTTTCCTAGGGAGCAGTAAAGCAGCAGGCACGCGCTGCCCTGTGCTGAGGAATATGCCAAGGCGGCAGGACTTCAGTGCCACTATTACAGCTTGTTGCTGCTCCGGCTGTCTCTGCTCATATAACTGCGTATTAAAATCATCCCTCTGCCATGAGCGCCTGGAGCGTGCCTCCGTCTTTTCACTGACTCGCCGCCCGCCTGCACATGAGACCCTGCCAAAGCTCCCAGGCCAGCCTCCATGAATAAATAGGGCAGCACGAGCAAGTGTGGTACAGTCCAGCACCGAAGGGGAGCCAATTAGATTTCGCCAAACTGTACAAGAAGGGGTTGCAGGAACAAATCAATTGAAAAAAATAATTTCGGCGCATACACACCTAAATCAAAATGAAGGTTTGCAACACAAACGGATTAAAAAATATTCGCCATAAAAAAGAGCGCAGCATATAACGGCATATTCTGCATGCGTTAGGTTTAATAAGGTTATGCAAATACATTCATCAAACAAATGAACTATTTGATCCAATTCACAAACAAATATAAAAAAATGATTTTAATGGAAAGGCTGGATGGAGGTTTTCTTAATTCTATTGAGGCCACCCATCATCCACACTACTTCTTTGATGCGCTTGCACTGGTACCACATATCAATCTGAGGATACCAACTTAATTTTTAGCCTACATTTTAACATTTTGCTTCATTTATATACACTTTATTGATCTGGCCACAGGTTGAGAACCACTGATCTAGAGAAAGAGAAAAAAGTACAAAAGGGAGATTGAAGCTGGAAAAGAAAGAGTGAAACGGAGACCAAGAGAAAGCAGAGATAAAATAGACCATGAAAAGTTAGATAAAGGGGCATTGAGTGTCAAGTGGTGGACTAAAGAGGCATGAAGTGGAACCATGACTATGCAGCCTTGGTATTTGGCACCATGACCTTTGATAGTAGCCGCTGAATTCTGTACAAAAGTTTGGACCCCTGCCCTTAGTGTTTTACAAACTAAGTACCAAACGTGCATGCATAATGTGCGTGCTTGTCTCATCAAGCATGCTTGCGCCTCTAAAATGGCATGGCATTGAACCTTCCTATTTGCATTTTTTTCCTGTAGGCTATGATACACAGCATCTTGTCGATGCTGTTTAACATCCCTAAAAGGCACGGGGAAAGCCATTAGGTTCCAAAGGCCAGACCTACTGGCTTTTCCAATGCTTGTTGTATCTGTGAATGCGATAGAGAACCCCAAAACATGGAGGCCCACCACATCGGCTGTCATAATCTGAGCATACAAAACGAATTCCGCCCATCTGTATTCTATCTCCTAATAACATTGTCATACATCGTGTGTCTGGTACAGAAGGTCAGGGATCTCCATGGACTGGTTAACATCTCTCTAAAACAAGCAAGTTACAAACCTTTGGTAACACTCTTTCTGGTGCATACTCGAACCGCAGATTCCTCAGCTGCACCATCTCCACAAGATTTTTCAGCATGCCAGTAGGTTGCATCAACCCTATTCGAGCTGAAAGTGATGCTGGAACCAAATATAAGCTCCACCCACGTGTGCGGACATCAGTTTCTTTCTTGCCACGGAAGACAACCTCAGACACATCGCTCAAAAACCAGAAAATGTGCGTCATTGTGCAGAACTCCAATACAGGATGGTTTTAGATTGAAAAGAGTCTACTCCAACGAATGGGGAGGCGTAAGGGTGATGAGGAATCTGTGATTTTTAGTATTCACCAGAAAAAGTATTTCGAAGGCAAGTAACTTGTTATGCTGATGGATACTTCTAACTGCCGAATCTACACGTTTAGAATGGGTACTAAAGCAGCAATTCTAACGATAAGGGGTCTGTGAAAGGACTCCGATCAAAAAGTACAGCAGGACCGAATAGTTAAAATGCACTTCTCGTCAGAACTGGTTGTCAAGGCAATAATGCTTTGTGAACGTCCGCACTGATGTCAACATTGCAGCCTGACAATTATCCAAAACAGGCACTCCGCAGCTCAGGGGTAGCAACCCTCGCCCAGATGGAATAGTAATTCAATCCTTCTGGAGGCTGCTTCTGGACCAACGCATTGCAGATCTTAATTCAGAGTAATACCCACCAGGATAAGCCCTCTGCTGCACAGCCTTGCCTTTCTTTACCCCCAGAACACTTCACAAAGCGCTGATCGTCCATCTGATGTTCTTTGGAAGGAAGGATTAAAACATGAAAAAGTCAACGCTCTTCTGGGTGGATGCAAACCATGGAGTCTAACGTCGTCTTTTTAGGGGTGAGGCCGAGCAAAGAACGTCTGTTGTGTGATGGACTGCTAGACTTCAAAGGGAGTAACAACATTTGGGAGAATGGCTGTGCTGGTCTATTTCGGAGGAAGATCATAACCAGTACACTGACGCTGCTCAATCGCCACGCACGTAGGTGTAGATTGAGCAGGCCCAGAGCTCCCGGGGAGACTGAGTGACTGTTTTCATCGTGATGGAACAATACCTATGCCACCTCAAAGTAGAACTGCTATTCATGGCCCACTAGGTGTAACCAGCTGAGTTACGACTGCACTTCCATTAAAAAAAATAATAATCATGTAAAGTGTACGATCACGGAAGGCAATGACAATTCAGACAGTTTCAGCAATGTAGAGCCTCCAGGCCCAGGATTCCATCCCACTCAGCTTACTGCAATACAAAATGGCAGTGGTGTTGAACATGAGAACCTGAGCCAGCCTGCCCTTGATGGACAGCAGGAAGAGTTCCATCGCCAAACAAATGGCCCGCAACCCCAATAATGTAGAGATAAGACAATGTGAAGTAGAGAGAAGTCTACGCAGTAGACGAGGAGACATCTGTTTCACCTCTCCCTGATGACCTCCCAAATCCATTGGTGATGCATCGCTCACCAACGTCTGCCCCTATGCATGGTTATAAGGGTCTGCCTCTGGTTCAATTGCATTGAGCAGCCACTGTGCAGATCTTGGACAGTCTCCTCCAAAACCTGGACAGAATCAGATAGGTTCACTTGGTGCCGGGCCCACAGACTTCAAATCCCACTACAGAGCCTCATACGCCACGTGGCATGGACAGCTAGCAGGATGCCAAAGGCTAGCAGCCTAAGATGCCTTAGAGCCACACTCACTGAGACCTAGAACAGAGGCTGAATAATCGGGATCATAGCCCAAATGCCATGGACTCTCAAAACTGGAGAGAAGGTCCAGTAATGCACTGATCCTGGATGGCTCAGATGAAAAGGAGCCTCTGTGAGGAGTCGGGTGTAACTGTGTTACGTGGATAGTGAATCCAAACTATGTAATGGTGTTTGTCAGCATCTGTAGGTGGCCTATGAATAACTGTGGTGAACCCAACTTCAGCATCTAGTAGTTGAAGTGCTGGAAGACTGGTACACCCAACCTTCGAAGGAATGCTGCAAAGCTTCCATCACCACTGGCAGTTTTGGATGGGGAAGGAACAGAGTCTGAAGCTGGTCCAATTGTGGTCAAGCAGCCTCCGTTGCAAATATTAGTCGCTTCTAAAACCTGGACGGAATGAGTCAGGTTCCATTGGTGGTGGGCTAGCTGAAACTTCATATTTCACTGTGCTGGAAGACTGGTACACCCTACCTTCGAAGGAATGCTGCAAAGCTTCCATCACCACTGGCAGTTTTGGATGGGGAAGGAACAGAGTCTGAAGCTGGTCCAATTGTGGTCAAGCAGCCTCCGTTGCAAATATTAGTCGCTTCTAAAACCTGGACGGAATGAGTCAGGTTCCATTGGTGGTGGGCTAGCTGAAACTTCAGATTTCACTGCACAGCCCTCATATGCCACCTAGCATAGTCAATGAGCAGGAGGACTGAAGCCAACAGGCCTAGTAGCCTTAGAACCTGAGCTTACCTGGTACTGAGACCAAGGACAAAAGCTGAAACATCGGGATCATAGTTCAAAGGTTTCAGACTCGTTTTGACAGAGGGAACGGCCAGAACTGCACAGTTTCCAAAAAGACTTCAATGAAGGGGAATCTCTGCAAAGGCATCCAGTGCACCTTTGTCAAGTTGATCATGAACCCCAACAATGCCAGGAGGTTTTCAGCCATCTGGATGATGGTCTATTACTTAATGAGGCGAGCCCGCTTTCAACAGCCAGTCATCGAGGGAGTGGAAGACTGGTACACTTAATCACTGAAGGTATGTTGTAAGCACCGCCATCATCTTTGTGAATGCCAGAGGGGCACTGGTGAGGGCGGAAGGGAGTATGTCAAAGTGAAAAAATGTGAGGAGCCCAACCATAAGTAGCAACTGGGGGCCTGCAAGCTGGTAACATGAAAATAGGAGTACTGCAGGTTCAGCGCTGGATATTGCCTCAGTGGACACAGCAGCCCGAGTGACGATCGGCGGCAGCTGCCCTTCCCCTCCCCAGGCGTGCGTGTTATACTGTTCCCTGCCTCGTTAGAGGGGACGGCCGTTGCGCCACTGGATGGTGCGGCGGCGTTGTATCTGGTACAAAGAGAGGGCCTATACCTTGCTGGCCCAATGGTCCTGTGGTGGCGGAGGCAAACGGTGGATCAGACCCTGTTTGATCGGGGGGGGGGGGGGGGGGGGTGGCTGCAGAGACACCCTAAGGACAGAGTATTACGCCTAGCAGCCTGCGTGGTACGCCATGGCCCGAAATAAAGCGCTGGGGCCTGGACAGGCCAACCAAATTCATAAGTACACTGTGGCCCTGGGTCGCGAGGAAGGGGCGCCAGGAGTGAGCCAGCAGAAGGAGGAGGCAGACGACCATACCCCGGATCCATCCTTAAAGGACATTATGAGGGCCATCAGGGAGGTGAAAGGTACTCTGGAGCCGAAGCTTGACTCGGTCACAGAGGAGGTGAACCTCTTGTGCGAGGACCTTCGCAAAATCTTAGAGAAGGTTTCCACGGCAGAGACAGGCATTGAGGGCCTACTGTCCAGAACCAAATATCTTGAAGAGCAGGTGGCCGCGCTCACAAAGAATCAGTCAGACATCCACGCCCGCCTTGAAGACCAATAAGGGGGGGGGGGGGGGGGGGGGGGGGTGGTTGGAACAATATCCACGTGGTGGGAGCGCTGTAGGGAATGGAGCGACCGTCAATGGACTTGTTCCTGGAGGATCTAATTTTAACTGACCTGAAACCCAGGGGCATATCGAACTTCTTCTCAGTGGAGCGTGCTCAAAGGGCTTTGGGAGGCAGGCCTCGCCTGGGGGCACCCCCACGTACAATCATTGCCCGCATTCTGAACTTCAGGGATAGGGATGCTATCCTGCAAGCGGCTCGTATGCATGACGAACTTCGGCACGAAAATGCCACGAACCGTTGTGTTCCAGAGTTTAAGTTGCATGTCCAGCGCCAGAGGCGCTCCTTCTATGCAGTCAAATGAGCCCTCTAATAACAAAGCATGAAATACATGATGCTCTTCCCAGCCCGGCTTCAAATTCTGGATGGTGGGAAGGCGTACTTTTTCAACATGCCGGCAGACCAAAGTGGCTGGTGGGCTGGCGAACTGTCTGTCACAAAGGGGAATATTGGGAAGTCCTGCTTCAGATTGTGAATACGCCGCATTCTCCATTAAATTCAGTCCTGTCCTGACTTTCTGGGGCTTGCTGATATATAGACCCCCAGGACCCTCGGCGAACTTCTGCAAAACCTTTCCGGAGGTGGTTGCCAATTTAACTAGTTCCTCTGGTAACTTCTCCATTTTGGGAGATTTCAATCTTCATTTTGACGACCCCACTCAGACCTCAGCCGTTGAACTCACCAAGGACCTTATGGTCTATCAGCTAACACAAAAGGGCAGCAAACCTACTCACAGGAAGGGACATCTGTTGGATGCAATCTTCTCCAATTTGGACACCCTGGTAGTTGATAACCCCATCCCTGCACCGTGGTCAGACCACTTCTTGATACCTTTTACTTGGTCCCCATCTGGTAAAACGCCACACAGACTTCCCCTCCTTGAGAAATCTAGGTCCTGGTCCAAACTGCCTGTGGACCACTGGGCCAAGCTCTTGGAATCTACTAAACCGGCACCTTCGGCCGACAGAGCTACAGCCAACAGAAATTTTAGTCAATGGCTTGTAGATTCTGTAGATACCCTTATTCCCGAAAAGGAAATAAAAGTTAAGATTAAAAACCCTAAAAAACCTTGGTATACAGCTGTCCTCCATGAGCATAAACGGAACTGTAAAAAACTAGAGTGTGGAGGAAATATTTTTTCCCAGCAACAAAGCAACAATATAGGAAGTGTATTAATATCTATAAAGCAGAAATTAGATCCGCTCAAGCCACCTTCTATGAAGAAAACATTTTAGCCTCATCTAACACCCCGCGTGAGATTTTTAACATTGTAAAAACCCTCTCAAAGCTCCCCCCAATCCCACTGCTCCAGACACTTCAGGAGCCCAGAGGGACACTCTTGCTGATTTCTTCCTCACCAAAATTAACACCATCTTCTCCACTTTCCCCCCCACAAATAAGGTTTGGTATCTTCTTTTCCAGTCAGATCCCAGCCGCTTCTTGACTCATTTCCACTCTTAGAATTGCCAGAGTTAGAAATTCTGCTTGCCAAAGTCAAGAGCGTATCACCCAAAGACCCTGTTCCCCCTACGAGCGCTAGCGCAAGTAGCGGGGGTAATTCTTCCGGTGATTTTAGATCTAGTTACCTCCTCACTTGCATCAGGAGTGGTCCCTCCGGCATGGAAGGATGCAATGGTGAAGGCCTTGCTGAAGAAACCCTCCCTTGACCCATTGGTCCTGGGAAATTATCGTCCAATTTCATCACTACTGCCTGGGATCAGCAAAATCACTGAAAAACACGCCAATGCAATACTTTCCTCCTTTTTAGAGACTCAATCTCCTCCACCAAACCCAGACAGGTTTTCGCCCTCTTCAGGGAACAGAAGTTGCCCTGATCTCGGTGGTGGAGAAAGCTAGGAAAGTAGTGGATTCGGGAGGCACTGCGGTAATCCTGCTGCTCGACCTCAGTGCAGCTTTTGATACTGTAAACCACCAGATCCTAATTCAAAGGCTTCACGATTTAGTTTTCTCTGGATATGCGTTGGCATGGTTCCAGTCGTTCCTTGAGAATAGGTCCTTCCAAGTCTTCCACAATGAAGTTATCTCCAAGAGAACCCCTCTCTGCTGTGGAGTTCCTCAGGGTTCTTAATTGAGCCCTACTCTTTTTAACGCCTACACTTGCACTCTAGCTGAGGCAGTTCTTCCTTTCGGAATTCATATAGTCACGTACGCCGACGATACGCAACTAGTGATTGGACTCAACGCACCTAACAGTAACTCCCCTGATCCCTATAGGTGCCTCCTAGAGATAGCCTCTTGGATGAGAGACTGCTTTTTGAAACTTAATGGGGACAAGAGTGAAATCATGGTCTTGGGAGACCGCTCGCCACTCAATGTGAAGGAGATTTGGCCCACCATCTTAGGTCCTGCCCCATCGCCTAAACCCCAGCTTAAGAGCTGGGGTGTCAAATTGGACCAGGACCTGTCCTTCAAATCTCAAGCTAGGAAGACAGCCGCCACTTGTTTTGGCATCCTTCAAACTGCCTGTAAAATTCTCCCTATCCTACCGTTTGAAGCTAGGAAAATCATAGTACAGGGCCTTGTCCTGTCCAGGTTTGACTATGCTAACGCGCTATACTTGGGGTCCCCGCTGGCCACCATTGCCAGACTTCAAACTACCCAGAATCGAGCTGCCCGATTACTGTTGAATGTTCCCAAAATACAAAATCGGCCAGACCAGCTCTTAATGCTCTACATTGGCTTCCTATCCAGGAGCGCATTGATTTTAAATCACTATGCATCGCTCATAAATCCTTCCATGACCTAGGCCCGTCCATCCTTAAGAACATTGTACAGCGGTATGAGCCTAATAGAACTCTCCGTTCCAAATCACTAATCCTGGCATCTGTCCCTAAAATTAAAAAAAGCCAGAAGTGGAGGCCGACTATTCTCTCTTAATGCCGCAAAACTGTGGAACTCCCTTCCACTCCCTCTTCAGGCCGAACCCAATCATCTTTCCTTCCGCAGATCTCTCAAGACGTGGCTATTCCCTTAAATCCTGCTGATCACCTGCCCTGGTTTCTACAAGCGCTGGGATGCCTTCGGGTAGCCATGCGCTATATAAATACCATTTCAATTCAATTCAAAGGAGGGCCGTACCGGAACGGGTCGGAGCACAGTCGTGAGGAGATCAGACGAAAGACAGAGGTCGACCAGTGGAGCCAGGCGCAACGACAGTCGACGGATAAGTGACTCGTGGGACACTCCTCAACTTGTTGTAACTGAACTGCTCTCTTCTGGAGTCAGTGAGTCCTGGGTGGGAGTATCTGGGATATGGTGCCTCCAGTCACGTGGGGCTTGGGACCTCTGGCCAGACTTCCGCGGTGCACAGCCCACCCCTCCCCTCCTGGGCTTTCATAGGGGTGGTTGGGATGCTTCTATGGTTTGCTGGGAGGGCTTTTGAACTCTACGTTATAGGCTTGTAACCTCAGTCAGCAGACACATATTACTTCATGCTGGCGGCTAGTCCGCAGCTCCTCATATATGTTTCTTTCTACACAGTTTGGGCGACAGGCACTCTGCAAGTTTGGGAGTTTGGAGACTCAGCTAGCAGGGTTGACGGGATGGGGGCTGTTGGGCTTATTCTTTATTTTGTTTGGGGGGTGGGGATGCAAGCTCGAGACCCTGAGATTCAGCAGCTAACGGATTTTGGCACAGAGGGTACTCCAATGGTGAGGAAACACCTAATTACTATCGGCCCTACTAGTAACCATGGGAGACCCATCTAGCATGCAGATATGGACCTGGAATGTGAATGTCTGGGGAACAAGATCAAACACACATTAGTTTTGCAACACATCAAGAGACACTCCCCAGACGTAGTCCTGACCCAAGAATAACACTTGCGGGGAAGTAAATGTAAGGCCCTAGACCGTTTTGGTTTTAAAATGATAGCCCACTCTGGGTTTATGTCCAGGGCACGGGGTGAGTCGGGATCTTAATGAGTAACACCCTACCCCTAGTTATAACTGGCACATGGACTGTCAGTCAAATACACTTTATTAGATTTATAAAAATCATATAAGGCATAAAAACATATTTATGTACACATAACATTTTTGATACATTTGATACAATTTCAACGACTGACAACGTGGGATGTTTTGTTGCGGTAGCAGGTAAATGGGAGGGGCGCCTGATTGTACTCTGCTCTTGCTATATACCACCGGGTCTCCACTCCGTGATCCTTCCAAGGTTTAGCTCATTCCTAATAGACCTTCCCCTAGGGGTTATCCTAATTGGTCGTGATACAAACGCAGTCATGGATCCGGAAAAGGACCGGTCTGCTTCCCGGACAAGCAGACAAGGGGAACGAAGTTTGGCAGACTTTGTTATGGCTATGGGCATGGTAGACTTGTGGCGGGCACATACCTCTCATTGAGTCACTACACGTTCTACTCTGCACGGCATGGGTCCTTTTCTAGGATAGACCACTTCTTTACCAGCAACGATAAGGTGGGGTATTTCCTTCATTCCGAACATATGGCATGGGGGATTTCAGATCACTCTCCAGTGTGCGTTGCTCTCAGTGGCCCGATTGACAGGGCGGCATTTCCGAGGATTGACTCTTGGCATCTCCGGGATCCGACAATTGGAGACAAGCTCCGGAAGGGCTTGGAGTTATAATTTAAAGAAAACAAGGTGTCTGTAGAGTCACACGTTACTCTGTGGACGGCATACAAGACAGTCCTGAGGGGACAGGCACAGGCGCTGATCGGAGAGCAGAAAAAAGAAAAATCCCTGCAGATTTAACAGCTGGAAAAGGAAATTAGTCAGACTGAGGGAGACAGTGCAACGGCCTCGTGTGCGGAACTGCGCCATAGGCTGGCACTGAAACAGCGAGACCTCAGGGCCCTGGCTCAAGGCGAGGCACGGGCTTATGCGCTAGCAACGCGACATCGTGTATACAATGTAGGGGGACAAGGCCCTGAAGCTCCTGGTGTGACTGGAATGCCGCGACCGAGATAGATCGTGGGTAACGGGGGTGCGTAATGCTTCTGGGTAGCTAAAGTCCCCAAGCAACGATATAGCAGAAGCCTTTGCTGCACACTTCAAGCGAGTTTACACACCAGTCTGCACAAGATTGGAAGAGGACTGTGTTGAATTTCTAGGAGATTTTGCTCTACCTATGTTGCCCTCAGAGGCACGCGAACGGCTTGAAGCAGACTTAACGGATGAGGAGCTGGGCAAGGCTCTGGGCTCCCTTAACCTCTTGGCTGCTAAGGCTTTATTGAGTTTCCTATTTAATTTCCATTGAAATCAATGGAAAGTCCATGACGAGTTACCCTTGTCATTAGCGCTGAAGTGGTTAAATCCGGAAAAGCGTTGCGTCCCAATGGACTCCTGGTAGAGATCTCTAAAAGGCAGGCCTCGATCAGAATACATCCACTCCGTGAAATGTTGCTGAGGCGTGGAAAGTTGGGCAACTTCTGTCGGATCAGAAGGCTGCGACGATTGTAGTGATCCACAAATCCGGGAAGCCACCTGATCAGTGTAGTTCCTACCGCCCTATCTCCCTCAAACGTGGAAGCTAAGGTCCTCGCCAAGGCCTTTGCGGACAGGTTGGTATCCTTCATCGCGGAACTGGTACACGTGGATCAAACTGGGTTCATGCCCAGTCGAAATACCATTTACAACAAGGGGTGGTGAGGGACAGAGTCTCTGAATTAAACAGAATACTCTCACCCAGTCAAGAGATCAGGGCTAGATCCAACACCGTTTTTTAGCTCACTGCACTATCCCAGTTTCAGAACCTGGCTGTATGCAAATTAGTCTGTTCCTGTCCCAGTGCATGATGGGAACAGGGCAAACCAAACTACAAAAGCCAATTCTTACACTGGGAAGGAAACAAGCTACCGGGGACCGGTTTCTGGCATTTCAGCCTCTTCGGCCCGGCTTGCTTGAATCCTGATGGTGCAATGAGCAAGGGACTCACATCTGAGTATACCCTTCCACGCTTAGGGTGGACAAAAATATTTACAACAAGGGGTGGTGAGGGACAGAGTCTCTGAATTAAACAGAATACTCTCACCCAGTCAAGAGATCAGGGCTAGATCCAACACCGTTTTTTAGCTCACTGCACTATCCCAGTTTCAGAACCTGGCTGTATGCAAATTAGTCTGTTCCTGTCCCAGTGCATGATGGGAACAGGGCAAACCAAACTACAAAAGCCAATTCTTACACTGGGAAGGAAACAAGCTACCGGGGACCGGTTTCTGGCATTTCAGCCTCTTCAGGGACAGACTGATTTGCATATAGCCAGGTTCTGAGCTGGGATGGGGCAGTGAGATAAATAACGGTGATGGATCAAGCCCTGATCTTTGGACTGGGTAAGAGTGGTCTGTTTAACTCAGACACTCTGTTCATCACCACCCCCTTTTTGTAAGTCGAAATACCAGGCACAATCTACGGAGACTATACGGGTGTTGCACAGGACTAATGAAACTGAGACCCGCCAGATCGATTGGCCCCATCTGTTCATGGTCATCCAAAGGCTGGGCTTCGGTCCCAAAATGTTGTGGTTGGGTCCGACTCCTATACAGGACGCCCACGGCCCGAGTGTACATTAACGGGGCACTATCCAGATCCTTTCGACTGCGTAGAGGCACTAGACAGAGGTGCCCCTTGTCCCCACTCCTGTTTGCTCTTGTGCTGGAGCCGTCGGCGCATTGGATCAGGAGGGATCCCATGATAGGGGGAATAGAGACACCAGGGGGGTGAGAGGAGCGTATTTCCCTTTACGCCAATGATATTGTGTTGCATCTTGCACAACCTTACTACTCAATAGGGCGAGTACTACACATCTTCAAGCTATTCGGTAGTTATTCCGGATACACTATCAATTGGTCGAAGTCAGTGATTTTTTCACTTTACTTCACAAAGTGCAGAAGGGGGTGTATGACGGAGGCCTGGTAATCCCCAATATCAGGCTCTACTACTGTGCCTCGCAGCTTCAGGTTATAAACGACTGGGTGTACGTAGACGAGCCGGCCTACAGAGTAGATCAAACCTTCATGCCAGGAGGCAATTGTGAACATCTTTTATATTCTAGGAGATCGCGTACGGAATGACCTGAGCACACTAAAGTGGTGCTTACAGTGCTGGAAGGAGGCTAACAAACTTTTAGGTTGGGCCGGAAAACTGACTAGCAGGACCCAGTTGTGGGTGGGGGGGGGGGATCAGTTGCTTGAAGTGGCCGCACTGTCAGGGTTTAAAGGGTGGAAGCGGATAGGCATTGAATATCTGGGGATGTCTGGAAAGGGGATTCCCCCCTCAGGCTTGAGGATCTCGAGAGGGATTATAACTTACACCAGTTCTATCACCATAAGAGACTCTTGCATGTGCTGCGCGATACATACACAGTACTACCACAATTCTGGACTACTCCCCAATAGAAGACAGGCTGCTACTTGACTCCATCACTGAGAAACCGACCTTCATGATCATTCGCAAACTGATAAATGTGCCGGAGCCCCTGATTATCCTTAGGGAGGCCTGGGTGAAAGATCTGGGCAGTATTGACGACAAGTGGCAGGGGGCAATTCAGAGCCATAGAGAGATCGCAATACGCTCCAGGTTTAGACTAGTGCA
Organism: Lissotriton vulgaris; assembly: GCF_964263255.1. Classification (NCBI taxonomy): domain Eukaryota; kingdom Metazoa; phylum Chordata; class Amphibia; order Caudata; family Salamandridae; genus Lissotriton; species Lissotriton vulgaris. Next base: position 1,430,804,895 of record NC_141689.1, on the reverse strand, counting down.
GCTTGAGATTCTACACCGCACCTATTATCCTCGTACTCACCTATACAAATGGGTAGGATCCCAACAGCGTTGTGTGTCAGGGGGTGTCAGCGGGAGGGCACCCTACTGCATATTTTATGAGAATGCCCGAGATAGTTCGTTTCTGGAAGGGAATCACAGATGTCATGTCTAGGGTGGTGTGAGAGACTGTCCCTTTGGAACTTAAGTGCCTTTTACTGATGATCAAAGGGGAATCCGAATGGTCCAGAGATGTGGGGATATGGTTGGCCCTGGCAGCAGGAATTGCCAGGGGGTGGGGGGCGCCTCTGCATCCGCAGCTGGAGGAGTGGAAGCTGGATCTTGATTGGTGCCAGCGGGCCAAGGAAACTGTGTACAAAAGTAGGGGGTATGCCAAAAAAATGGGAAAGTGTGGGCGCCAGGAGAAGGTATAGAGGGCTGGGTGTGGGTGAATAGACGTCTGTTGGAAGTGTAAATTTCTTCCTTAGTCCCTCGAGAACGTACTGATACGGATCTTCTGTGGTCGCTCCATGATGTACTAATGGAAATGCTTATTGTAATGCATGGTCTCTTGAGCTTTGTTAATAAAAAAAAGAGGTAAAAAAACCAAAAAGACAAGATTACATGAAGGACCGAACAAAGCGTAAGGCAAATTTAGGTGTGGTTGTAATTAACAATTCAAGCTAGTATCGCCGCATCTAAATGACCTACTATGAATTAATCAACGAAGAATGAGCAATTGGCACATAGATGTGTTTTTTTCTGTAACAGAGGTGGGGGAGGGGCACGGATGGAGAAGGGTGACAGGGACATGCAAGGCTTTGTGCTGGGGTTGGTGGGGGAAGGAGTGTTACATTATTTCCCTATGTCATGGGAAAGGCGGGGTTCAAGCAGGGCAGGGTATTTCTTGCAGCTGAAGCCTTATGCCTTTTTAGGTCTCGGTAATATCCGGTCGGCAGACCGGATGTCCGAGAATTAATGATTCTTAGTGGGACTATTTGTCCCACCTCTATTTTAGCCTCTCCCCCATTGGCTGGCTTCCTAAACAGAGGCCAGCCATTGGAGGAGAGAGCTGTCCCTCCGAATAGGCTCCGTCTTTTTCGGATTCGGGGGAGTGATTTTTTGCGTTCTTTAGCTCTGTGACGTCATCTGTCACTCAGAGCGCAAAAAACACGCCCCCGAATCTGAAAATGGCGGTGCTTTTCTTCATGCCATTTCGCAACGACCGCCGCCCCAAGAAGTCGCCGAGTCCTCGCCCCTGCTGCTGCATTACTGCAACGGAGCTCATCCCAGGACAGCAAACCCGTTCACTTCACTCTAGTATACTTTGGTTTGCTGAGGAGCCAGTGCTTGGCTTCCTGTTCCTTGAATCCACGCGCCTTCCCTCAGTTCTCTGCCGGTTTGCTGTCTCTAGCCCCTTCCATCCGTTTCCAGCTTGCCTTCCCTGGTTCTCCGTCCTGGGTGTGCAAGCCAGTGTTACTGCACTCCTTATCCTAAAACAGTCGTCTTGTTCCATTCCTCACTGCCGTTTAGGAAAGGTCACGGTGTCTGTGTTTCCCGTATTCCGCAATCGAGTCTTGTCTTACCTTGCCCCCTTTCATCGGAACAAGCTTCCGCTACACATTCTCACTTGTGCAAACTACTGCAAAACCAGGAATTTTTGTTATTCTAAATTCGCCTCCCCTGGTTCTCCGTCCTGGGTGTGCAAGCCAGTGTTACTGCACTCCTTATCCTAAAGCAGTCGTCTTGTTCCATTCCTCACTGCCGTTTAGGAAAGGTTACGGTGTCTGTGTTTCCCGTATTCCGCAATCGCGTCTTGTCTTACCTTGCCCCCTTTCATCGGAACAAGCTTCCGCTACACATTCTCACTTGTGCAAACTACTGCAAAACCAGGAAATTGTTTTATTCTAAATTCCTTTATTCCTCATTCTGCTGCAACTTGTTAAACCGGCTACAGCGCCAAAATGCTGATGTCCGAGTTGTGTCTGTCTGTGTCTGTCTGGCTTGTGCATTTAGTGTTTAGTGTATATTAAGGGTGTGTGTATAAATGCCTGCATGCATCTATGCCCCGAGTGGGTGTTTCAGGGAGCTGGTCTGTGTCTGAGATATGTGAGCTTATTGTGTTCAGTGCATCAGTTGTGTGAATGTTCAGTGTCTGTGTGTATGCTTCTGGGTGGTGTATGAAGTGTGTATGCACGTATCTGGTTCATTTATATGCATGTATGTGTCGTGCTTGTGCATGCTTTGGCATCTGTATTTTGTTGTCTAGTGTGGGCGCTATGTGGTGTGCTTTGTGGTAGTTATGTGGGTGGCATTGTGCAGGCGCCTGCAGCCTCTTTAGCACACAGAAGCCCCCCCACTTTGGGGGTCCTATTTACTCTGAGGCCTAGGAATGCCTGTATGATTAGACTCAGCGGCTCCACCGCAATCTGTAGGGGGATATGATTTAGCATCCACCAATGTGTGTGTGAGAGAGTGCAAGTGAGAGGAGAGAGAGAATTGTATCCCAGGCGGTACATACGAATACGGTGCAAGGGTGACTCCGGCATGTGTCTGACGTGTGTGTAAACTGATGAGCGTGCACAGCGGATGGGTCTGTGCAGGACATAGCTTCTGTACAATGCATAGACGGTAACAATGTATGTTAATTACCTTTGCACTAATTAGAACAGTCTTTGTGCACACTGCAGGCTCTGTACGTTGGTCACAATGTCATATAAAACTGTTGTTTAACAGATGCTCCTTCGCCACTTCTTATTGGCACATAAACAGAGTAAATACAATGAAGAACCTTTTACAGCGTCACTTGCTATGGTATTCCATACTGAAAATGTCTCATAGCTAGGAAGTGAATGTTAGAACTGAAACAGGGTTGCTGCTATTCTCCTCACGATAAACACAACTGATTTTATTCATTCTCGTGGGGTCACATTCCTATTGGTGCATGTGCATTTGGCACCAATATTTACCAGTGCCGCTGCAATTTTTCACCGCTCGGCACAAGAACGAAACCAACAGTTGCATTGAATGACCAGGGCTTAAGTGAAACCCGATAGTCAGTTGGTGCAAGTGTTACTGTTGTCATTGTTGTTTTAATGATTGTTATTAATCACAGAATACATTTTTAAATTAATTGAATTAATACAAAATGTTGCTGCAAGTAGTAGAATCGCTCCTACACTGGTGCACTCTATGTAAATAGACCCTTAAAGGTCTGCATGTTACCCATGCTTGCTTTCCCAGTGCAGTATTTTGATACTATGGTAGTTCTGTGTGCAGACCTCCTTTGAGAAGAGACAGAAGCTGCATGGTCCTCTATTACTGCTCAGTATTTCCAGAATGTGTATTCATGGCACTTAATACACCTGACTCTAATCAATTATCGTACACCAATCAGCCTCAACGAGGACTTTGTGTGATGGCTTTGATTACCGATGTGAAAAGACTGATGTTTTCAGTTTAAGTACTTCATTGTCAGCATGCGCAGTGAAAAGACATGCAACAATCGAGGGTACACTAAAATTAAATAAAAATATTATTTAGGGAGAAATTCACAGCCCTTAACCATTTACTCCTAACACTATAGAAGATTCTAAGCCATGTTTCATGATAATGGATTCCTGGAACATTTTAACAGCTGTACTATATGAAGAGAAATACAACTTAACTTCAGTTATTAGTTAAGCATGTTTGCCAGTGAAGGGCTACTTTTGTTTTCTTGTCTTTCGAGAAAACAGGCAGCTATTAAGGCGGTACAGGGCCACATAGTGACGTGTGCGCATACCGGGAAAAAATGTCACAATGTTTTGGGCTGTCAGCTGGAGACCTTTTTTCCAGCCTAAAAGTTTAATTTTGCGGTCATCAGGCTAGTCAGCTGATTTCCTAATTGTTTTGTGCATCGCAAAATCCTGGAGGGTCTGCCTACTGTTGTAGAGTCTGCTCCACCCACAATCTAGTGTCAGGCATAAAAGTGGCACACCTGGCTACCTTCCTTATAACACAACTGAACCTGTGGAAAACAGAAGGACTGCACCTGATGAACCAGAGGACTAGAACTCAAAAGACGGACTGTGTAGGAAAGTGGGATCTGCTTCTTATGGTTACCGCCACTTTTCTCTGGATGTAATGCTGTTTAGGTCGAGGATCGGAGGCTGCGCTTGCGCAGTCTCCGGGAGGAGATTTAATGATTTGGAGTATGGGGGCTTGAACCCGCCTCTCTCCTCCATTGGCTGGCTTCCTAAACGGAGACCAGCCATTGGAGGAGACAGGCGTCACTCCAATAAAGCCCCTCCTCTTTCGGATTCGGGGGCGTGTTTTTTTGCCTTCTTTCGACTGTGACGTCACCCGTTACTCAGAACGCCAAAACACGCCCCGAATCTGAAATTTACGTCCGTTTGCAGCCGCCATTTTTTGTTGTTGTGGTCTTCGGGGGCACCGTCGCCCGCACCGACCTGCCTCCTTTCCCGCAAATGCCGGTCTTCAGATTTCTAGACAACCACAGGATGCTCAGAAGCCGCTTCAAGGAAATTAAACACTCATACCGTAAGTTATAATTTCATTTATACAAAAACTATACAGCTCTCCCAGCATCCGTAATGCAGTCAGTCTGGAGCCCTTGCAGCTGGGAGGGCAGGTCAGTGCGGGGGCTTCTATCAGCCCTACGAGTTGCGGGTCAGAGAAGGAGGCGAGGGGGCACCGCGGTAGCAGCTGGCACCTCTTTTAGGCTGCTCTCTGGCCTTTCTTATGCAAACCACAGCACTTACTCTGCGTTTATACGAGCTGGGAAGCTGGGTCCATCCCACACGTCCTAAACGCAAGGCGTGCGAGCGGACAGAGCGAGGCTTTGTATTGTGGGTTGTACGAGACTTTGTGGGAAAAGAGTGCCATCTGACTCAGCCACCCCACACCCCAAGACCGATTTTAGGAGTAACATAGCTCTCAACTTTCCAAGTTCTATTGGTGAATAGCTCATAGGTTCCCGTTTTTTTTTCCCTTTGCGTGATGGGATTTATAGTCTTGGTTAACCTAAACACTTTAGGTTTGGAAGCATCCAATAAACCAGAGTGATTTCCACATGCCAGGAGTAGGACGTCTGGAATGATTTACACACCCATGGCCACCCAGGCAGTCCACCACCGGGGTGGGGGCTCTGTCCGAGCCAGGTGAACCTCTCATCAGAGGAACCACTGGCCTTGTCCCACACCAATTTTGTTATGGTCTGTGGAGGATGTGGTGAGGGGCGCTGTGGTGAGGGGCGTCAGGCTCTGGCTGTAAATACAGAACTGTCAGCAGGAAAGCAAAGCTGCCCGTCGGATGATAGGACTGTCACCATGAGGATGCGTCTCTGGCCTGGAGAATGATGCTGCTTACTGGGGAGGAAGACCTGGGCTGCAGCACATGACAGGCTCCTGGAAACAACATCGGCCACGTGAAGCAATCAGCCTGCTGTAGGATAATGGATTAGTCTTTTGCTTAATACAGTCGCCCAATGGTGCACACTGATGCCCAACGACGAGAGCTTCTGCCAACTGAAGAATGGGGCTCGCCGCTGCAGATCACAGCAGCCAGTTGACCACCATGACTGCTCACCGGAGACTAGATTTCCGCTGCTCAATCCAGGTGTCCACTGGAAAGCACAGCTGTCCAAGAGCCCAGCTACCGGCCAATGAACCCAACTATTCACTTGGCGAAAAGCTTGCCGTGCAATGATCAAAGTTTCAGCTACATCAAAGAGTCGAACATGTGAGCTTCTCTTTAAAAATATATTCCCAGGCAGCAGTGGGGCCGACAGAAAGGACTGCCCGTCCCCTCCTCCGTACGGCTTTTCGGGAGTGACTGAGGTTTCACAGAGCCGGATGTCTTACAGATGTACGGAAAAGCTGCATTCTCAGCTTACCCTTCCTGGGGAAAAAATAATTTTTACTGAGTTCAGCGGTTTTGTTACGACTCCTTCTCCCTTTCTCAGTTGGACCAAGTAGCTTTCTGGCACTTCAAAAGACATAGCCTGGCATGTACAGGGAGGTGAAACGGTCGGGTGTAAGTGCGCTATAAAAGTACTTTTAACATAACATAGCATTTCAGGTGGGATGGGGGGCGCAGGAAGAAATGAAATCTGCAGCCCCCTGGGAGACCAGGGAGCTTATTAAAGGGCAGTAGTTACGAGGCAAAGCTTTTGTACTGGGCCTGACGGTTCGCCGGCCCCTTTACCCACTCCACCCGCCTACAGCACTACCACTAGACACTCTGATTAAGAAACTATCGGCCAGCATTTGACTGAGCCCAGCTAGCTTTGCTTGAGTGGTCTAATTACGCCTTCCTCACCTCTTTGCAGAGGCAATACCCCCAAACACCACAAGATGCGTGTCAATCCCCCTGGCTGTGCTTGCTTCCCTGCCCCCTCGCTGTGCTTGCTCTCCTGTGGGTGTATGTGGCTCTGTGTGTGCGTGGCTCTGGGTGTGTGTGCCTCTGGTGGTGTGTGTGTGGCTTTGGGTGTGTGTGTGGGTCTGGGTGTGTGTGTGTGTTACTCTGGGTGTGTGTGGCTCTAGGTGTGTGTGTGTGTGTGGCTCTGGGTGTGTGTGCGGGGCTCTGGGTGTGTGTGTGTGGGGCTCTGGGTGTGTGTGTGTGTGGGGCTCTGGGTGTGTGTGTGTGGGGCTCTGGGTGTGTGTGTGTGGGGCTCTGGGTGTGTGTGTGTGGGGCTCTGGGTGTGTGTGGGGCTCTGGGTGTGTGTGTGTGGGGCTCTGGGTGTGTGTGTGTGGGGCTCTGGGTGTGTGTGTGTGGGGCTCTGGGTGTGTGTGTGTGGGGCTCTGGGTGTGTGTGTGTGGGGCTCTGGGTGTGTGTGTGTGGGGCTCTGGGTGTGTGTGTGTGGGGCTCTGGGTGTGTGTGTGGGGCTCTGGGTGTGTGTGTGTGGGGCTCTGGGGGTGTGTGTGGGGCTCTGTGTGTGGTGGTCTCTGGGTGTGTGTGGTGGTCTCTGGGTGTGTGTGTGGCTCTGGGTGTGTGTGTGGCTCTGGGTGTGTGTGTGGCTCTGGGTGTGTGTCTCTGGGTGTGTGTGTGTGTTACTCTGGGTGTGTGTGTGTTACTCTGGGTGTGTGGGTGTGTGTGTGGCTGTGGGTGTGTGTGTGGCTGTGGGTGTGTGTGTGGCTCTGGGTGTGTGTGTGGCTCTGGGTGTGTGTGTGGCTCTGGGTGTGTGTGTGTGGGGGGGGCTCTGGGTGTGTGTGTGTGGGGCTCTGGGTGTGTGTGTGGTGGTCTCTGGGTGTGTGTGTGGTGGTATCTGGGTGTGTGTGTGGTGGTCTCTGGGTGTGTGTGTGGTGGTCTCTGGGTGTGTGTGTGGGGCGTTGGGTGTGTGTGTGGGGCGTTGGGTGTGTGTTTGTGAGGCGTTGGGTGTGTGTGGGGGGCTCTGTGTGGGTGTAAATGCATAGGTCCTGCATTTGCGAGTGATTACGCTATTGGCATTGTAAATGACAATGCAATTTATTTAACGATTAAGCTATTGGCAATGTAAATGACAATGCCATTTATTTATGATTAAAAAAAAAAAGTCAAGAGCAATGCCAATAGCTCTACCTTTAATAACGCCGAGACCATTGCATTGTAAATGCTTGTTAGTATTCAGTTTTTCTGGCTGGTAAAATTGGGCTCAGTGTTCCCACACCCATTAAATCCAGGGGCAGCCACATCGGACTAGTTCTAGCTCTGCAAGGTGTTATCCCACCAGGGAATACCTCTCTGCAAAACCTGCAGATTCACCTTTTGATTTTCCTTTACATCCTCTTCTCATCTGACTTTAATTATCAGATAATTCTCCTGTCAATATCAGTGAATTCAAAACATGGATTGCATGGAGAAAAGATTAAAACTCAGTGAATACCAACCAAATATCCTGCTTTGTAAACGCCGGTCTGCTGATTTTGGTCTCCTGGATTTTGACACTTAACTACCTTAGACATTCAAAGCAACAAGTTTAGGAATTCAACAAGAAACAGATTTTACACAATAGTTCCAAATCATGAGTGTGGTTAGGGCAGGATCCGTCCCTTAAACTATCTGAAAATATTCTCTCTGATTCTTATTTCTAAAGAGCCCATGCAGTTCTACTCCTGGTGAAGGAAAAACTATGCCAATTACCTGGATTCACACTAGCCAAATATGTGTTGAGCATGAAGTTAATAAAAGCATTAGCAATCATCTACTGCTTTGACAAGACCCCCATATACTATACCCTAAACTGGTTGCCACCGTATAAAGTATTCAAATCTAAGCCATCTGCAAAATACATGGAACCTTTTACCAACAGGATTCCTTCCTTTTTGACTTTTTCTTAACATAGGTCTAGGCATAACTCTTTGCTCTGTGGCTTCTGGGGACACCCATTTCTCAACGTTTTGAGTTAGGCATCTATCTCCCTGGCCTCCACACTATGCAGCACCCTGTTAATTGCATATGGTCCACAATATGACATCTTCAAACTACATGATCAGTTTTAGAATAATTTCTTCTCTGAGCAATATTAGGTTATGCTGCTCTTTTAAGCATCAAATGACAAAGTATGACACAATATGTTCATAAACTGAGTTCCACGAATTTAGGTTATCATACAAGCCTCTAAAGAAAATTAAGCTTTAAGCATGGTCGGTGAATCATTTTTTATTATAATTTTTGATATCTTGGCTGGGAGGATGCAGCAGGTTGAATCACAGGTAGATATATCTTCGTGTAATGCACTACTATGGGAAGATGCCCTTCCTCCTTACACTTTGGGTATTAAGAGCCCCCCATGAACAGAAATCTACGAATATACAGATTAATGTATATATGTATTTAGTGTGAGAATGTGTGTTTTATGCATCAGTCCAGTGCGACACTTGAATTCCCCCTGGTTCCAATAGATAAAGTATGGTAGGATAATTAAGTCATAACCACACAAGTACTCTTTGTTTTTAACAATATTAGGAATACCGGCCCAATAAAACACGCCTGGATCCCACGGCCAATATTCTAAATATTAAGATCTCCCTCACTAGTGGTTGTGTCCATTTGGGTAAACAACTTTCAAGGATGTGGGTGAAGCACGAAACATATGGGTGAGGGCTCATTTCCAAAATTAATATATTTAGTGATACAGAGTATTGTTTCTGGAGGTCCTAAAAAATGGTTGGCTATACCTTTTGTGTATTTCTATTTATGAAGTCCAATAAAAATCCAAGCAAGGGGAAGCAGAGAGCAGAACATAGCAATACACAGAGTAAGGCATGTTTAGTACATTTGTGAACATTTGTGAACATTTTAACACTGCCAGGACTGCTGTGGGCAGAGTTATCAAGAGATTTTATTTTAGTGATGCTCAGTTTTTTAAAATGCTCCCAATTTTCTTGATAGCAAAGGAACAAAGCTGGACCAACATTTTTTATTCAAGTGAGAAGGGCACCACTATTAAGGTACGATTACACAGATCTAGGCTGGCTGGATGGGTAGATAAGCCACAAAAAGGAAACTACTATTTGTGGGGACCTCGAAAATTGTCTATTTTATCAATGCCAGGAAAGCACACAAATGTTGGCACATGGGTTATTAAACTTCAGTTTACTTATCTGTCTAGCAAATGTCAAGACAGTTAAGTGACTTAGCAGGTCTTCTTTTGGAACCAATGAATAGTTTAAAAGTCACATGAGCGCAGGGTAAAATCAGGCTTTACACAATTAAAGTTGAACTACAGAATTAAGAAGCACAGGAACGCAAGAGAGGTCAAATGCTGTAAATATTAGACTAGATCTTAAAACCTTTAAACTCAAAAGTTTTCTTCATATACAAAGGCTCGCCATTAACTTGTTGTCTAAATTTCTTTAAACAAATCTACAACTGCAAAGTAGATTCCAATAATTTGAAGACTGAATTGGCAGGATAACAATTTAAGGATTTACATCAACCTGGCAGAGAAGGCCGATGCTCAGATTACGCTTTAAGATTTCTGTAAAAACATCCTTAGGCCACAGAGGAGTAGCTAACTATCACAAACATTCTATACATGCTTAGCCAAAAATACTGAAGCTCCTGATTAAATCATTTGGGAGGAATCTTGTGTCGACTAAAAATTGCTCATCAGTTTTCGTGACTATTTTCTTACTCAGTTTCTTCAGGAAACATTTCAAAACTGTACGAACAGCATTGTTGTTTCATAATGTTCAAAATGCCTGAAGAAAATGTTAAGGCTCTGCATGATGTGTTATCACTACATGCATCCCATATGATCCAGAAATCAAATCAGTAAGATAAACACCACATAATTAATGATCATCTTTTAACCATTTTCTATGCTAGTAAATTTCCAGCAGCACTTAAGCAATTACTTGTTTTAAATCAAAGAAATTTCTATTTTGTACAGACTTGTGGCATAGTCACCGGTTTAAAGATGGCACACTGCTATCCCAATTTACTGATGTATTTGAAGGGAAAATGGCTCATTTTACCAAATCAAGCGTTGTATGAAGTGAGTTTTTTAGAACAGCATTTTGATTTAGAGAGATACAGCTCCTGAAAGTAATTTGTAGTAAGACAATTTAGCAAACAAATAATATGCACAACCAGCACAAGCTGGGGACTTAGGTCAAGATTTTTACAAGGGGCGGGAACGAGGATTACAGTAGACCAACAACGAGGCTGTATATAAAGACAATTTCACTTAAAAAAATCGTTTATTATTAGTTGAGGGGGTAACTGGCAGATACCTCCCAGAGTGATGTAGGGCCACACGCAGGGGTGGAGAGGTGGTGCCCATGGAGGGTGCAGGTGGGGGAAACCACAAGGACGGTATGGGGGGGGGACAAAAAAGCAAACCGGAGAGCGAGAAACGTGGAGAGCAGGGGAGAAAAGCAAACATTTGAGGAGAAATGTGGAGCACAAAGACAAGAAAGCAACATGGAGAAACACAAGGGCAAACATATCACAAAGGGAGCTGAGAAGAAGCACACAAGCAAGAGCGCAACACATAGCAATAAGAGGGGAGACAAGCACACTAAGGAGGCATCTGAAAAACACATGCACTAATCGAGTGCTTAAGATAAAAGAAAAAAAAACTAGTTTCTTAAAAGTGATCAGTGGAAGGGCACAAGTAAAGGTGAAATGCTCCAAAAAATAAAATTAAAATACGGTAAAAAGGACTGCCTCGGGGTTGGTCTCCCACTGTAAGCCCTGGTGTAAGCTCTACTCACTGCAGAATAGCTTTACATGTTTTGAAGGTTTCCACAGAGTAAACTGGGGGCAGGAAATATTCTAGGATTATTATGGAAAAAATTCCTTTTATGAAGAACTTTTTGGTCTCAAAAAGTATACATTATCTTGCATAAAAGGGATCTACTATGCGTGTTGAATGTGCTTCTTGAGAAACAACAGAATGCAGCCTCTCACCGTGAAGTCAGACAACAGCTAACGTGGGATGACCAACTGTGCATGAAAAATGAGAACGAGACAACAAACTAGAGGATGAAAGCCCTTTTAAGTAAGTATATGCATAATTTTACTAGGAATCAAGAGGTCTAGTTTGCTGCTGAACATATATCTCCATGCTTCACCTAAATAACAGACTTGGCCAGTAGACCAAGTTGGGGTATTAAGTGGCAGAATCAGACCCTTTGTATTTCGATGTGGGATATAGTCCCTAAAGGTTAACTACGGAACATTAAGACTGCCTTTACACTCGGACAACACTTGCAGATCCCAACTGCTTAAGAATTTGAAAGCAGCAATGCACTACCAACTGCCCTCTTATACAGACCAATTGTTAGAAGGCAATGGTGTCAATGGCACCACTAGAACCTCGGGTTTCAAGGCAGGAAGCCGACTTGCATGCCAACATCAGCTATCCAACTACCAGATACGTGCAACCACTTAGAACAGGCACTGGGCGAGATCACACTTAGCTCAAAGAAGCCACCTTCATGAATGAGGGCTTGTATAAATATCTAAAGTTACGGTGTCAAGAACCTGCTCTCGGAAATCACTGCAAAAAGGCTGAGATCTTAAATGGCCAGAAAATCCTGCAGACGTCAAAACTGCACGTTTTTCTTTGCCCATTGTGAATGACAACTAGCCTAAGAATAGTAAAATCCCTTTAAAACGAACACATAAACTAGAAGTAATGCAGATTAGCTTTTACCACTGAAAAAAACATTACAACAACCTACAAGGGGTCCCACAACTCCTACTTGGATTAGCCAAATAAGGGCAACAATCATCTTTGCATGGAAACCATGAAAAAACTACCAGCAGCAGAGTGATCACTGCTTTTCTAGCATGCAGCAGATTAACAAGCACATTCTGGAACAAAAGAAAGGTTACGGACTGAAATGTACGTTTATTTTAGGGTGCAGTTGTGAACCCATTCTATTTTAGACAAAAACACCTACTGACGTGAAACTTTCTAAAATCTATTTAAATACATAAACACCAAATTGAATTTCAAAACAGACTTTCCTCGGAAAAAACACATATTTAAAAACTGTTGTAAATAGCTGAAAAGTCAATCCATAGTACCGATCGAGAGGGGGGGGGGGGGGGGGGGGGATAAAATGTTTATTTTCGATAGTAAACGTTTCTTCGCCGCTAATGACAAGGGTAACTCGTCATGGACTTTCCATTGATTTCAATGGAAAACAAATGAGCCTAAAAATAATGCCTTAGCAGCCAAGTGGTTAAGTCAAGAATTGCATTAATGCGGTTCTCAGATGGTACTTCGACTGCACACACAGCAAAACGTGTAAACCACTCGGTATTTGCTCAACACGTCTCAATTATTAGCCAGACACAAATATTTAGATAGCCTTACTAGTCTTTCAAACGGGAAGTAGACAAAACAAATCCATCCGCACGAATTTTCGTTAAACAGGTATACCAGACTTAAAAGGATAACAAGATAAACGTTTACGATCTAGTTAGAATTGTACAAAATGTTAACAACCGCAATCAATCCTCAATCTAACTCCAATAAAAACGAACGATAAAACCGCTTATCCAGCTCCCTCTATATACACGATCATATAACACCACAAAAATGCAGCATCGAAGATCACATTAACTCGATTCCTTCCCGCCAGTCTATCACGTGAATATTTGCCAAAACGTCACACGGGGAGGCAGTGATATTAAACAGTTTATCGGCAAACCATTTGTCTGAAAGCATAATTGAAAAAAAAAAACATTTATTGTCATGCGTTAGCTTCATAAATGTTACACACATTTAAAATATTGACTTCGCCCAACGACAGCTGTAACAATACACCAAAACCAGCCTCACCTGAAAAGCAATTATTCCCAGCCACTATGATACTGTTAAATCTTCTTTTGTTATATTTCTTTATCAAAAGCAACTTCATTTTTAGAGCCTGTGAAATCTTTCAATCGGTGCAAATACTGGTGAAAGCAGAAGCCTCAGAGAAGAGCACATTTGATTTAAACACAGCTGCAATCCCAACCTTATAAACGGTCAAAGATTAGAAATTAATCCAACCACAGTGAAGAATTACATTTTAACCATCTAAATGAATTGTGCAGGATTATGCGTGGATTATTTATATTATAATCAGCAGCGTTCCAGCTTCTAAACATATAGCAGGGCCATCTTTGATCAGGATTTTAGGGTATAAACAATGACAATTTAACTCTAGTACCCAGTTCTTCTCTGTTACGTTTATAACAAATTTGCTGCTGCACACAGGCAGAAAATCTAATCCTTCGGTTAGAACCCTCATTTTATCTCAAATACGCGTTTTTCCATATCCCAGAGTTTGCTGCACTCTGCCATCTGGCGGTACTGCTATCATTTAGACTACTGCATGTGTTCAATTGCATGTCACTAAAGAGAGGCAAAGATCCTGTGTAAAGTTCTTACTTAACCCCTTGGCAGCGGCGGTAATTCCGCCACGGCTCTGGGGGGGAAGAGAGGAGGGGGCCGCGTGGCGCCGCCATGCTCGTGATGGAACCACTCCGTCACGAGCCACGGGCGCGCTGTGCTTATTACAGACTCGTTCCGCCACGGCCCGCCCGCTAAATAAAACGACCGCGCAAGCACGGAATTGACGCCGCGTGGGGGGGGGGCGGTAGGTGGGCCGCGTGGCGCCGCCATGCTCAAGACAGAACCACTCCGTCACAAGCCACGGGCGCGCTGTGCTTGTTACAGACTTGTTCCGCCACGGCCCGCCCGCTCAATAAAACGGCTGCGCAGGCGCGGTATTGACGCCGCGTAGGCGGGGCGGCCGCGCCGTGACGGAACCACTCAGTCACCAGCACAGCGCGTCCGTGGCTCGTGATGGAGTGGTTCCGTCACAAGCACAGAAGGGGTTTAAACTGACAATTTTTTCAAAACAGTCAACAGAAAAATATAACTACTTATCCCATCGAGCATGGACAAATTAGAGGATTACAAACAATCATCACATGACTTATCAACCAATTCATTGGTCCTAGGGTTACAAGTTTCCTTCTGCCCTCAATATTGTTTTTCTTTGCTGTTCAGAAGGTAGATAAAGAGATTTACTAATTCCCCAAGCCTTGATGAGTTTATCATTTTACATGGTTAGAAACCGCGCTAAAAATTGTCCAATATGGTGGTGGTAGTACTGAACTTTTGTTACAGGCTCACACCAAAGCTGTGCTGAGAACACAACTTTGCTGATTGCATGTAATTAGGAAAAGAGATGCACACAAAAAAAACATGGTGGGAATTAGTTTTAGTGTGCATTGTGCATTCAATACCACAAGAAAATGCAGAGCATTTTTGATATTGTGTTCCCTAAGCCGTAACTGTGTAAGATGGTCCTACATTTGGATCGAGGGATTCGGACGATACCATTAATAGGCAGAGCGCTTTCTAAATAACACCAGAATCCTGAGATGGCAACACAGGAATAATTTCACAAGTACTAGTTATATATATTTTTTTATATTGTTTGTTTATTCTGGTGTAATCAGCATGAAACTCAACTATGCTTAGATGGTTAAAAAAAAATAAGCGAAATACTGGGCTATACAGCTTAACTGTCTGTAGTAAAATGAAGAACTGATTGAATTGTTTAGTTAACAATACAAAGTTTCAGATAAAATAGCCTTCGCTTTATTGATCATCAAAATCTTTATTATCACTGGGATCATAAAAGTCGATCACAATACTTCACACAGAACTGAAAAATACATAAAATAGGGATACAAATACAATAGAAACGTGACTAAAATATCAAATTATATCAGCAAAGCACATTTTAAAAAGACAGCACTAATACACAATTAAACCAGCTCCCCTTTCATACTTGAATCTAATCTAAACATTCGAATCTGCAAGAATTCTAGGTTCCAGTACACCCTGATGAACTGTCAGAACAGTAGTTACCTTGTATACACTTAGTTCGTCTTAGCCATAGGCCCATTAGGTATTTAGCTATACCAACAAGCATTCGAAATGCAATAGGTCTCGCCTTTGTTTAAGTTAAAGCTATTTGCTTTGCTAATGGTATTTTATTTTAGCTGTCTTATTGAGTGTTTGTATGTGATATGTTGTGCCTTTATGTTGGTTGAATTGTAATTGTTATGTGTGTAGTAGTTTATGCGCATAGCGTTAGAAGGAGAAGAGCAGTGTTTAAGATTTGGGACGGGGAGTGAGTAGAAGAATGGATGAGGGTTAATGAAGTATAGTGATTTACGTAATGTTTATCATTGTCGCGCTGAGCAGCTGAAACGGGGCTTGGACAACCTAGGGAACAAAATATAATTTACAAGCTGAGGGAGAGATTGTTGAGTGGCAGATAGGTTTTTAAATTCCAGATAAACAAGTGCAGTGGTAGCACAGAGAAACGTGCCGTTTTTGCATGTGGCTTAACAAGCAGGGAAGTTACCTGCGTATATTCCTTGCCTAATTGAATAAACCCTACTTCCGGCGCATTTCTGATATTTTGTCTCGCAAGCAAGCTTTGTGAGAGAGAGTTACAGGTAGGAACCAATGTACGTGCGTTAACTTTTAAGTCATCTGTTTTAAGTGATAGTAGCATGCTTTGTGATTGACTGTGTTGAATAAATGTGTTGAATAAATGTGTTGAATAAATCTGATCGAACAGCCACTCATGAATGCTTCAAAGCCATGACTGTGTCCGCCCAGAGTTACCCCCAAAGAAGAAGTGCCAGTCACTGTCGATGCGGTTTTTCCCCCCAGAATCTGCTTTCATCTTTCTAGATGCCGGGGAGGGACCCGAAGTGGCTTCTGACGTCCGATAGATGGCAGTGTTGGGCGATAAATGTTGCACGAGTCTCAAGACTACTGAGGGAGCTGTGAAAGTAATGCGTGTCTTAACGGAAAACTGTAGCATGTGAACAACCGCCCCCGAACTTAGCTAAGAGTGTGTCCAAGGAGACAGACCAGGCACCCCAAATATGCCCTCCGCAGGCAGCCCTTCCATGGCTGGAAATGAGCGGAAGGCATTGTTGAGTAAAAAAGAAGGGCAGTCTGCTGTACTTGTGTGCATCCTACCTATGATGTTTAAGCAAATTCTCTTGGTGGGGCAATTTAACCACATCCAAAATAAAAAGCTGCTATAACGAGAGTAATCTCTCCTCCAGGAGACGTTGGGCAAATTCTAGCAGCAGACTCTACAGATGGTAACCGCAGTTTAATACATCGGTTCCTTCCCTCAGCAGAAGAGACGCTTTTCTCTTCTATAAAGCACAGTTTCAGTCACACCTGCAATTACAGAAAACTGTTCCTTCCTGGAGGCCCGATCAGAAATAACCTTGTGAGAACGTACGGATTTAAAGTTGTTCTCCATCCGCCTCTGGCTGAAAGGAAGTGGAATCCGCATTAACTGTTCATTGTTTACTGTACAGCACGCGCTCTAGTGTAAATCGAGAGATACATTTAACGAGTTCTTTTTTGCTCATAAAGCGAGAGTATGCATTTTCCTATTGAAGGTAGAACAAGAATGAAGAGCGCAACTCTGGGAAGTTTGCTTTGGGATGGGGGGGGATGGGGAAGAAGGAGCGGGTAGGATTTCCAATCAGGAGCAAGCGTTTCAGCTAGGAGCACACCCTCTTATGTCACGCCAAACCAAGATGGCGTTGGCGTGTCGAGATGGGCCGTGCTAAAAGTGGAAAAGGCAGTAACCCAAAAGACCGGTTTTCAATCACACACCAGCGTTTAACAAACAATGACGCGAGCCAAATGAAAACAAGGGTGTGGCTTAAAGTCCCTTCCAAATCTGTATTGATTCCAAAAGGCCATCAACGAGCGAGCAACGCATGCGCGCTGCAACGCCAGGAGAGACCTAAAAAACACTACTCTGTATCAGTGGTTGGCATTCTAAACGTCTCCATGTACTTTCCAGTGCCCAAATTACTACAGAATGCCACAATCCACTTTGTCCAGAAAGGAAAGGATGGACCAAAAAAAAAAAAAAAAGTATATGGATTAATGATTCCGAAACCCCTCGGCATGCAGGGCATAAACTGTCAGCAACACACTTCTCTTGCCATTTGCTGCTGAAAGCTTTAATGAGTAGGGATCCACACCTGCAAGTACAGCTGCCAAATGCTGGGCAGGGGGTGCAATTTCAAGGTCAATGAAAGAGAATGCTAGTGTTCCTTTACAATTCAGCACATTTTCCACAGAGACACTCCCAATATTTTGCTTTAATGCTAGCTCTGGGAATCATACACAGTTACTCAGGCGAGGGCCAGTAAAGTTGAAGACCCAATTTCAGGAGTAAATGCTAGACAGCTAGAAATAGAGGGATTTTTATGGCACGCTGAGATGCCATACATTTCTATGGCCAACCCAATAGGACTCTAGAACTGGAGCAGACCATAATCGATGCCAAAAGTAAAAAGTCTGCACTTGATTTTTCGAGAAATCATTCTTTGCGCCAGGTCTAAATAAAGAGGGGTCAATGGGGTACCCGCAGAACGATTTATTAAGGATCTTCAAAACGTATGCTCCACTACAGTAAGACTTTGTGTAATCGTGCAACCCCATAACTGCCCCAAACATAAGTGACCCCATAACTCTGCCGCAAACATAAACGACCCCACAGCCTTGAAGTTGTAGACCTAGATGGCTGGGGCGACCCTTCTAGATGTAGTCTTCCTATGAATCTTTGCTATGCTCACTATCTGCTGAATTAGGGATAACTTTCTCTTTTAGAAATGCTGTACCAGCACAAATTTAAGGCAAGTCTTATGCCTAGATAGTCAAATTCAGCCACCGCATCTATTGGGGTGTCACCCACTAGAGGGCGTCACTTGCATAGAGTCACCTGTCTGGAAAGAAACATACACATGGTCTTGGAGCTGTTAAGCTCTAGGCCCGCTCTCCACAGAACTGGAATATGTTTAATAGCTGTTGCAACCCCTGTGGTGTCTTGGATACCGCTTTATTGGTAAAGGCACAATCTGGGTCTACTTTTGAGAGATTCCTAGCAAGGTATTTCTAACGCTAGATGAGCCAGTAATCAGAATGTGCAGTATTCATGAACAGTCTTTTTACCAAATAGGAAGTGGTTATCAGGCAGTTTGCTGAAACTACTGTCAGCATGAAAGATAATAGGCTTTGCAACTTTTAGTAGGTCCAGATTTTGCTTAGCCTTCACAAATATAAGGCTAATTAAGGAATGAGTAAGCTCAGATAGGTTTGACAATCCTCCTGCAATCACTGGGCCCTGACTGAATTATGAATGTGCAGAGGTTACTTTAGTTTTCATGAAGAGGTTCCCCACTTAAACACTGTGCAATGGAGGAATCTTGCAGAAACTGTCCTTTTGAGGTAATTTCTGCAAAATACTTGATGGCACCTGTGAGATGTGGGACTTAATACAACTGCATTTTGTGCAATGAAATCACCCACACATACAGATACATATTAGTGAGAGAATGCCTAATTGGTAATCCAGTGGTGGCTGTACCACAATAGGGAGTGGAAAGAAAAGACTGCATCTGGCATTTAATTTGTGTCGGAAACTTACAGCCTTGACTACACAAATTATGTTGCGAGTTTCATACCCACATCGGATGGTTAGAAAAACTAGATTTTTACCATTACATTTGGAAAGACTTCAACGCAGGTACACCAGTTGGGAGCTCGAGGCAAATTATATGCTATGCTGCTTTCTATTACGTATGTCAGCAGTGAGGTATATAGGTGATCTTGAAGGCATGAGATCCTAGACACCAGCGAAACTGGTCAAAGGCTTATGGTAATTCTGCCTTAATCAGGGAACTGCACAACAGGCAGAATATCTTCCAAAAAAGGCCAATGTAGTAGCAGATACGAACTCTATCTATATTCCTCAAACCTCACTGGGAATTACACCTAGAGGTGTTTCAAACAATGGGATTCAGACGAGGTCCTTTCACTACAGATCAGTCTGCCTCAAGGTTGAACCTACTTTATCTTCATTTGGAGACCATACATGAAGGCAGTTGAGGTGGAGAGGAAGCAGTTGTGCTGTCCACCTTATTTATTATGGAGCATGTTAAGCATTAGCAAGGAGACCATTTTGGAATTTCCAGTCCTTCTACCCAGGATAAGAACATTCTAGCGAGTACAAGCGAGGGTCCACATCTAATAGTGATGGAAAGTCTTCTTCAGCTTATGGCCTGGAGGATGGATGTCAGGGGAAGTCAGTAAGTCTTGTAGTTGGTGTCAGGAAAGGGATTTCAATCCAATGGGGGCTAATGAAATTCACATCAGAGGTAGCGGATGCAGGACTGGCTCACCCATTTAGGACAGTCATTTGATCTAGATCATTCTATGTGGCGGGGTCCACAGTGGAGGAGCACCCTATGATGTGTTGAATTCTGAAGGCACTCACACATGAAAGCCACTTGTCTTTGGGTTGTAAATGAGGTATTTAACCTAAGGCTGGCTGATTAGGATATTTAGGAAAGTATTGTCTGCAGAACTGACAGCAAAGCCTACTTTGCTACAGTGGGAGCACAAACATGATATTAAGGAACTCCAAAGGAAGCTTAATGCCTTCAATACTTATTGTGCCAGTAAATTTTTAACTATCAACCTGGATAAAACTAAAACCCTATGCTTCGGGAAAAAGTTAAGCAGATTCAGTTGGTACATAGGTGATCTCAAATTAGAGACAGTTAATGAGTACTGATATTTGGGTATATGGTTCGATAGGACTCTAAATTGGAATACTCATTTGGAAACTCAAAAAGCAAAGGCACTCTCTTCCATATGTGGCCTAAAAAGGTTTAATGGGGACTATGGTGAGATGTCACACCGACCAATGCTTAGAGCTTTTGATGCAATGACCCCCCCCCCCCCAAGTTTTATATGGCGCAGAGATCCTTTATTTGAGCGGTAAGGGATCTTGGGACGCGATTGAGGGGAATTGCATAAAAAGGCTCTTATCACTTCCCCAATCTGCTATGATACAAGCCATCAGAACAGAAATAGGCACAAAGTCCTGGGTGATACTAACCCAGATGGCTGTGATCAGATTCTGGAAGAGATTAGAAGACCTTGAAAGTAAAAAAGTAGCATACTGGTGTCGCAAAGAAATTCAGAAAAGCGAGCTAAAATGGGCAAAGGCCAGTAGGGAAAAATTGAAGGGAATCTGTAATTCTTTAGAGATCGACTTGGACCTGAGATCATACCAAATCCCTAGTTCCAAAGGTGATCTGAAGCAAAGGGGGAAAGAAGTCTCGAAATTGCTTGATATATGCTATTTAACAAAGAAAAAAATCAGTGGCGTATATGTTAAATGCATGGTCCCATGAAAACTGGTTCTCCTACCTTGATAGATTACCCAATCGTGGATTCAGGCAAGAGATCCTGAGGCTTCGAATTGGGATCAACCCATGGCTAATAAACAGAGACCTTAAAATAAAAATGTTAGATCAGGAAGGTTGCTGCAGGTGTAATTTGGGAACTAAGGGAGACCTGCTGCATATCCTGTTAGATTGTCTGACACTCCTAGAACATAGGAAACATTGGCTGCGTCCAATCTTCATAAAATATGATGTAAAAACAAGGTCACAGGCGGCCACAGCCTCTTAACAGAAATCCCCTATATCGATATTGTAATTGCCCTCGGGAAATTCATAAAGGTGGCCCTGAGAGCGCTGAGAGCCAAAGAATAACAAGTAGTACTGTATGGTTTTTAGCGGAATGAAATTGTTTGGAGTGGTAAGAATGTGAATAGGTTTTAATATACAAAATAAGTTTTAAGATAATTGTAATTTTTACTGATTTTTGTACTTTTGATAATTGTGCGTATGATCTTTTTTAATGGACAAGCTTTTAAAAAATAAGTGTATGAATTTATGGTGCATACTCCATTCTGCGTTATGTTCACTGTATTGTTTAAAGACTATGGTCACAATAAACATATATTTTGACTTGACTTGATATTAAGGAACTATCCTCCATGTTCCATCTGCACCGTGATATCAGGAGCCATGCAGCTGTACAAACACTGGCTTCTGCACATAGGCCGCAAAAGGGTAAAAGTCAGAGAACTGTTTGAGTTTGTTAAGCTTCCCCTTTGTTTTCAAGAACTTAATTAACACACAGATAAGAAAGGATGATAACAGCAGATGTTGAAACCACACCTCACCTCACACAGTGAGAATGTATTCATGCTCTGCTAAGATACCCGTTTGTGAACGAAACACCGCTGGCTGCACACTTTGTCTGACTCCGCTATCTCAATGTATGCCAATGTAGATGAAAAACAGTACACAAAGAATGCGCCAGATGTGTCTGGTAGAGCATACTTGGAATCAGACTGCTTCCTATCTCGCAGCATACTTGGAATCAGACTGCTTCATATCTCTCAAGCTTAATATACCTCCACAACTGTGTTTGACTGCCGTCTCTCATTAACAGCAAGTGTACCTGATTTATGTGTTCACATTCTAGGGGCACGTCTGGAATCCAAGTCCAAATGGACCTGAAGGAGCCGCAGCCAAGGGGTCGGTTGGAGAACAGACTGACTTCAAAGTACATACTGGCAGAGGGAATTGCATTTCCCACTATCGCAGTCTGAAGGGATCACCAGTACCCTAAGACACGAGATTGACTCGGCTGGAAACAAAGACCTCAGAGGCAACACAGTCGTCGAGAACTGGTAAGAAGTACCAATGATATGAGAGACGTCTAATGAAAAATATGGCGACAGGGCAGGGTGTTTTACCTTGTTTTATGATAGTCCTGTATGATTTTTAGTGGCTAGTGATGTGGCAGGAAGAATTTGCACTGTGACAAAAAAGATTCACAATTCCAGCACTAAAATAATGATGTTATAGAAGTATTGAAAAATGGGTAGATTGTGAATTTTGTGGTGTAAATATACATTATGAAGTACAGCCATGTCCAGAAGAAGAAACTCAAATATGGGAGATGACTAAACAAGGGATGGCGAGTGGACTGTTTTTGCATGAATATACAGATAACAGAAGGCTACAAGGACGTGCCCAAGGGAAATGCAGAAATTCTTTCAACATAGGGGCACAAGAACTTTCAGATATGCCCAATAATGGCATTTATGCCAAATATTATGCTAATAACACCATGTACAGGGCACACCAAATAAACTACTTTGACAGGCTAACGGATCCCAGATTGTAGTTGTCCCCTTGCCCGATTAGGAAGTCATCCAAGAGAAGCCCAGGAGAGAACTTGCAAAAGGCAGAGAACCCAGTAGATCCAAGAGGGTCATATACTGAAGTGATGGTAGAAGGATAAAAAAGTGAGATTCCTCCTGCACACGGGACAACCAATTCATCCATTTTTAAAACAATCCCACATCCACCCCTCTTGGGAAGGTACAATACACATGTGGGTTTTTCTAACATCCCCATACATAGCCCTGTCTATGCCCTACTGACACATACCATTGGTCCAATAACTGACAAACTTTCTTTTGTGTTAACAGATAAAAACACCCATAATTTGATGGCCACTTAAAAAATTGCATGCAACAATAAAATATACCGCAGATGGCTTATTCCTTCTGTTGTATGGCGTTTTAGGATCTGAGCGAATTTTCCCTGATTCATGCCCCTATATAGGTACAATTCGTGTTGCCCTAATATAGGTATAAGAATCATACCCATATTTAGACATAGCCCATGCAGTCCAAATACAGGCATGGCAACTTCCACCCGTACTAAAACGTCACAACGATTTCTTGGAAAAACAGCTTAAGCAGTCAGGGACCTTCCCTTGCTTGAATATGGATTTGTCCAAAAACTCATTAAGTTTACAAAGAACTACTATTACCTTGGGGTTCTTTACGGACGTTATTATGCCCGACTTTACATCAAACTAGGCACCTTCAAGGTATACATATGCCTTCACTTGTTCTAGCAAGGACACCGTGGTTCGAAGCAGCTCGACTATCTCTACAGCAAGTGCCAAAGGAAGCCGACCCTCCAACTGACGCACTGATCAAGAGGCTGCATTTCTCTTGCTGAGAATCCAGCTCTAGTGTTCCCAAGCTCCCCTCGCGGGTGTAGGGAAATCGTGTCTGAGACAGAGATACCAGACCTCCTTCATTCTAAACTAAGGCATGGAGTCGATTAGACCCCAAGAGAAATCTTGGATAGATTCTTGGGAAAGAAAACTAAAACCTATGCTACACCACACTTACTACTTCCTCGTACTAGACTTAAGTTAGGTACATTGGGGTAGGCGTATTTTAGAAGCACCAGTTGAGTACTTTTAGCCATTGTTATTCATGTATGTATTTATATATGGTTTAGAAACTATACAATGCTTTTACAGTATTATTTTAGAATATTGTTCTCGCTGTACGCATTATACTTTGCAGCCTGCTTTACGATTGTAGCAGGTCACTTTACTTGCATGAGAAAGAAGACTGTTCAATAAATCCTTTTATTGAAAACGCCTGTCTCTCTATTTCTCTGCACCTCTGTTGAAACAAAGCATGCACGATTGACTGAGTAAAATATTTTATCTATTGTATCCACGAATCTGAAGATGCATTTATTCTTGGGGAAACAAAGTGGTCATATTTATACGGTTGTCAGAAACTAATCCCTTATTGTGTATTCGAGAAAGTTTCTAGTGACCTCTGAGCTAGCTGGCACTCACTATTAAGTTTAGTATATTCGATAGAGACCTAGTCGACCTCAGTCCTACATCTAAACTATAGGATATATTATTCCAATGCGCAGAGCCTATTGGGAATATAGGAACTACACTACACTTTAATATACCAAAAACTCTCCTTTTCCCACTAATGTCTACTTCGCCCAACTACAGTATCTGAATGGGTGAAATAAAAATGTTCCTCTCCCACTAGTGCTACAATATAACATATCACCAGAAGGATAACAGTGAATGGAAATGGCGAGACAGGACTTACTTAGGAACAGAGTGATAAGAGAGATACAGGGTTTCCGATCCTCCATGTATTAAAAAACAGTGATGACCCCACTAAAGAAGATGTTTTGAATTTCGCTGCTCTTTTTCGCAGGCACTAAAAACACAACTAGACTTCTTTCCGTTGACACCAACCAACACTCTCATACAATACATAATGAAATATTATTGGCCAGCACCAGTGAAACAGACTGCACTTCTGACACCATTGCCCTATTACATTTCCTTGGTACACATGGCCACAAAAGTTCCTTCCACTAAATAGCAATTTGTTCAACGGGATGTTGCCTATTTAGGACATCTCCTGTCGAAGGGGGGGGAAAGGAGACTTGACCCTCAGAGTGATATTTAAATTGGATACTCAAACCTCTACAACAAGCACGAGCATTCTCGGGTGTGGCAGGCTAGTGCAGACAATGAAACCCACTTTTTTTTTCTTTTTTTTTTTTTTAAACACATATCCTTGCTAAACCTCACGACTAAACCCTTTCCATGGTGAATTCAACACCAGAATAGTTTTCTGCAAATCTAACATGCACTTTGTGACACTCTTTTGCTTGGAATGCCTGACTGTACTAAAGAATGTAATCTTTTTGTACATAAACAAGGTAGGTGAGTAATTTCTATTCTTACACAACAGGGCGACAGGAAAAGACCCTGCATTTATTTTTCCACCACCCCTGACATGGTTGCTCAAGGTTTACCAGTATGCCTGCTTGCAACTGCAGCAACAAATGTTTCCCTAAAAGAAGCAGAAATACTTATTCTGAGACAAAATGCATCTCTATGTAACTCACTCTGTAGATATACTGTTAAAATGCAAATAACATTTGACAAATGCCAGACTAACACGAGTTATGTTCGTTCAGTCCTCATGTTAAAATACATTGATGTACCACACTGAATACAGCTTCTCTCTGCCCCTTCCCCAGAATGATACCAATGCGCCTCATGATTGTGTACTCCTCACAGAATAACAGACCAAACGGAGAATAGATTTACAGGACACACCAATAGAAGAAAGAGATGGTGACTTGTGAGGTGATGAATATTGCTAACACAAATAACGGCTACACTGCTCCGAGAGTATTGCGTCGATTGGACAAAAAGTGTTAGTGCCATTAATAAACTGGTGAAAGGCACCTTACCATCGCCTATGAAGGGGCCTGGACGCAATATTCAACTTGGTAAATGGGTGATGGTCAAGAATTTTCACAGATCCTATTGCCTACAGCAATGCGGGAATCGTCCATTACAAGTTCTGCTGGCAACATAAACAGGCATGACATTTACAGGATCTAAGAATTGGATTCGGCCTCAAATATGAAAAGAGCTCCTTTGCTTCAGACTTTGCCTCTGGCTGCAGCACATAGGATTGCCCCAACGACTGGGCCAGCTCAGCCCATCGAGGACACTGTCCCTCAATACAACCTGCGGCCATGCCCTACAGTAAGTCCATCTACTTGACCCAACTAACGATAGTTGGTTCAGAGCCTCTAGGTACTGATGACCTCACAGCCTAGTGATGGTGAAGAATAAAGAACAAAAGGGAGCCAACTGCTTAAGAGGGACTCGCAGGATGGAAATAAACCATTCTAACAAAGAAATGGTGCATACCATTTGCTCTGATCCTCATTATTGCCCTAACAGCCATTGTCATTTACTTGTATGATCTACACTTCCCAAAATTCCTGGGTTCAAATAACACCACGCTTACTGAAGATCTGCATGATTATCATTCCAAAGAGTACAATGAAAACGTTACCATATAAATAATGAACACCTATCACAAGGAATTAAAAGACTCAGATTGATGGATTTGCCTAAAACTTCTGATACAACACAGGATGCCTTTGTTGCCTTCAAGTCGGATTTTTAACCGCTTCGCTGCGGCGGCTTTTCCCGCTGTGTGCGGCAAAATTCAAAGAGCCGTTTTACATGACGTCATCAGCACACGACTACCGTGGCTGATGACGAGCAGCAGCGAAGAGGTTAATGATTCTTATTACATTCTATTTGAAGCAGTGATCGCCTGCTTTTCTGGCCGCACAGATACTGATGTCAGGCGCAAGTATAGAGATGAAATAGTGGTGCCTTTGGGTTGTTCCGTCAGAGGGGAAGGTTCATCCTACAGGGACGCTTTCAATGATAGTGTCATGAGCAAAATATATAAACAATCTGTCATAGAGATGAATAATTCGATTTCCAAAACCTCCACCTTATTTAATAAGCCCCCAGCTTTATGGGTAAAAAGAAGAGGACATGGGCATTTATGTCTCGCATCAAATGGACAGCGAGAGATGGGACAGAGTAACTGCACCCATGTATTCAGTCTGACCAATGCCTCCTGTCCCTCGTTATCAGTAGCAGCAGGGGTGAGCATTTATTTTGGTCTATAAACGAAAGGCCTACTTTTGCCTGCCCCAGGGTTGAGGGAAGGTCCCATTATCTGGGACTAGTGCGTTCCCATATTAGACACCATTCTAAGGAGAAGGTCAGTAAATATCTGCAACCTAACAGTATAGCTAGAGACAGAAGAGAGGTGGAGCAGACAGATACCTCTGCTCAAGAGTTTGGTCAGTTGGCACTAGGATTATTATTTCTTCAATATTTGAAGCCTGAGAGACTATATTTTTAAGGTAACAATAGTTAGTTATTGATATATCAGTTTGTTTCTGTGCAAATGTGCTTCCTGTTTGCTGTCAGGCATTTACAAAATTGAGCATTTCCCCACCAAGTAATGTTCACGTGTCAAACATTATGATACAGCGGGAAGGTTTGCCCACACTAATATAAATAAATATTGAATAGCAAAATTATAACCGGTTGAACAGTTACTCAAAGGGCGATTTGTGGAAGCATAAATAGGATATTGAGCAACTTTTTTTCCATGTTTTGTCTTCACCGTGATTTCATGAGCCATGCAGCTGTACAAATCCCAGCTTCTGCATGTAGGCCTGATAAGGGTAAAAGTTCAAGAACTGTTCGTGTTTGTTAAGTTTTCCCTTTGTTTTCAAGAATTGAAGGACCATGTAGATAAAAAAGGAGAAGAGCAGATGTTGAAACCGCACCTGTTCTCACACCGTGAGAAAGTATTTATGAAGACACACGTTTGTGACTGTATAAGTGTCTTCACTTACAAAATACCACTGTCTGCAAATCTGTCTCTCTCCGCTATTTCAGTGTGTGTCAATATAGTTCAAACAGTACATAAAGATTGTGCCAGCTGTGTTTGGCAGAGCATACTTGGAAGCAGACTGCTTCGTATCTCTCAATCTTAAGCTTTAATAAATATACCTCCTAGACTGTGTTTGATTGCAGTCTCTCATTAACAGACGTATACCTGAATTATGCGTTCACACTACTATGCTTTAATTCTGCTAGAAGAGTCATTAATTAAAACTTCCAAACGGATCAGCAGCACCCTCTGCCCGCTTTTACTACGCAATCCTAAATCTAGTGTGGTTTGCTGCTAACAAACTTAGACGACAACTATTGCAGAAGTAAAGCCAGCAGGAGCATAACTGTTACTAATCCTCTGAAAATAATATTTTATAGCAATATTCTCTCCTACTTGTGGGACACTGGATACAGTTGATGATGCAACAAGCTGTCCCAGAAATCTCTAGATTTTGTGCCAACTTAGTGACGAGTGAGCAGGATAATGACTTGAAAGGCTTTCTAAATTGGAGATCGGTTGTAACGGATTACTATTGGATAGAAAGTTACCGGTCTGAGGCAAGGTAGGTGTGTGTGCGTGTGCGTGTGCGTGTGCGTGTGTGTGTGTTGAATGTGTTATTCACTTTTGTGAAAAGATTTGCTAAAGAATAGGTGTTAAGATGTTTCTATAATACACATTTTTAAGTACGATGAACTACCAGTTAATTTAAACTTTGTTTATCCAACTCACCACAAAGCTATGAGCAGACATACTGGAATCTTCAGCAAGGCCAAGTCAAAAAAATGCTGCAGAGTTCGCTAGAATAGGTGGCAGGAAAAGTCAAATTATGCAGATTTTTTCACAACATTTTGTATTAATATTACCTTATAATTTTTTTTTTTTTTTACACGTCAACACTATCTAAGCAAAGGTTCACCTCTGACACCCAAGTATAGAAATAAGCAACAGAAAGGTGAACAATCCTCCTTTACCAAGGGCTTCTATTGCAGGGTGGCTGTGTTTTTTTTCTATTTTTGTAACGTTTGATCAGTTTGAGCTAGAAATAACTTTTATTGAAAACTGCAGATTATGCAGCAGATGATGGATTGTGTGGCCAACACAGTAAAGCCAGAATTATACAGGAAAACAATGTGGTGGAAAAAATCGCATAATTCTAGGGGCCCTGGCATTAGGTAACATGAGGCCACAGGGGACTTGATAGGACTGGACAACAGAAGACATTAAATGTTTTTGTTCGTATACCACAAATTCACATTTTGTGGGAAATGTAAAGTTTTGTTTGATGTTAAGGGAAAAGGTTTAAGTGAAAGTAAATACCTCACATCTCTGTCTTGAACAGAAATTGGCATTTGTACCATAGTAGCTATGAAAATTTTCATTTGTAAAGCAAGCTAATAAGCAGCAAGTGTTTTCAATCAGCCCATTAGACATCATTTTTTTAGCATACACCATCATACATACATCATCATGGACAAAACTACAGACCAGATCAAAGATATAAATTATGAGAACACACAATCAAAACAGCAATAAAACTGCTTTGGTACAGTGCAGGAAACCAAAAAGTAGGTTACACAATAAACAGAACGTGACAGCCATCTCGGAACAGTAAAAGTATAATGAAGAATATCAGCCAAACAGAGTTCCAAGACGGCTGCCTTACCATACAGAGTTTGGCAATGTTCCAGCAACAATGATAAAAGCACTGGTACAGCCAATATCAGCAGCTGAATGGTTGGTGAACTGACACATTTCTTATATCCTAGGTCTAAGGAGGAGCCTGAACAGAAGGCAAAGACGAATGGGCAGAAGCACTGGTATACAGCCGCGAAATTAGAAAGACTGGAGGGAGGAAGAGACTGGGAAAACAAAAGAGCAGAGAGACTATGGACAGGGCCTAGAGAGCAGAATGCAAACCAAAGGTTGCCAGGGACCAATATGCCAGGGGAGAAAAGAAAAACAAAGTGTAAGGCCAATGCACATCCAGAGGGAAAACATGACTATTATAGAGGATATATTCCCCGGCTTCCGCAGCAGAAGAGTATCACTCAAACTATCAAAAATATTAGAATACCTAAAATACTCCTGGGGTGCGACAAGCAAAAACAGAAAGGGAGGCCATCAAAAGAGAAGGATTATATTGACAATAAAGCTTTTCAGTCCAAAACAAGGAACCAAAGCCTGTTCCAAAATACGTGTTTAAGTATTGGTTACAATTTGGTCTGTAGCAAGACCATAATAAACGGACTTGAATGACATGGGAATAGGAAAAGAGTGTAAACAGCACAGGCTGTATTTCATAGCAACTACTTCGGGTCTACACATACTGTGGAGGACACATACTAGCATACCCCCATTTCCACTATTCACCATAAACCTGCAGCACAAATAAATCACATCGCACTGCGGGTTACGTATGCATGCCAGCCATGCCAAATTACAAAGATTTACCAATGAGAACCACCACACACCCCCTCCCCCCAAATAGTAATGAAGGTAAAAAGGCATGAACAGCGCTACTATATAAAATCAACATTTTATTGTTCTGATCTTATACCACAACAACTTAAAGTAACAGTATCATAGAATTACTTAAATATGACCATTTCAGAATATGGAATAATTCCTTATATAGTAGGCAAATATATTAAAACATATCAAATTATTGCATACCTAAATCCAGGGGATCACATTTAATGTGGTCAAAGTTAAAAAAAAAAACTATTAGTTCAGAACGCAGAATATCAATTATTCAAAAGGGTTGAATGCTTTTAGTGTGATAAAACGTCAACTTTAAACGTCCCTTCTTGAGATAAGCCTGGTGGACCATATAAGAGTACTGTAAATTAAAGGTATTTTAGTTCTGTTTCAAAGGGCAAGTGATTCAGGAGGAAATGGGAAAGCCAAAAGGTATTTGCTCGGAGGCAAGAGCTACTGGCTTGGACAGTGTTTAGCCATGTAACACAGCAGCGATGCACTGTACAGTTTTTAGAACCAAAGCTCTCTGCTGCTCTCCATGCCACTGGAATCAAGCTATCCTGGCTGATGAGCGGTGATATCCCGAAACCAGTCTTAGGATGCATGTTTCCAGTCCAGGAAGGACCTGGCCTGGCAGTTCAGCCTGTACTGTTCCCATTGGGCACATGGTAAGACTGTTTTTTATATGGCTGGGTTCAAACTGGAATGGCGAGCAAAATAATTATGTATTTAAGTCCATATCCCTGTACTGGGGTGAGTGTAAGACATTGTTCTGCCTTCGGTCCATCAGTTGTTCTTTTAGCACTGGCTGTGTCAGTGCCTTTTTTTGTTTATTGCGTGGTTTGAGCTGGCAACTACAAGAAGGAAAGGATGTTGGACGGGGGGGAAGTGTAACAACACACACAGCAGGAAATGGCAAGAAACACGGACGACGGGTGGGCTTAGAGGGGTGGAAGAGAAACAAGCCACACAGACAGTGTGTGGGGGCAAGCAACAATGCAGAATGGCGGAGAGAGCAAGCAACACAGATTGCAAAGCAGCATGGAGGGTGGAGGACCAAAGCAACCCTGATATTTTAGGAGGAGACACATGACCCAGTCACAGTTGAACAATTGAGGAATTTCATAGAAGAAACATTGAGAGTTCTCCGGACTTGTGTCGAGGAGGGGAAGAAATAGAAACAGAGGTCAGAGCGGTGGTTGCTACCAAAAATAAATCGGATGTCATCACATTCAGCAGGCAGAGAGTTGGAGCAGGAAGCCTAATTTCACTACCTAGCAGCACTTGGGAACTATCAATGGGGAGAAGCTGTACAGACTGATCTAGCATCTGAAAGGATATACATAAAAAGAGCAATCCACAGAAAGCTGTACTCCCCAGAAAAACAATATAGTAATGCACTCCAGAATATGAAGCCTGTTATACGTTTATCCAAAATGGCAAAAAAACACTGTCCGACAGAAAAATCTACGTTAACAAATCAGATTTTTTTCCCAGCCCCCTAATTTTCTTAAGAGTACAGTTCAAGAAAAAAAGTCTGAAACCACCCTGGGTCCATGTGTCATGGGTAGATTGCCAGGGCCAGACGACCATCGCATTATTTGAATATCTTTGCAAGTTGACTTAGCCAGCAACGCACATGAAAAACTGCACTTTAAAAACTAAATTAATGGGGAAAGCTTGGGAGATTTAGTCAAGTTTGAAACCCCTCTCATCATAAAACAACACCACAGAAAGGCAAAAAATATTTGCCTCCTTATAAACAGCAGTTCAGACTGCAATCTTGAATATTTAAAATCAGTTGTTTCAAAAATGTACAGAGACCAAAAGCACTGCATACTAGAACACTGCACTTTACACTTACCAATGCAGACGTCTATCTTTCCTTTAATTGCCGCTTCGTGTAGTGGAGTGTAATTCCAATTGTCTCTGGCATTTGGATCTGCACCTTGGCAAAGGAGTAGGCTGACAACCTCTGCATGGCCGAAGGAGCAGGCATTGTGAAGGGGGATTAGCCCTCCATCATCTCTGGCATGGACATTTGCACCAGTCTGGAGTAAGTGTTCGACCACATCCTTCCTTCCAAATCCTACAAAACAAACATGAAGTATCTGAATTAAACAAGCTCAATAAAATAAAGTATCCAAGTTATGGCAATGATCTGACAATCCATAAAGCTTTCTGCACAAAAAATATATTTTCTAAAAACACACAATATTTCAATGTCACCCATACCACTTCATTAATCAGACACACCGTTTTTGTTCAATTACAAGACCAAAACAAAAAAACGTTTCTGGTATTTTGGATACACAAAATTATCTTCAGCTCCTGCTTTCAAATCTCAGAGTGCCCCATGTACTGAAAAAAGGGGTCGGCAAGAAGTGTATTAGATCATTGCTTGGTTTTCTTTGGTCTATGCCTTATTAACTTTTTAATAAGACTCGCACATCTCTTAAAACCTCAGAATATTTGTCCTGACAGGCAAGACAGCTCTGTATAGGGGTTAATAATTCTCAGAAGACCGCTGAATTGTTCCCTGGCCTGCCCATTATGTTGTTCTACCCAGGCCAGAAAGATTACAGGAAATGTATTTCCATACAGATCATTCCTTTTTACAATGTTCCATTTTACTTCTGCTTCACTTATTTCTATGAAGTATACGCGTGTCAGTGCAACTATTCTCTTTAAGATCCTGAATGTTGATCAGGTTCATGGCTTTAGGAGCCAAGTTCTAAACTGTTATACTTTTGGCCCCCCATTCCATGGTATCTCTTTGCTGTGTGCAGTTTTTTGTTTATTTCAGTTTCCCGCACACCAATTGTTTAGATGCCCCTCGATAAAGGATCGCTAGCTCAGAAATGCAGCAAGCCAATGATCAAAAAAACAAAAGCTAACAAGAAAATGCTGCAGAACAGTACTTGCAGCACCCCGATCAATTGCACTCTTGCTTTCCCTGGAAGGGAAAAATAGACGTTTAAGGGGTTTCCACTTACCAATCTATACTCTCAGGAACACTGAAATAGTTCCTGGACATTACAATATTTTCCCTAACACAAAAACAAATTGTCTCCTAGACCTACACCCAAAATCAAGTAATTCATCTCCCGTGATGAGGAAATATATTGTGTTGCCCCCAGATCTGCTCCCCTGAGAGCACCTAAAGTGCCCCTTTGACTTGAGCAACATTTATTTTTCATATTTAAAAAAAAAGCACCAGAGTGAGACTTCCTGGCCGAAGTCATCGATCTGTGTTCCCTACCCACTTTCCACATTTCAGTTGTCCTCAGGTGAAACAGATCCGCAAGAGAAGAACTTAATTCTAATTTTTAAACATAAACGATAATCTGTTTCCATACAGCAGAGGAATTTGTAAACAAGCATTTACAATGCAATGGTTTCGCCTTTGGAAAAGTTAGAGCTATTGGCATTGTAAATGACAAAATTTGTATTTATGTGTTGGTTTTGAAAACAGATATATAAATGGCATTGTCATTTACATTGCCATTAGCTTAATCTCTGCAGTCACTCTGCACTCCCTAGCCGCTCCCTTGCACTCTGCACTCCCTAGTCACTCAGCTTCTACACCCCCACCCTCCAGCTCCGCAAACCACGCCCTCGCCACTGACCCTCACATCTGAAGAGTAACCACCGGCAGATCATTCTCCCACCTCGCCGCCAAGACATGGAACACCCTCCCATCTGCCTACGGCAGACCGAAGACCTTCTGACCTTCAGAACACTTCTCAAGACCTGGCCCTTCGAACAGTAGCAGCATACCCCCCCTTAGCGCCTTGAGACCCTCGCGGTTATGTAGTGCGCTTTACAAATGCTACGATTGATTGAATTCTGAGAAGTGCTGGTACTTTCCAATTAAAGGTATTGCATTTCTCTTGAGAAGTGCCTGCATCCCTATCTTTTTAACCTAAAATGTCTCTCCTTTACACACAAAAGGCATCCCTTTTAGAGCCAATGTGCTCCGCATTCGGCCCACAGCGACTCTTCCTCAGAAACATTGTTCTACTTTCGATCCATGGCACTCTTTCAGGAGCGCCATCTCTTTCTTTTAGACACATAATGCCACCTGTAATGAGTGTACGTCACAACCTCAATGCTGTTTTCACACAAAAAATATCCACTTCCACACAATGCCTGGTTCAAACACAGTGTCTCCCTGTTAGAGGCCAATAATCTGCTCCGTTGCCACTAAAATGCTTCCCGTTTAGCCTTAGAATGTCCGATGTCAACTTGAAAATGCACACTATTATACCCAAAACACGATTTGTCACAGCAGGAATACGGTCCAAACCCTGCTCTGTTACACATACAAACCACAACTGCCACAAGGAAGGACCCCAACAAGTCCCAGGAATGTCATATTATAGAGAGATTTTCGTAACTAAGAATTAGACCTCATGCCTAAAATGTACTACACACACCCAATGTTCATTGGCATACCCCAGTATTCCATTTCAGGCCCAAAATGCACTCTTCCTAACCCAAAACGTCACGAGATGCCCAACACGTCCTTTGTTAACCCGAATACCGTCTCAGACCCAGGATGCACTCTGCCAGTGCTACAATCACGAGAGCTCACTTTGCTGCACTGCACTTTCAGACATTGTTTGCATCCTGCCTGTCAATACACGATAGCTAAGCCCAGTAATTCCCATAACACCCTTATTTTACCCACAATGACACCTCGAACTCAGAATGCCTGCGGCAGGCAAGCAGTGTGATTCTCGGGGCACCCCTCTTTCCCACCCACCCTGCATTATTACAACCACACATATTGCGAAAGAATCAGCTTGTAGACAACGTTCCTCCCTTACACATAAGAACCCCCTCTCCTCACTTGCACTTACCCAGCACTGTAGCCAGCCGGTGGTCCATGCTCTGGCCTAAAAATATTTGCTTCATACACCGGACTGCCCCAGCCCCTCCAGTCACAGCACGAAGATCCCTTCTTGCACCCTGGTTCGACTGTACAGTTCCTCACCCCTGTCCCCACCTCCACTCTTCAACTTATTCTCAATTAGGATCCAGGAATGTGCACTTAAAAGTGCAGTCCACACCCTAGCAACAGGCAAAATAACAGCACCCTCGGTGAGCCCAGGCCAGGCAGGGCCAGTCCCTGCTCTGAGGTGCCTCCGGTAGGAAGTATCGACCAACTCAGAGGCCTGGGTGCTCCCATTTGGGGTAATTTTGCTTCATTCGAGTATCTTACACACTAGTACCAATCTAAAAAAAAGTACATATAAAAGTAGTTATCTACAAGTGTTCCTATCCTCCAAAATACTTCTACAGAAAAATGTGACACCATCTCTTTCGGGCTGAAAATGTAATTTTTCAAATGATTAGTTACTTTCCATCCTAAATATCAGAGCTTCCTTTCCATTTTCATACCCTTTTGTCATTTTGACAGAATAAAAGGAATCTGACCAAAATAAAACCCTGCCCGAGTCTCTAGGACAAGAGAGAGGGTTTGTAGTGTAGGGCTGCCGCTAGCCTTTTGGGGCAGACCCAGGGCAGATGGAAGAGTGGATGAGACCCCATTCCCGCCTCTAGTGGTGGCCGGACAGGGGCCTGTGTGTGTGTGTGTGGCACAAAGCTTATTAGGAAGTGCGCTGTTAGCGTGGAGGCGTGCAGACGGCACTGTGAGAGAGCCTAACACCACACAGCACACACTAAGTAATATAACAGAAAGCTAATAAAATACGAGGAATGCTCCCAATCCTCCTGTCCGGAGCGAAGCGAGGGGATTCGCCGAAGAGAAAGGGAGAGCAAAGAGAGACAGATGGAGGGAAAGGGCGTAAAAAAAGACGTGGGAGGAAAAGTGTAATGAACAGCAAGAGGAAGAGAACGGGGGTGGGTGGGGGAAAAGGGGAGACAGGCAGTGAAAAACACTCGTGACAACAGAGATAAAGGTTTGTAGCTTTAGTTAGTTCGAACAGGCACTAGAGGCCATTCGTTTTCGAAACAAAGGAGCAGAGAAAAGGAAAACACGGACAGCGGGAGGGAAGGGCGGGAAAGGAAGGACAGCGGGAGGGGGAGCGGGCTCACGGACAGCGGGATGGGGGACGGGAAACACGAGTAAAATATGCCGCTTACCTGAAAGCCGATGTCAGGCAGACGTCCCTCGTTGCGTGCCTTCCAGGAGAAATGAACAAAACAAACCTCCCCCCACCAAAAATAAGCACCGCCCACAGCCGCATGACGTGGGCCAAAAGCGAAAAATTCTCGGGAACGCCCCCAAATCTGGTCCGGCCTGGACTGACAGATCTGGCTCCCAATGGCTAGCCTCCATTTATGGAGTTAGCCAATGAGAGCCGGGGGACGTTCCTGAAGCACATATGGTAAACAAAAGATTTCACCTGCGCCCTTCGGCCAGGCAAAACCTAAAAATGGCAACTGGATAGCTATCTTGTAGGAAATTCAACTTTTCTACGTGGCCACCCCAGATTTTTCACCTCTCAGGCACTATAATTTTGCTGGTTTTAGAATGCTGTGCACTTTGCCCCTGCTAACCAGGAATAAACCGCTTGTGCTCCCTCTTTAAACATGGTGAAATTAGTATATATCCTAATTGGGATACTTCACTTACTTATAAGTGACTAGCATATGGTATACAATAGTAAGGTTAATGTTGCTAGTGGACTGTAGCACCTAATGTGTATTCACTACAGTGATACGTAAATCACTGCTTCAGGCATACCATTGTAGCTGGACTGTGGCAGTGAAGAAAACTGAAATTCGACCTCTCAAAATAAACCCTTTATGCAGGTCAAAAACGTTCTTATAAATAATAAGTCTCTCCCTATGTGGGCCTTGTAGTCTAGTCCACATATCAGGGTACATGGTATTTAAAAGTATAACACGTAGAAATGTAATGTTAGCAGGTCTTTAAAGCGACTAGCAGTGAAAAGCTATTTTTCACTGAGGCAGGTCTAGCTGTCCCACACAGAAACCATAGTACATATTAATAATGTAATACTGTATCTAAAAAATGGAACCAACTAGAAAAATAATCAAACTACTAGGTTTGTTATTTGAAATAAAAAAAATAACTCAATGGAGAATCCAATTTTTTTTTATAAATAAATAATTAAGGAAAAGTAACTTTTAGAAAGTTACCTTTTCCCTACCTGCAGTTACTAGAAGACAATCTTGCATTTGCTCTCCCACTTCCACTAGCTATGGTCTCCTTTTCTATACTGTATTCTACTGCAGGGCACAGATCAGCTCTCCTTTTCACAGCAAATTTAGCCTCTTCCCTGAAAGCGGGGATGCATCTTCACCAGCAGTTTAGGACCCCAGTCCCCTCCAAAGCTCGTTATTCACCTGGGCACTCGGTTCTCCTGTGGAAGATGCCGTCCAGCAAATCCCCTTTCTCCAGCAGACAGCTGCTCCTTCTACAGTCTAGAGATTTCCTTGTAAAAGCCTGGTTGTCTACCCCACCCCCCCCCCCCCACCCCCTGCTCAGGGAGCCAGGAATCAAAAACCCTGGATCCAGAATTCATGGTATTCCCACCCATAATCTGGTGTGGACACTCGCACAACTCAATGACAATACCTGAACATTGACCTGAGTTTCTACTCAGTATTTATCCTAGACCTTGAGACAACATGGTGGATTCCAGAGACCCTTCTTTCAATCTGGTTTAGGCAGTTCAATATTTAATTAGATTAAGATGGGTCAGCCTAAGGTCTTTGTCTCTTAAGGATTAGATGGAAGACGAGGTGGAGCCGGGAGCTCCCGGTCAAAGAAGTCCAAAACAAAGCCACAACAAGCACTGGCGTTGCCAATAGGTCTCGCAGTAGGAAAGTTGGAGCTATTGGTTTTGTAAATGACAAAGCCCTTTATGTTTTTAAAATGAAAACAAAAATAAAAAGGCATTGTTATTTGCAATTGTAATAGCTCAAACTCTCGTGAATGCGAGACCTATTGCATTGCAAATGCTTGTCTGTATGGGGATTGCTGAGAAATGTACACCGTACGCTGGTTTAGATGTAAAAGAACACACGTGCACCTCCACAGTGGAGCATCTATCCCCAAAGCCAAGATGTATTGTTATGAACGACCTGGCACTTAAACTGTATAAATCTACAAAAGGTGCTTTAAAAAACACCTAAAGAAATATTAGTGCCTGCTTCGTTCATGCACCAAACAGAGGCCTTGAACTAAAGAAGGGTCACCAATACAATGAGGCAGCTGAGCGGCGTGTACAGCCCAGTGTAACTAGACACCCCCAGAGGCGGCGGTGATCGGTTGGGGCACTCAAAGGCATTCTCCTTGGGGAAGTCATTACAGCGTCAAACAACCGGCTGTGAAGACAGCGCAGCTCGGGTAGAATGAGGGAATAAAGGTGCGCGTCTCGGCTCAGAGTGTGACCGGCCGAGGTTCAGGGAGTGTGTGGCGCGTGAGTCACCGGCAGGTCAGGTCGTGCACGCGGGAGGAGGCAGAAGGCTCACGAGGGTACTGTAGGGACTTCATTTCACCGTGGTGTGTTAGCATCCACGGCCCCTGGTGTGCACATTTGGTGCTGGCAGATAGCGCTCACATGACCGCCCACTTACTTCAAGGAACTCAACTCCTGGGAGACATATTAGTCAGTGAACGAGGGTGGCGATAGAACTGAAACCTAGATGGCGGAGATAGGACTTCTAGATCAGCATGAGGGGAGAATTTAGTCTGACGTGAACGGAATGCGAGTAAAGGTGAAGACATGGGAAATTTCGGCGAGATAGAAGAGGATTAAACATAACGGAAGAATTGGGTTTAGATGAGTGACCGGGGTTGGGATGGAAGTGGACAAAGAAAAGGATAGAAAAGCACAAGGGAGAGCAAACGATGTGAAAAGAGACGAGGGGGAGCCACGGCAGATGGAAGTGAAGGGACTACAGGAAGAGGAATGGAAGTAAACAGATGGTTGGAGACGGGCTACGGGGGATGAATTGAGATCGGCAAAAAGACAAAAACGTAAAATAGACTCTGAGGATGGGGAAAAACTGGAGGCAGAGATTCTGACTGAAAGGACACCTATGTGGAAAGACGCCATGGAGTCATAACAGTGACAATAGAAAGAACGCGATGGAGGCCTGACAAGACGGTGTTGGGGGGGGGGGGGGGGGCGGGAAAGAGGCTTTTAAGCACTGGAACTGGAAGTCTAAGAGGCAGGAAAGCAATGAATCGGCGAATACCAATCGTGGGTCTAATGCGTTACAGCAGAGATATGAGCAGGAGCCGGGAGGTGTCAAGAGGTGCAGCCAAGCGGGGTGAGAAATGGAGGCGCCAGGACAAATGGAGGAGGAAGGAAGAAGGCAAAGGGCAAGACAGACTCAAACAAGAAGGACTGGGCGAGAAGGGAGGGGGGATGCCAGCAGGGAGAGAGGAGGAAAGGTGGGAGGGAACACGGCCTGGGGGAAGCTGGCTGGGGAGGGGGAGGAGAAATGCAAGTAAGGCTGTGCGCGGGGAGAGAGAGAGGGGAGGTGCTGGAGCTGGGGAACAGATGGCCGCGAAAGTTTATGGCCCAAAAGCGCGTGCCTGTATAAATATAGCCAATAGGTCTCGCTTTTTGGACCCTATAAGTATTTAGTTATGCAGCAGAATATCCTTGGTGCAACAGCACCAACTGTTGCATGGCTAAACACTTATAAGGTCCCAAATGTTTGACCTATTGGCTATGCCAATGCTTGTTAATCTTGTTAAATATCCACTCCCAAGCTGCGTGGCACCAAATCCAGGTTTGAATCTTTCAGTCTCTTTGCTCTGTTGCGTTTGTACACAATCTAGCGAGTTCTAAGTAGCCACCTCCCTCTCCTCTTTAAAACTTCACTCATAGTGCACCTCACTTTAATCAAATGGGTGGAATGCTGCTTATTGAGGGTGACCCCTACACAAAGAGAGCCCTGGCACAAAACAAGGAAAAAATACATTGTAAAAGTGTGCTACACAAAAGAAGGGAAGGGAGGAAACGGAAGAAGGTAGATAAGATGTGATAGGAAGAAATAGAGAAGAAGGAAGAAAGAAATAGGGGGACGAAGAGAAAGAAACACAAGCCAAAGAAATAGGAGTAGGAAACAAAAAAGAATGAAATAAACAGAAAAATAAAGAAACAGATGGAGGGGAAAAAAGGAAGAAGAAAAAAAGGAGAGGTGAAAAGGGAGGGAAAGGTAAGAAGATGGAAGTGTGAGAAATAGAGAGAACGCTGATGTCGTACAAGTTCTTGAGACACCCTCTCCTCAGCACCTTTCTGGTAAACTCTGTCGGAGGAATGAGGAAGCGAGCGGCGTGTTGAGTGCTGCACTCGAAGCATGCAGGGTAACAGTGTGAGGAGCAGAACTGAGGAGAGACAGACAGGCAGGCACAGATGAGAGACAGACGGGCACAGAGGAGCGGCTGCAAGGAGAGAGGAGAAATGATAGGGGGGGGGCAGCAGTGGAGAGGAGACACAGGGGCCAAGGATAGACAGACAGGAGTGACAGATACAGTCGGGGAGAGATGGGGCAGAACAAGAAGAACACATGAGAAAGAGGCACAGAGGAGAATAGATAAGGGGGTGAGCCACAGAAGAGGGCAGCAGAGAGGCAGCCGAAGCCGAGAGTAACATGGAGAACAGACGAACACGAAAAGGAATAAATAACAAGCATAGCTAGAGAGCAGCGGAGTGATCGAGGATAGACAGCCACAGAAGAGGGCAGCAGAGAGGCAGCCGAAGCCGAGAGTAACATGGAGAACAGACGGACACCAAAAGGAATGAATAACAGGCATAGCTAGAGAGCAGCGGAGTGATCGAGGATAGACAGCCACAGAAGAGGGCAGCAGAGAGGCATCCGAAGCCGAGAGTAACATGGAGAACAGACGGATACGAAAAGGAATAAATAACAAGCATAGCTAGAGAGCAGCGGAGTGATCGAGGATAGACAGACAGGAGTAAACAAGCGATGCGCGCTCTGTGCTGGGGGAGGGGGAGGGCCATTAGCCTGTAAGAACTCGCGGCAAGATCAAAAGGAAGGGTAGGAGGGACATTGGGGAACAGATGGCCGTGGAAGTTTATGGCCCAAAAGCGCGTGCCTGTGGACACGTAAACTCGAAGAAAACCGCACGAAAAAAAACGTGGTTTCACGAGTATTTTGAGCACTTGAATTCTCGCTCCGCTCAATGCGCATGCGCATTGATAGGTCGCGAGACCTAAAAAGGGTGCAGCCTTTCCACTCAGTTTCTATAACATTGTATGCGGTAACACCTTTGAGCAAAATTGGCGTGGGAAGGACAAGGATTCTCGATTCATTTGAAGAGGAAATCTGTCTCCAGCCTTCAGTTCACTGGTGCCTGGTCGACTTTGGGAAAATGCACAAACTACTGATGGACAGGATGCAGAACAATGTCATACATTCACCCCAATACAGAGATCCAGGCCTAAATCCATCCTTTTTA
This sequence comes from Lissotriton vulgaris, assembly GCF_964263255.1. Taxonomy (NCBI): domain Eukaryota; kingdom Metazoa; phylum Chordata; class Amphibia; order Caudata; family Salamandridae; genus Lissotriton; species Lissotriton vulgaris. The sequence continues at coordinate 1,430,763,414 of NC_141689.1, read as the reverse complement.
TTACTCACCATGTCATTCTAGTTTGAACCTAGCCATATGCAAATCAGTCTTGACCCTGTGCCCAATGGGAACAGTCCAGCCTGAACTGCCAGGCCAGGTCCTCCCTGAACTGGAAACAAGCATCCTAGGACCAGTTTCGGGGGTTCACCTCTCTTCGGCCAGAATAGCTTAACTCTAGTAGCATGGAGAGTACGGGACCCAAGTCTTGGTAATACCGGTCCCATATTTGCATATAAGTTGGAAGAGTATGCCCAGACGTGGGTGCCATGCTAACTACACCACTGGATTCAAGCTAGCCTGGCTGATGAAGGGTGATTCCCTGAATTTGGTCCCAGGATGCTTGTTTCTGGTCCAGGGAGGACCTAGCTTGGCAGTTCGGGCTGGACTGTTCCCACAAGGAAAGAGGTCAAGACTGATTTGCATATGGCTGGGTCCAAACTGGGGTGGTGTGGTGAGCAAAAGAATGAAGACCGGCTAAGAAGTCCCCCGCGTGGACATCAATGTGCTCAACTCGACTGAGCAAAAGACTCATGACAAATATATCCTTTTGATGCATCTGTGTGCTAAAATAAAATAGATAGGGGAAGGGGTGGGACTACAGACCTCTCAAGCTATACCTACGCCAAGCGGTCACGTTCACGGTTTGGGAGATGGCCGTGGGAAGAGGGGAGAGAGTTTATTTATTTATTTATTTAACGACTTGTAAAGCGCCTGGTGACCCAAGGGCATCCCCGTGCTGAGTTGAGAAGAATATCGAGAATAACAAAGACTAGTTGATAAGGGTTTTTTTTCTACTTTTTTCAGTCAGTCAGTGGTGGGTGAGTTCGAGTCATAGGCAGGAATAAGGGAGAAGAGGTAGGAGTTGAGACCTCTACAACCTTGAAGGGAAAGAAAGAACAAGTAGATAATGGGTGAAGACGAAATTTACGGCCCTTATTTGGAATGTTAATGGATTGGGAACAAAGATGGAGAGGGCTAGTGACCAAATATCTAAAGAGGCTCAAGCCAGACATTGTCTTCTTACAGGAGACTCACCTGATGGGAACGCGTTGCACTTTCTTAGGTAGAGGTATGTACACTACACTTGCACACGCAGCTCTTTCCTCCGGAGGAAGAGGTGTAGTAATATTAATTAGGAAAACACCTACCTTTCGTACTACCGAAACCTCAAAAGATTCAAATTGAACTTTTGCTGCAGTTCAGGGTACGTGGGGACTGAAGAAATTGACCCTAGTTAGCATATGCCCCACCGTGGCTACAAGCCCAGACATTAGATGCTGTAACCAAAATTCTGTTAGAGTCTGGCTCTTCCACACATATAATGGGGGGATTTGAATGATGTATGTGACCCGGGTCTGGATCTCACACGAATAGGCACTACAACCCGTATCCCTACATCCCTGTCCGAATTCACAAACACCTTGGGACTAATAGACCTTTGGCGCAGACATCACCCGACTAAGCGCACCTATTTATACTTTTCTGTTGCACACAAAGTCTTCTCTAGGTTGGATTACTGCTTTGTGCTTGCTAGGGAGATTATGAACACAGCAAAGGTGGAATACTTGACGAGAGGAATATCAGACCATTCGCCACTCTGGCTAACGACAGGAGGGAGGCGGAATAGGCAGTATGTAGAATGGAGATTAAATACACGGGAACTAGGCAACAAAAACCTGCGGGGAGTAATTAAAACAGAGACCAACCTTTACTTTAGCGAAAACAAAGGCCCGGTGTCCTGAGACAACGCTACAGGAGGCTTAAAACGCGGTGTTAAGGGGTAAAATACAGGAAGAGATAGCGCGAAAGAGGCGTGAAGAGACCCAACAAAGAGAGGCACTGGAAAGAAAGCTCTTGCAACTGGAGGGAGATGTAGACCCAGAGGTAGACAAGGCCCAGAAGCGCCAAAAATAACTCTTGCGTACGGAACTTCAGGCATTGGCGGAAAGGGAGGTGCAGACACAAATTCAGAACTGTTGCAACAAGGTTTTTAGTGTCAGTGAGCAATGGGCGCACAGCCAATGATAGAAGCACAAGAGTGTATGTCTCGAGCAGAAAATGTATTAATGGTGCAACTGGGTGAATGGAAAACCTTACTAACCACTCATAAGTTAAACCAGCGAGCTGGTAAAACCCACAAATTCAAGAAAAGAAAACCCTATGCACACACATTTAAAATCAGATAATTCGTATATCGTAGGATATGCAATAAATAACACAAGGTTGCAGAGAGACGATGATTTCTTGTGTAGAATGAAAATCTTCAGTTCTTTAATTTCTCAAACATTTAACATCAGCCAGCCGACAAGTTTCATCGCTTGCGCGAATCTTCAGGGTTCAAACACTACTGTATAAACTTTGAAGGTCGCTCTGCCGGTGATCCGACCCGGTAGGGCCCTTGACCAATTCGGATGAGAACAGGGGAGTGGAGAAGGTCACTGCCGACTGTGTAAAATCGGACCGGAATTCCAGGAGCTCTGAGATATTGGAAAGAGGGAGGTCGAGCGGATAACCCAAGCCTACCATCAAAATCCGTGAGTCACAATGTGACAGTCGTCAAATGGGTATAACATTTCGAAATTCTCGTTTTGGAATGAGTGATAGCGCGATGTGCGCGGTGTCAGTCGAGCTCCCGGGTCACTGTGTTCCTGGTATTGGACTAAAAATTCAGGCCTCACATCATCGACTATATGAGACGGGGACATGGCTGGAAAAATAGGTAGGAAGGAAAAAGAGGCAAGATGGGTGATTGTGATACACGAAGGAGCGCACAGCTCTATAGCAGAGGCATTTGCCTGCTTCTACAAGAGACTTTACAATGCTAGGCCACTGGCAGGTGAGGGACAAATCGTGACTTATCTAGATGGCATAGAAACCCCTTCCCCGGCTCAAGGTGATTAAGATGCCCTAGAAGAAGATATCACCTTACAAGAAATACTAGATGCTATTAACAGGCAAAAATCTGGAAAAGTCCCTGGCCCAAACGGACTACCTGCAGAAAATTTTAAGCAAAATGCTAGTTCCCTTGGTCCACATTTACTGGAGATGCACATGGCGGCATGGGAAGAGTGATCACTATCTGCAGACCATTTTTTTTTTGTACATTTTCAAAACCTTTATTCTCATGCAGAATATTGTACATAGCGTGCAGCCTACAACCCTGAGGCCGGCATCTGATTCTCAACAAACCTGTCCGCACATACCAGGAACTTCTTACACAGCCAATTAGCCGGCATCCCGGAGGCCCGGCGGCGTTCAATTAGTACGTAATTCAAAGATCTCCAAGGTTATCAACAGTTCCACAGCATTAATATCGTCTCACGCCTCCTGTTAATGTGCATTAGCATGCCTAACAATTATTACGCCAATCCCCATAGGTCGCAGGACAAACACAGCTTCCACGTTAAAACTCAATCCTAAATCCTACCCCAACAACACCCCCACCCACAATTCGCCAGCAGTAAACGCACCGAATTGAAGTTCCTAGAGAGGTCATTTCAAGTCATCCCTCATTAGGTATAGGACAGGGAGTCTAGCACTCCGCCCAAATTCTAGACAACAACCTTATTCCTGCAGGACCTCTCAATACACCCCTCAAAGAGTAATGAATGAATGAATGAATGATTACGTATTTGTATCGCGCATGGCTACCCAAAGGCATCCCAGCGCTTTAGACCAACGTTCATTCACCAAGTCTAGATAAACAGGAGGGTTTTCAGCATCTTCCTGAAACTAAGATGGTTGCCTTCCAGTCTGATGGAAAGTGGAAGATTGTTCCAGAGTTTTGAGGCCTGTAGAGAGAAGCGTCGGCCACCCATACGCACTCTCCTTATTTTGGGGACTGTCATAACAAAAATCTCTTAAGATTTTAATTCCCGACCAGGGGAGTACGGACAGAATAATGATTGCATCAATGCAGGTCCTGATTTATTGACTGCTTTATGGACCGAAACCAGAGCTTTAAATTCGATCCTCTGTTGCACTGGCAGCCAATGAAGCTGACGGAGTGCAGGTTTGGCAGAAGTTCTCCGTGGGACGTTCAGCAACATACGTGCAGCACAGTTCTGCGCGGTCTGCAGGATCTTGATTGTCCCTTGAGGGGTGCCTAAATATAGTGCATTTGAGTAGTCCAGGCGTGATAATATCAACGCCTGAACTAAGATCCTTCTAGCTTCGAAGGGAAGAAGGGTGATAATTTTCCTCAGAAGACTCATGAGTGCATAACATGTAGCAGCTACCTTCCGGGCCTGTACTGAATATTTAAGAGCTGGGTCCAGCCACACCCCAAGGCTCTTAATTTGAGTTTTGGGCTTGGGTGGTTGGCCTAGACTATCCGGCCACCAATCCTCCACCGTGGTAGGTGCCTTGTGTCCCAACATCATCACCTCTGTTTTTGTCCCATTAAGTTTTAGGAAGGATTTATCCATCCATTCCTGAACTTTATTAAGACAGGTAGAGAGATTTTCAAAAGGGGCGTCATGAGTGGTTAATGAAATAATAAGTTGTGTGTCATCTGCGTACGTTACCAGTTGCACTCCCCAAGGGAGCACCACCACAGCCAAAAGCCTCATGTAAATGTTAAATAAGGTGGGGCTGAGGGACGAACCCTGGGGAACAACACAATGAAGACACATTTGGGGAGAGGAGGCCTCGTTTTCAAAGACCACAAAAGTACTGTCAGACAGGAAGGAATGCAGCCACTGTAGCGCGCGGCCCGAGACACCAACTTCCTCCAGCCTGTGTAACAGGATGGAATGGTTCACGGTGTCGAAGGCCACGCTAAGATCTAATAGTAATATGGCCGCATGGTTTCCGTTGTCTACGATTTTCCTTGCTTCCTCAACCACTGTAATGAGGGCTGTTTCATTGCCCTGGTTTCTCCTGAAACCTGTCTGTGTGGAATGTAAGGAGTTGTTATCTTCCAGAAAAGCAGCAAGTAGAGAATTAACATATTTCTCCGTAAGTTTGCTGATAGTGGGCAAGAGGGAGATGGGGCGGTAATTTGCCCAATCTTCAGAGTTGAGGTTGTGTTTCTTCAACAGGGCCTTAACTCTAGCCTGTTTCCAGGTAGAGGGAACCAGGCCAGAGAGGCATTAATCACCTCCTGAATAACTGGGGCAACGGTATCTGATACCAGGTTAAGTATAGTAGGAGGTGCAGGATCAGTTGGCGAGCCTGACTTTAGATTGTTTAGGAGAAGCTGAGTAGTAGGGAGGTCTACAGGATCAAATTCCTTCAATTGGGTCAGAGCCATGTAGGAGGAAGAAGGAAATGCAATAGGTGTGTTTTGGAAGGATCAGTATATAGTGGCCACCTTATTAAAAAATAATTTTGCAAGTTCCTCACATCGCACCTGTGCAAGTGATGGGTTGTCAATAGGGGAAGGAGGGGTGACCAGGGATTGAAAATTTTAAAAAATTTATCTTGGGGAGTTGGCGGCTATGCTGGATTTTTTCCTACAAATAATTAGATTGAGTGGTTTTAATCTCCTGTTTATACTTCTTTAAGGCAAGTTTATAGCTGGCCTTATCAGTTTCAGAATAATGTTTCCTCCACTGTCTTTCATGTTGTTTACATGCTAATTTCAGTATTTTCAAATCAGGCGTGTACCAAGCTTTCTTATTCTCACCACTTCTATGAGATAATTCAGTTTTTGGGAGTGTGAGGTCCAGCGAGGCCTCGACCCACTGGGTGAAAAGTATCGGCTTCCAGAGGGTCATTGGTAATTTTTGGTAGAGTGTTTTTAAGATTGATAATCCAGGCTTCTATTGGAAGTTTGGACCAAACTCTGCAATTTTTTTTACGAGTATAGCATGTTCAACTTGCTCCTGTGAGGGCATAGAAAACAGCAGTAGTGAATGATCAGACCAGGGGACCCTGATGGCGTTGTCGTAACTGATGGTGTTTACATTGGTGTAGCAATGATCCAGGATATGTCCTGCAGTGTGCGTGGAGTCTGTGACTAACTGCTTCAGATGGAGAACCTCCAGACCGGCGAGTCTGGTTCATCTGCATAGATGTTAAAGTCGCCCAGAATGGAAAAATTGGGCTTAGTGCTAGAGTAATTTATTGCCATGTTTGAAAGGTCTTCACAAAATTGAACATACAGGCCTGGGGGTCTATAGAGCAGAACTCCGGAGAAAGGACAGGTGGGAGAAAAAGAGATGGCAAACCTAAGACTCAGCTACGGAGATTAAAATGTTTTCTGTTCTGCATCCTAGGGTGTTTTTAAAAATGATGGCAATCCCTCCCTCCCCCGACCGTCAGGCCGGTCTTGTCTAAGTATGGTATAGTTGGATGGTGAAGCGCGGACAATGTCCGTCTGGGAGCCATCATTTGTCCAGGTTTCCGTAAGGAAAAGTACATCTAGATCTCGTTCCTCAAGGAGCAGAGCGAGCTCAGTCACATGTTTTGGTAAGGTATCACTTTGTTGCCTTTAGAAAACGCTGTGTTCACCGCCCCCGCACTCCTTACTGTCTAATAACACCTCCTTCCTGACTCCAGCATTACTCTATGCTCTCCCCATTCCCAGTAGTTGTCCCCACTAATCATGTTCAGTGTGCTCCTCTGGCGCGTCGTGCTCGTCAGTGTCCCCGCCCTGCTCTGTCTCCTCCTCTACCTCACTTGCGTGGACATATGTCTGGTACAAACCCCAGAAGTTCTTGGGGCGACTCTTTGGTGGAAGCAATTCACTGTATGTCTCAGATTGAGTACAGCAATACAGCATATCTCTGACCCATCTTTTCTTTGTAGGCAACGGACCCCTCATCCAACAAATAGCCACTACGCGCCTGGCCATTAGTAAAGCCATATCCGCCAGGCGCCTTAGCTCCATTGGTAGTGTTTTCGAATATCCCAGCAACGCCAGCACCGGATTGGCTATTATCTCTACGTCTAATATCCGACTAAGCTCCGAGAAGACGTCCACCCAGAATTTATTGATACCAGGACAGTGCCAAGCCATACACTATCTGCAGACCTTTATGATGCTACAATAGTAGTAATCCACAAGCCAGGGAAGTCACAAGTGTTGTTGGTCATACTGCCCAATCTTGTTGCTTAATGTTGAGATCAAAATCTTGGACTCTGTATATGCAGCACAGTTGGCAACAGTAATCTCGGCCCTTATCCATCAGGACAGTCAGGCTTTATGCTCCAACGAACTACACGTCTTAACCTGTCTAGCCAACTGGCTAGATACGGTGAAAGACAGACCCACTCCACACCTATTCCTCTCCTTAGATGCAGAAAAGGCCTTTAACACAGTTCACTGGCCTTTTATACGTCAAGTCTTGCTAAAATTCGGATTCGGAAAAACTTTATATCATGGGTTGACCTGCTATACTCAAGCCCAAGAGCTAAAGTAAAATTGTAAATTGATAAATTGATACTTGTAAATTGATACTTTTATAGCGCACTACTCACCGCAAGGGTCTCAAGGCGCTTGTACGAATACCGCTGTGGAACCCATCCTGGCTTTCCCTGTGAGGTGTCCACTCCTGGGCACCCCCATGGTGGAGGCCAGGCATCCTTAGCGTTGTGGGGGCCGTTGTGGAGATTAAGCAAGCTATTGCCCAGAGTTGCAGAGTGGGACTCCATGATTGGAATAGGCACAGAGGAGAGAATTATCAGGTCCGTGGAATTTTGAGCCCAAGACCCGCCGAGGCGGGGAATTGAACCCTGGTCCCGGGCTAGACCTCTGCATCAGGGTCTGCCGCTCTAATCATTCAGCCACATTTCTCTACGAGTTAATGCGACGTTATCGATGGACTTCCCTATTAAGCGAGGAACCAGACAATGCTGCCCACTGTCCCCCTTGTTGTTTGCACTAGTACTGGAGTCATTAGCATGCCTGATTAGATCACATCCTAGGATAAGTGGCTTCCAATACAATGAAAAATGTGGAGGGAATGAACGGATTTCGCTTTACGCGGATATCCTATTGTACATTACCAACCGGGACGACACAATCACACCAATTCTACAGCTATTTCAAAGAATTTGGTGAACACACGGGCTACACTAATCAACTGGGACAAATCTAGCATATGCCTTGTAGGAGGCACCTTTGATATAGATGCAATGCCAGGGCACCTCCCAGTGGTTAGAGAGGGGTTTAAATACCTGGGATTGTTCATCTCTACGAGTGAGGTGGACTGGCTATGCGGAAATATTAAGCGGGTCATCGCAGAATTTCAAGATGACTTTGCCAGATGGCGGTGACTTCCCTCGACGTTGTTGGGAAGAGCAACCATGTATAAGATGATTACTCTCCCAAAGTTGCTATACATCTTACTATAAACACATAACATGCAATCCCAAGAACAATCTTTGCTACAATCAACAATGACCTCTGAACGCTACTGTGAGGTGAGGGTCACCCCAGGGTGGCCCTGCAGACATTACAAAGTAGTCAGTACAACGGAGGGATAGCACTCCCGGATTTACTGTCCTACTATAGGGCCGGACACCTCATTGTAGTTAATGATTGGGAACACGTGGTGGGCGACCACAAAACATATGCACTGGAAAGACTCCAATTCCAAAATCGTACCCATCTTCACTATATATAGGGAGGCGCGGGCACTAGGGTCTTCTTCCTGCTACACAGAGAGTAATTAGAGGCATGGAAGGGTGCAGGGAGGCATCTAACAAGAAACTATCATGGCAACACCGCTATTGGAAGGCAAGAGGGTACCTAAAATAGCCAGGTTGCGTGATATCAGGAAGTGGGACATGGTGGGAATCTCCACACTAGGCAATATTGTGCAAAGAGATGATCTAATCACCTCCTCTGCATTGCAAGCTGAATTTTAACTGACGTACACATAAAACTATAAATACCTCCAGCTACAACATGTCTGTAGAGGAGAGAAATTAGACAAACAAACTCCCTGAATATGCGCAGTTGGAGGGCAGCCTACTGCAGGAGGAGATACCCTCCAAAACAGTCTTCTGGGCCTATAAAACTCTAATCAATAACTTGCCTGACAAACTAAAATCCTTACGGTCCAAGTGAGAAATAATTACTGGTACGCTAGAAGACATTGATTGGGAGGGAGCCCTGATGCACCCAAGGGAGATGACAATCAAGCTGTGACTCCAACTTATACAATACAAAATTCTTCACAGGGTATATTTTGATAGGGCACAGCTACATGTGATGGGAAGAGCAGAGTCACCCAATTGTTTGCACTGTAACACAATGTGTGGAACATATTACACACACATTATGGGAGTGCCCATATGCACAGAAATACTGGACCCGGATACTAAAGGAAATGAACGCTATATTGGAAGTGCAGATCCTCCTAGAGCCCAAATACGCACCTCTGGGTATAATCACAGAGGTTGATCTCCCTGGATACAAATTACTACTACGTAACTTAGGGCTCATGGTGGCCAAAACGGACATATGCCCACTAAAAAGAGTGGAGAGCTGCATGAACCTCTACATGGGAGCAGAACAGACAACATATGCGGCCAGAGGATGTCCCAAAAAGTTAAGGAAGATCTGGGACCCATGGCTGAACTTCTATGGGTTGGAAATAGAAGAAAAGGGGAACAAGTGCTAAGCGACTGCACACTCGATATCGATATACAATCACGGACTCACACAGAGCCCCCACCTACAACTCCACAGAAAAGAACTGTTGTGAAGGGTGGGAAGAGGATTTAGAAAGATGTGATTTATTGAATCTATGTTTGCACCCTTGTCTCCTAGCAAATGCTAAAGTAACTATGGAAATAAAATGTCCTATGTACAACGACCCTCCTGCCAATGCTACAACTGAAATTTTTGTTTTGATTGAAAATGAAAATAAACAGTTCTAAAAATTTAAAAAAAATACACACACACACACACACACACACACACAGTGAAGCAAACTCTGAGGTGAGGACTTATCACAAGGACAGATTAAAACCTTATTGGAGACAAGCGAATACTCTAATGCCTCTTTATGATACCGAATCAGATTAAAAAGACTCGGTCCCAGGAGGCATCCACCCAAGACAGGTATAGCTCCATATTGGGGGTGGTCCGAGGAGGCCCATACTCCCTTACTGAGGTTTTGGCTAGTTCCTCCACATCTCTAAGCTGCATTTTTCTGGTAAGAAATACTTTTTTAACCGAGGTAATGCCAGTCTTGATAATAAGAGCGAGAGGAAAAAAGTTCTGGTCTATACAGGATAGACAATTCCTGCTTAACGCAAGTAGCCAGGATATGGCGAGGCCTCTGTCGCAAGCGCAGAGATCACCTCTAATGAAAGCAGTGTACAATATGGGCACCATAACACCGGGGAAGGGGGGGGGGCAGTTTAACTCTATCTTCAACATACTCAACCCCCAACTCCTTGTGGACAATTTAAGTGGTGCAAACTGGAGGGGGGGGGGGGGGGGGGGGGGGTACGCCTAAGATGAGTTGCAGGACCCTATTCTCTTCCATCCGAAGGGCGGTAGTTTTATAAATTCCCTATCACGAGCCCCATAGGGGAGGATGGGTAAACATTCGTTCCCAAAGACCCCCAAGATAGGAGCCACAGATGTTTTACCAATATGTGAGGCTAAGTTGTAAATATAGCCCGCAGCATTGGAAAACCTTTGTAAGACAACACATCAAGGACATTGATGTACAATGAAAATAGTATAAGGGTCAATACACACACTTGGCATACACCCTTCTCCAGCAGAAAGCTGCTAGTGCGTTCTATAGCAAGGCCAAATCTCACAGTCGCTGGAAGATCGAAATGCGGGCCCCACAAAAATTGAATGAGCCCTAAATTCATACCCTCCAGCAAGGTCCACGGTTTAGATCACACTGCGCTGTCATAGGCGGTCGACAGGTCTTTGAAGGCTAGGCAAAGGGAGCTCTGCGCTGGTATATTTGCTAATACGCAAGTGAAGATTTAAGCATTGCTCCAAAGTACCCAACACCTCCCTGAACCCATAGCACTCCAAAACCACTCTCCCAACAGGGTGCTCAGGCGATAACTAGGGGACTGCAAATCGCCCTTTTTAAAAACAGGCACTATGGTAGCAATATGGCACGAGTCTGGGAGGCCAGAGATAGTAAAGCCATTGAAACAGTGACATAATAATTGGGCCCATAGTTCTGGGACCGATTTATTTATGTGCATAGGGACCCCAGCTGGCCCTGGGGCCTTCCTAGATGGAGACTTCATAATGAAGTCCAAGATCTCTTCCACTGTGAAGCTAATGTTACTTGGTAATTCCACCATTCCCTAGGGACCTATCTGGGACAAGTCAGAAGTTATATGAGGCACTAAAATGAGCCACCCAAGCACCTAAGCTAATGATGGCAATTAATTGACCATATATAAACACACACACACACACACACACACACACACACCATAGAAGCAAAAATACATGCAACCATATTCTCCGCATTCACAAATAATGACTTTAATTTCCTCCATTTGCATCGTCACTGAAAAACACATGGTGATATTTAGCTTGGATGAGTTGTTCAGTAATCAGGTATACTGAGTTACATAGATGTGCATAAAGGTGACATTCAGAACAGCAGCAGTGAATTAAAATGTGTTTACTGTTCTTTACTATTTCAGGGGAGGGCAATGTATTCTCCTAACTTTCACAGAGTAAATATATTTGTGACAGATTCGGGCCGGAGAAAGTGCCCCTACCGGCTAAGAAAAGGGATCCAATTAATTTCACTGTCCTGACAAAAGCCATTGTTCTGAATGGGAGTAAGTAGGATGAAACATGTGGACCATATGTTCATATAGTGTGAGGGATATCTAGCTTTCCCTATACATGGCTCCCGCTCTTCGTTTTTAACCTTACCCCTATCTTAATAAATGTATCTTCTTTTGGGACAGGAGGTAATTTTAGATCTGTTTATTTGTCACAGATCCCACACCATCTCTGCATTTCGAGACACCCCCAATGAGGACGCTATCAGTTACTAGTATGCCACTGGGGAGAACATACCAATGACCAGATGTAGCAGTAGAGGGTCCCCCCAAAAACATTTCTAGAGACTCTTATGAGCTACTGTGTTTTCCCACTCCTTTTGGCGTTTGGTTATAACAATCCACCCTTAGAAGACTATTGCTGCTGACACATGCATTTTGCAATAAGTCAATCAGGCCTATTTGCTTTGTTATAACTATTCATTATAAACAGATCACATCTGAGGAATCTGACAAAGTTTTTCCTAGTGAACTTATAAGGACTACAGCCTTTACCGTTGGTTTGGCACTATAATCAAAACAGGCCTAGTGAAGAGCGCATACTCTGGCAACCAGAGTTATAAAATTACAAATATGCACAAAGTTAAAGTTGGCAAAACAATATAGAATTACTCTCAATCGGGCCTAATAAGGAGTATCAGAGTGAAAATGTTCTAACCCAGGTTCTTTCACAGTGAGAGTCACACACCAAAATCCTTGTCTACTATGGTAATCTATAAATATATATGTACTAGAACACCTGTTTACAGCCTGGAAAATATGTATTAATAATCCACTGTCCGGGGACTAGTTGCTTTACTAAGTGTTTTGCAAAATAAGCCAGGCCTACTCTCTTTGTCATAACTTTTCATAATAAGCAGGAAGATCAGACTTCTAGCAACTGGTAACTTTTCCCAGAGCACCAATCAGGCCTTTAACTGGTCACCATAATCAGCCCATGCCAACTGTTTTGAGCATAACCTTTCCCTCAAGGCAAACATCAGGGACATACATAAAATTAAACATTGCCAAAAGCTCAAACTCTCGCAAATGTGAGACCTATTGCATTGCAAATGCTTGTTGAAAAATTTAACCAAGAGAAATTTGGTATAAAAGTGACGGTGTACTGAAATACAATAGAGGTAATTGGAAAAGAGGACGATTAACCAAAGAAAAGGTCAGACTGACCCGCGATCTGACCTCTGCCAAACAATCTGGTTACTTACTTTCAGAGATCATATGTGACTGAACTGTCAGCAGTTGTTTTTCCTGCATTGTTTTAGGCTATTTCCTATAAAGGACAACCATGCAGTTATCTCCCTGTGACAGACTCCCGATTACCCGGTTACCATAGTCGTTTGTATTCTTGCTATTTTGCAGACTTAATTAAACAAAAAAACATGTATTGGCAAAGCCAATAGGCCAGGCTTGCTGTAGGTGTGATGTCACTTGTATTATATATCTGGATGCAATGATATACAAGTTGTGTGGCGCACTATGTTTGTAGCTTACGTATTTTAAGACACGCCCCCAATTACATTGACTACAGCCCTTTGAGAGACTCCCCCAGTTTTTTTTATTTCACTTAAAGCCCTGTATAGACACACAATCACCAAAAGGAAAGTGTCATAGATAGCAATGCGTTGCTCTCAATCATGAAGAGTGCACATTGAAGAAATCAGGGAGAAATCATGGAGAAGAAGGAAACATGCATTTGACTAGGAAGTGTGCAAACTGCATTGCATAGTAGGATTTGTATGGTGCCTACTTTTCTACTTTATGAGGCGCTGAAGCGCTTTCCCACAGGGATAGACAGGTACACACTTTAAGACGTGTAGCTGGAATGCTGTTGTATTTGTAACACCTGTCTCAAGGACACAGGTTGTCTCGAAATCTTAATACATCATGCCCCCATTCTGTACCCAGCTGGCAACAAATGTTAATACAGTACTGCTTAGAACGCTCAAGACACTGCTGCTCAAGGAATGAATGCAGAAATCTGAGCTCTCCTCGCTCCTCGCCCTCCCTTTAAGAGGTAGGGTATTAAGAAGAGCTAATATGATGTGTTAATGTAGAGCAGCTGGCCTTTGGGGTAGCACAGTAAGGCGGGAGACGCCTCTTGTTTACATGCAGCAACATGTAGCTGACATGTGGAAACTTGCAGGGGCCATCTGCGGTTATCATAAACTGTTTGGGGACACTGATGAGATTCAGGCTGCCAGCGCTTGTTGCTCCCATAAAGATGCGGATGGAGTAAATGCCTCACCGAGGTACTTCGAAAACAAGGCAATAGCAGACTTATTGGCAGAGAATGGGAAGCTGTACAGGCTTTTAAACACCTGAGGTGACGATGACGCACGGAGCCCCTTTTATATACCTCTTCTGGAACAGTCAGACGTTTGAAGCACTGTGCCTGGAGGCGAACGCTGCTACTGTAGGCTACCATGTTGAGAGTAGAGTATGGGGACTGCACGAGACCACGAAGATCGGGCGACAAGCGGCAGCTGACAATGCACAACAAGCAATTTCATGCGGTAGGTCTGAATCTTCTCCCCTCTGACTGCCCAAAGGTACCTCGGGACTCGGGATGGCACCTTTTTACATAAAACCAATGTGTAGTAATGTGCGTAGCTGTGATGTGGGCGCCATGAGCAAACTAGAGTTTTTCAGGAGTGTAGCGTACTCCTTGTGAAAAGTTACGGTGATTATATTCTTTAGTCATGAAAATGTTGGCCCCGGGGAAGCAAGGCACTGCTGCCATATTTAAAGACAAAGGGCAGCGCGGAGCGTTTCAATAATTAGAACCAGTGGGGCGCGCGCCACAGAGGGGCGAGGGAGCGCGGCGAACGCGCGCTGCTGCGCGTAATAGACACGGACGGGAATGGGCGGAGCAAAGGTGGGACATACGCCCGGCTTTGCCCAATTGCGTGCCTTTTTAAACGCTAAAGCCAATGGCTGCAGGCAAAAGCAAAACCACACGCACAAGCATGTGGTCAGCTTTCAAAACCCCTTATATAAGGTCTCGCACTGCGCGAGCAATGCTGCACACTGCAACGCTAGGCGCGAGACCTAAAAATCATGGGTAGGCAAAAAAAGATCTCCTAAGAGGGGCCTAATAAGGATTCTCACAGAGAAAGTCTACTATATGTTCTAGTACTGTCTATTCTAGGGAGTAACGGACACCAAAACCCCTATATACTACAGTAATTTGTGGAAGTTCACATTAAAAAATCCTTCACTGCTGGCTTTCAAACAGTCATAAAAATCCCCCCTTAAATGAATTGATGTTAGCATATGCTTTCTACAATAAATAAGTACGGCTTACTGCCTTTATCGTAACAATTCATGAACAGATCAGGCCTATGGAAGTGATCATTGGCTTACCACAATAACTAAGTTGTGCTGTAGAGAGTGTATGGATAGCCACAAGCCAGAAAGTGCAATACAAGCATCCTTCAATAAAAGCACACAAATTTGGCTCAAAGCGCACTCAGGACAACCAATATGTAGTTGGAGCCTAAAGCCCATGAGAGCTCTGTTTTATCGATCACATAAGATTCATCAACAGCTGTGCCGTTAAGCCACACCTGATAACTAAAATTAACAACAAAAAAAAGGCAAAGAAAAAAAAACATACTGTGCCAGGGTAAGCGGTTTTATCCACTCAAAATTACAGACTAAATAAACATATACCGTTCCATTTGAGGAAAAATGTTTAGCACTATTTATTTTGTTCATAATTTTGTAAACAGTGAGGATGTGGTAGGAGATTTGAGAAAATGCAAAAGACGATGGGTGTTGGTGGTTGACTTGATTGACTGCTAGAAGAAGGGATACAATAACGTAATGAGAACAAGGGATAGTGGACATTGAGTTGGTCCTTAAAATGAATCCAAGCAGACTGCAAATGATCGCAAAAAACTGAGGACAAATGGCAGAATGTCAGTGTTCGCACTTCTGCTAGCATTTCACCGTATGACCTGTTGGAAAAGCCATGAGTTTCTCACATTCCCACTCTAAAGTCATTACGATACAGAAAATTGGCTGGTGTCACCGTTTAGGGTAAACGGTGGCCAGCCATTGAAAAAGAGCATCCTGTGACGTACACTTTTCTCTTTGTAGTCACTTACTGCTGGCATAAGAGGTTGGTTATCTTCTTTATGGGTCCAAACAGATGGCCCCATAAAGAAGATAATAAACCTTTTACGACAGCAGGAAGTCCGGCGAGGGCGTCCAAGTCGGACGGCAAAAAGAGGGAACTCGGCGTCGTGGTGGGCGCTTGTTTTTCTTTACTTTTCCTATAAATCGCGGCTCCCGCGCATTACTTTTAATGTTACAAGTAAAGCGCGGGTGCCTGGCGAGCACTTGTTACACTTTGCACGTAACCACATTTTTTATTATTCTGCATTCATGTGTAAAGTGTAACAAGAGCTCGCCAGGCAGCCGTTACTTGTAACATTAAAAGTAAAGCACAGGTGCAGCGATTATACCAAAAAAAGAAATTAAGAAAAAAACACCCATTTCTTTACTTTTGGTATAATCGCGGCACCCGCGCTTTACTTTTAATGTTACAAGTAAAGCACGGCTGCCCGGCGAGTGCTTGTTACACTTTGCACATAACCAAATTTTATTATTCTGCATTCTTTTTTACGCGTAAAAGTAGTAGTCTTTGCGAGGTTGCATGCGATGTGTTGGCACAAAATAAAACATCTACGAAAGCCAAATATTAGACAGAGTCAGACCCAAACTGCCAACTCTGCTCTGTGCGAACATTCCCACCGAAAGCAAATGCCGTTAAAAGAAACCAATCTCCTAAACACAAACAGTGCCATATTGTAGTATTCCTTATTATGTTAACTTGAAATGCGCTTTGCATTCTTTCTACTGCATTCTTTGTACTGTGTTCGATAGAGGGGCTGTTAGATCTTCTTGTTGCTTACTTCACACATGTGCAAATACTTAAGCAAACTAAGAGGGAACTACAGGAGCAGAAAGAGGGCTACACCCGTATTCGGCCACTGAACCACTGCATTTCAGCGAGAGATACATGTTAGCATGTTTAGATAGATATAACGAGGGGATTCCTTCCTAAACCGCGTAGGTATGAACGATGGAAGAAGCTGGAATAATCTTGGGTTCGGAGCCCAGCTTCGGTGGCTCGCTCCAACCCGAACTGTGCCAGCCGCAGTCCCCCACAGACCCGTACCTGGCTCCCTGGCTGCTCTCAGTTCTTCCGGCACACGTCACTGGGCCGCGCCGGCATGCAGGGGATGCCGGGCGACTGACGTGCTTTGTGCGCACTGTGCCCTGGTTGTATGCGAGTGTGTGCATCTGCAGCTCCCGCCGCTTGCACTGTGTCTAGCACCGCACCCCCAGGGATCACCGGGGAGCCGCGCAAGGGGCAGCAGAGGTGGCTCCCCGGGCCCGCAGGAGCTTGATGTAGCGCCATCACCTCCATCCATCTTCTTGGGATGTGAGGCGCCCCTTTCAGCAATAGATCACTGGGGAGAAGAGACGGCGCTGAGAGGGGAGTGTGGGGACGATTAATGTTAGAGCCTAGAAGAGCATAACTTGCATTCAACTCCCTGAGGAGCACCTTCCACACCCCTTGAAAATGCAGTTGCAAGCAACCTCAACTGGGCAAGCCTCCTGGTGGGAATCTCCTCTACCAAGTGCCCGCCAGCTCCCGCAGCATGCCCTCTACTTACAACCCATGCCTTTCACGTGGATGCTTCCTCTTAGTGCTCAGTGAAGCATGCGGACCCGCCCCTCGCGGTGCCGTCACCCCTCGGGTGGTATGTGTGTGTGGCACTCGAGACCACGGCAGCCTCCGGGAGTTGTGATAGGGATCCTGGGAGCACTTCGAGGCTGCCAACCTGCACGCATTGGATGCCCTGCAACGGCTCTTTGTATGGTATGCGGCGCTACGCGCAGTTCTTGCAGCCCATGTCCTGCTTTAACCATGTCTGTCGCACGGATGCTGGGACTGTCTCCCGGTCTGGTTTTCGCGCCCCACAACTTAATGCTATTGCGCACCTATCAGAAACATGTCACTTTAGTGCTCGCTCGAATCCCAGCGTCTGAGCATTGTGATCTGGAAGCCCTTGCAGCCTGGCACTGGACGCGGACTGACTGGAGCGACAGCACAAGAAAGCTGTAACCCCGCTGATCTGTCTCAAAACAACACTGTACTGCGTTTATCTATTTGTTTTAGAGTACACGGTGTATGAACCCATCATTCGGATTGTTGGGTTTTTATGGAAGAATTCCTGGCACTTCTCAAATAGACTGTAGCATCGTCATTGACGCAATACCGGCGCTCCTAAAATAGGACTGGGTTTGTTTTGTTTGGGTGGTGCCAGGAGTTCTCAGCAGGAAGTTTAACTGAAAGCGCCGATGCAATTCAACTGCAGTCCAATACAAATAGTGAGACTGCCGTATCGTGTTGATGAGGCTACAATACTTTTAAGGCAGAGTACCTATTCTTCACGGTAAGGCAGTGCTAGAACTGAAACAACCGCAGTACACCCAAGCAAGAATATTATTGCTAATGGCACAGCTAATACTTTTAAACGTGTAGTACCAGTACAGCTATATTAAATCGGGCAAGTAGCAATATTTCTCTCCATTGCTATGCATCCTTCAATGGAATACTGTGAACGTTAACCAGACCTGTATTACTGTTAATAGGAACGCACTGGTTATTTGCTGCTAGACTAATACTTTTAGTGGGACCGTTTAAGTAATCCCCAGTAGAACTAAAATTATTTTTATGGGAGAGAGACAGCTTTTCTCGGAAAAACTGTAATACCTGTCAAAAGCTAGTTTTTGCTCTTCTCGATTCTACTGCAATGCGTGTAATGATTGTCAACATTTCTCCACAAGGATACAACTTTAAATTTCGTAGTACAAACACTCAGTAACATCAGGCAGGGTTGCAAGAAGTAATGTTAAACAAGCATTGAAAATGCAATAGTTCTCGCCTTTTATTAAGTGAAAGCCATTTGCTTTGCTATACAATACCATTAGCAAAGCAAATTGCTTTAACTTAACCAAAGGCAAGACCTATTGCATTTTCAATGCTTGTTTTGGAAAGCAGGTGGGGGAAGAGAAGCAACACAAAAGGTGTGCAAGGAACAAACTGATGCAAGGGTTAGCAACACGGAGAGGAGGGCGGGGAAAAAAATGAGTTGGGCGAGAGAGAGAAATGTGGAGCAGGGAGAAGTACACAGGTTAGAAAGCAAATCAGAAGAGAATTCACGGAGAAGGCAGGAGCTGAACGTAGGGGGTGGGGGAGAACCACATAGGCAAGAGAAAAAGAAAGCCCACACGCTAACTAATTACCAAGCAAGTAAATGTGAGTGACAATTAAACCAACCAATGGCAAGCAACAAGCTGGCTCTAAGCTAACACATATTGCAACATAGAGCGAGGAGACAGGTGGGAAGCAATGGGGGACAAAGGAGATGCAGGAGGAGCAATATGTTCAGGGGGCACTGAATCAACACGAGGGCTGAAGCAATATGGGGGCTAGAGCAACACTGGGGTAAAGGGGAGCAGAAGGGCAAAAGGGAAAGCAACTGGGAAGGTGGGAGAGAAGCAGCAAGAAAGCAACAAAAAGGGTGAGAGGGAACATTGTTCTGGAACAGGGAGAACACACTGAAAAGAAAGCAATGTGAGCTGGGAGAGAACCTCATCAGTAGTAGAGAGCAAAGCGGGGGAACAGCTGGAAAACCCATGCACTTCTGTAGCATGCCTAAACCAAAAAAGATATATGTAGTGCCTGACAAAACCAGCAGTATAAGGATACAGTAAGGTGTCCATACTACACTGGAGAGGCAAACACAAGAAGAGGAAGGAAAGCCACAGGTTAACGAATAAGAAGCAAGCAAATGTGAGTGACAATGAAGGCAAATAATGGTAAGCAGTGGGTGGGTTCTAAGCCCATTATGAACTAATAATATGTCTCACAACAGTCAGCACATGTGCTGTTTAGTAAGCAGGACCTAAATAAAAATTCCAGCCATTATGCGATGCTACCTACAGAACTTGAGAGAATTAATCTGCTTCTTGAAAGAGATGCATTTTTAAAATAAACACCTTGTTTGCAGCAGTCAGTTTAGCTGGGGCTTTGCTAGCAAGCATTCGCTTGGCCTAATGCCCTTAGCAGTGCCACAGCTATCACATTACCTTTGGACAAGCTGGTGCATCCAAACCCAGGACCAAGGAATTGGGGGGCCCACTGCACCCAATTATGGCCTTCTTTTACTACTTATTAGGTGGCCATTTGTCTTGCTTGCGTTAAGGACCGGAGGACGCTACTGCTCTTTAGACACCCAAACTTAGTATAGTTATTGCCTGCTGCACACAGGTTTATCTTCAAGTTTAAGTAACATGCTTTTCCACCAGTCTCAAACTTCAGTGCAAATGTGGGTAATCAGTATGAAGGGTAAAGTTATATCTTACGCTGGCATTGATTTATCGTGAACATATTTTTACTGTACTCTAGCTATTGGTAAATTTTACATGGTGTATTCAGTATTGTGTCTTTTTAAATGATAATTATTATTCGGACAATCACACAAGGTTTTTTCACATGCTTATGCAACGCATTTACTTTTAGATTACATGTTCACAGTGTAAGAGTTTGAAAAGAAGTGTACATGAGCAAATCTGTCTGAGCTTTTTGGCTGTTTGATGATCCATCACCTTGACGAACGGATCTCAGTGAATGAGTTAATAGCCCAGAAGCAGGTTGATTTCTGTCCCATAAAAGGCACTTTGCACCATGTTTTTATCCTTCTATGTCCCCACGATTGCTTTATTGACTTTGGCAAGAGATATAATGTAGTCATCGACTGAAGATTATTGTAGAGTAAACTGACCCTTTTCGGAATATCAACATGTCTCTTGTATCTTATAAAGAGACTTCAACTTGGATGCAAGTACAGTCAAACCGTATTTTCTTTTTAATTGTGATGATCTTAAGTGTATTTCAAGTCTTTTTAGCTATTAGCAAAATCACAAATTCCTATTAGCATTTCGCATCCATTCTTTTTACCTGGTACCTCAATCTCCTCCCCACAGACGTTATAAATGGCAGAAGATCCCCACTTTCCAAAATATGGAGTGCCACATACCAGTGTATTATTCTCTGGTGATAGTTAGGTGGTACTGATAAGGTCTAAGAATGGCCTGCAGCAAAGGTCAGACGGATTAGCTCTGCCTTGCAACTTCAACTTATTGACACTACGTCTTGAAGACCCAAGCTCTAATTTTTCGAAATCAAAGAAAATACTCCCCATAGTTTAAGTAAATTGACTGCAACTCTACACAAAAAACTGGAAATTTAGGGGGTAGCACAGGTTAGGTTTAACTTTTGAGGCTTGTCAATCCCCTAAACTTAAGTGGAGGAGTCTAAACTATATATTTTGGCAGTTTGTGGTAGAGTACTGGATTGGGGTGGAAGTAAAGAATTCGTTTTAACATAAGAATCTTTTAAAATCGTGATATTCCTCTGAGTTATTAATCAGGAAACCTGGCAAGCATGCAAGTGCTTCAGAATCATGAATTTTTACATAAAAGGAGGTCAGCAAGGGGGAAACAAAATGTTGTTTTACAAAACAGTCCCAACAGTAACTATCAAAACATGTCACACATTAGACAATACATCATACAGAGAAAACCATAATGTCTAGTATTCCTCATAAAATTAAATGCTCTCATATGTCCTCTTGAAATGTTCAACAAATCTTCTGACATTGCCCAGCCAATAAAGTCCTACTTGTCTCCTGTCCCTAGCAACCCATCCCTACATATTTTACAAATGAAAGCTTATTAAATTAACCCATATAACACCCCACCCATGTCTTATGATGAACACTTCACCCTAATTAAAAGCCCATTTGATTACCAATTGTTACCGTCAGTTATTTACATTTCTCATGATTTTCTATGACTGATTAAAACCACAGCTTAAGGGATGTTAAGCTAACAAAACAATCTTTAAAAATCAAATCCACTGAAATCTCATCCTTGATGAGACAGGTGCTATTACAATGACAAGTGATCTTACAGACAAAATTACACATCACATTAACAATGTGAATGTTGGTTTGAATATGTGTTCTTTAATGTCGACTTTCTAGGTGATTGTTAGATCTGGGGGTCTCTAGCTGGCAATGGTATTCACATATGTCCAAATAGGGACCCTTAATTCCAAGTCAGGATAAGGGGATTACACTCCTTAATAACCCCTGTTCACCCCCTTGGTAGCTTGGCACGAGCAGACAGGCTTATCTCAGAGGCAGTGTGTTAAGCATTTGTGAATACACACAGTGATAACCCTACAGACATACAAAACATAGGTTTTATAAAAAATAAGTATTCTTTATATAGACTTAAACACAAGACCACAAACGAAAAAAAATCCATAATACTACACTTGGATTACTTAAAAGATGATTAAAGTTGCTTAGTTCAAGTTGATGGTAAATGCGACAAAGTTTTCAACAAAGTACCTGGATACGTAACGCAAAGTAAACAAAAGGCTTGCAAAAGGGGAGATGCGTTGGTTCCGTGATCCGGGGGAGATGATGCGTCGTGCCTCAATGCTTGCGCAGAGTAGGGGATGCATCGTGATCCTTACCGGTGCGGGGGTGAGGCGTAGATTCTCGGCCTGCGGGCCCGTTGTGGTGCACAAGATGGCACCTTGATGCGATGATCCGGTTGCGACGCGAGAAGATGGCACCCTTGATGCGGCGATGCGATGATGCCCTAACAGCCATGCGACAACTCTGTACTTTGGAGCCGCGACAAGCCCTGCAACACGCTTCTCCTGTGATGCAATGGCGACTCTCACGATGGCGTCATGCTTCTCCGGTGATGCGACAGCAGGCAGCTTCGATGAACACACGCTTCCAGGGAAATGCGGCGAAGGCTCGCTTCTCCGGTGTTGAGACCATTGCAGCTGCGGCACGCTTGTTCTTGATGAGTCGCGCTCCCAGCGGCACGCAAATGTCTGGAATCAGAATTCCCAGCAAGGAAATTCAGTGGGGAGCTGGAGGTGAAGTCTTTTGTCCCTGAGACTTCAGCAGGAAGCAAGCACAGTTCAAGCCCTTGGAGAATATTCTGTAGATTAAAGTCCTTACAAAGCTCCTTCTCCTTTCCCTTGGCAATGAAGCAACGCTGCAGGCCAACCCAGCAAACAGCACACTGGCAGAGGGACAGTCCAAACTCCTGCATCTTCCTTGGTTCTTCTCCTTGGCAGAAAGGTTTCTTGTCCAGAAGTGATCTAAATTCTTGGGATCAGGGTCCCAATATTTATACCCCAAAATCCTTTGTTCTCTGAAGGCAGAGAGGCCTCTGCCTAGTCCAAACCAGTTCCTGAGCACTTTGTTTACATGACTCTTCTTCCTTTCACTGTGCAGGGCAGAGACATCAGCCGCTCCACAGGAGGTGGAGCCAGCACAGGGGAGGTTAGATACAGCTCTGGATCACTCTGTTGTCATGATCCCTCCTCTCCTTTCACAGTACAGGGCAGAGACATCAGACAAGCCACAGGGGGTGAAGCCAGCATTGTAGAGGGAAGGCCCAGCCCTATTCAGGTCCCAGGTGCAACTCCTCCCTCCCATCTCTCTATTCACCACTGGGCTGTCCCAGCCTGCCTCTTGGAATCCCCAAGCCCTGTCACTCACAAACCCAGACAAGGAATACACAACCCAGCAGAGTCAGGCCTGGATAGTTAGGCAAGAAAGTACCTACTTTCTAAAAGTGGTATTTTCAAAACACAGAATATTAAAACCAACTTTACTAAAAGATGTATTTTATTATTCTGAGTCCAGGCATACTAAATTCAAATTTCTGCCATGTTCCCCGAGTCAGTAAGGTTATTACATTCTTATAATCCTAACTTCCCATTCTGGCCTATGGAGAACAGGTAGCCTTTAATAGTGAAAAACGAAAATGGCTGTAATTCACTATTAGGACATGCTACACACATCAGAGCATGTCCTACCTTATACTTACAATGCACCCTGACCTTGGGCCTACCATAGGGGTGTCTAATATGAAGCAAAGGGAAGGTTTAGGGACTGGCAAGTGGGTGCACTTGGCCCAGACGACATGGCAGTGATAGACTGCACACAGGCCTAGCAATGGCAGGTCTGAGACACATTTTACAAGCTGCTTCTGTGGGTGGCACAACCAGTGCTGCAAGCACACCAGCAGCACTTGATTTACAAGCCATGGGCACCCATGGTGCACTGTACTATGAGCTGACAGATAAATCAAAACACCCTATCATGGAATAACCAATTAATACATGAATTTAACATAGGGAGCACTTGCACTGTGGCACTGATTAGCAGTGGCACAGTGCCCAAAGCATAAATCCAGCAAAAACATATCACAACAGAGGAGGCAATTTGTCAAAATGGAAGTGAGACCTTCGCCAATGATGCAATGTCTAACAGTGAATTTACTCAATGGTATAACTATTCTGAATTCTAGAGCATAACCTCTGATGTACGAGTTAGGGGTTGCATGGATGTTGTGAGAGTTAAGGTTTGCACAGTTTACCATAAATGGTGAATTTCAGTGGTTATTAGGTCTTGTTTACTGCAATTGAGAGATTTTTTGCTAATATATATATATTTTTTAAATGGCTTAGACCCAACCAAGTACTTACCACTGGTTAGCTTAAAAGTCACTCACTTCTTTTCATAATCAACGCCTAACAGTTTCATTTTCTCTTCCTGCGTTTCTGCTTTCCCTGTAGGTACCATCATTGCCGCGTGTCCTTCCACTCACGCTTTTGGAGGTACTTCTTTTTAATATAGGTGTAGCATTCCATAAGTGTGCATGTGTTTGCAATCATCTACCAAGCTTCATGTCATTGGTTGGCCCGCCCCCTCCCACGATAAAGTTGCTTGCTTCCCTCTCCAGCTCTCAGTCATCATACTCTTGTCTTCCACCCTTGATCCCACTCTCCATGCTTTCGCGGTCCCCTCGTATCCTCTCCTCAATCGTGGCCTTGCTGATCCCTCCCGTCATCCCCCCACTATCCATGGTCTTGCGGACACCTCCCATTCTACCCCACCTCTCTGTGGTCTTGCTGACCCATCTGCTCTCCCCACGCTCTCTGTGGTCTTGAGGGTCAAAGCCCTCTGTAGCCTTGCTGTTCCCTCCCCCGCTCTCCGTGGTCTTGCAGACCCCCCCGACCTGCTATCCGGTTTTCTTCAGCACTCCAACACTGCCCCTGCTATCTGTGGTCTTGCTAACGAATCCCCACTTCCTGGCCCTGCTGATCCCCCGCCGTCTCGAGTTCTGTTGACCCCTTCCAATGTTCCTCTTGTTGTTTGCACAGTCTAGGTTGGTCCGCCCCATACCCCATTACAAAACAAGTATTGGCAAATCCCATAGGTCACTATTGGCTTTGTCAGTACTTGTTAGTCATGTTGACCAGCATGCTTGAAAGTTAAAAAAAAAAAATAATTTAAAAACTATGATTTCAGTAGTTTTCAGGTTTTGTTCTGAAACCGTACATCTTTTTAACTTGATAAAAAAATGTTACGTGTATTTCAGGTCTTTTTAAGTCAAGCCTGGGCACCGCATGTGCTGCTCTGCATGGCATGCTGTATTCAAGTATGGACTTGAAGCCCGCCCACTGTCCACCCATATTTGTCATTGTCCTAAATAAATGCTGGCTTCTGATTTGTTAATAGGCTTGGTAATCCCTCCTTAGTACCGTCTTGTCTATTTGTAACTTCCAATGAGGACGGGCTCTTACTTCTGTTGTTACACTGGACGCTTTATTTAGTCTGCCAGCACTATTTTCTATAACGAGGTTTGTCCTACTGCTATAACGAGGTTTGTCCTACGGCAGATACAAAGGGCTTTCCCTACATCCGCCCATCAGGTTTTCCTGGTGGACAGAGCCTGGTCCAGATTATCGATCAATGACTGGACCTCTAAATTGGTAGACTCGCTTCCCTCTCCCGAGTCAGACCCGATTAAAGGAGATGTGAATTTTAACCAACGGTTGACCGCCTCTCTTGATGCCCTCATTCCTAAAAAGAGAGTGCAAAAGAGGGAGAAAAGAATCGGATCCGCTCCCTGGTACACTGCCGAGCTTCGCTTGCTCAAGAAAGGATGTAAAAAGTTGGAGAGGGCATGGAGAAAGAAATTGGAGACAAATAGGCGAGAGGAATATCGTGTAGCTAGAATTTTTTGAGGAGCGCATAAGATCTGCCTCTAGCTCATCCAGGAAACTTTCAAAGTGGTGCAAGAACTCCTTAAAGTTCCCGAACCTGTGGCCACACATGATATATAGAAGTGTAAGGAGCTGGCAGACTTCTTTGGCACACAAACATAGAAAAGATACTTAGTTCCCTGCCTCAGACTATACGACCTCAGCAGACTCAGCAAAAGAACTCCTTAACTCAGCCTAGAGAGTTATTTACCTATCTAGATACTTTCGGCCCAGTTTCAGAGGCCGAAGTACTGAAAGCCCTTGGATCTATGAAAAGTGGCTCCCCTATGGATCCAGTCCCCATGAAATTTTTAAGGCAAGTAGCACCCTCCATTGTGACTCCTATCACTGATTTGATGAACGCTTCTTTTTCCCAGGGCTTGGTGGAAAACAGCAGTGGTCAAGGCACTTTTAAAAATAAAAAAAAACTTGGACACGGCGGAATTGGCAAATTTTAGGCCTATATCTCTGCTGCCAGGTCTCGACAAAATTGCTGAAAGGCTAGCGAATTATCAACTGTCCGGTTTCTTGGAGTCGAATGGACTGCTCCGAGACTCGCAGACCGGATTCCGTCCAGGCCAGAGCACTGACACTGCCCTCCTGGCAGTCGTAGAACAATCCAGACGCATTATGGACTCAGGAGGATCAGTGGCAGTGATCCTCCTGGACCTTAGTGCGGCGTTTGACACCGTTAATCATCAGGTGCTGATTCAGCGACTGTCAGAGGTGGGTGTGGCAGGGGCCGCTCTGAAGTGGCTTAGGTCATTTCTCGACGGCCGCTCATATCAGGTTTGGGAAGGCAGCAATCGGACTACATCTATCCCCCTCCAGTGGGGGTTGCCACAGGGCTCCTCTCTTAGCCCTACAGTGTTCAATGTATATATGGACCCCCTGGAGGATGTGGTGGCCCCTTCTAACATCAAGATCATCAGCTATGCTGATGATACGCAGTTAGTGGTTGCCTTATCACAACTGGTAGAGAACCCCGATTTGCTGCACTCATGCCTGTCGGAAGTCCATACCTGGATGGATGAATCAGCTCTTAAGCTGAATGGCTCTAAGACAGAGATAATGTTGCTAGGGAATAAAATCCCCTCACTCCCATTGACCAGCTGGCCTAGTTGCATGGGCCATCTCCCTAGTACGAAAGAGGAGATTAAGAGCTTGGGGGTCTGGTTGGAACAAGATCTCTCGTTCAGGACCCAAGCTAAAAAAACGGCAGGAGTTTGTTTCGCCCTGTTACGGTCAGCCCGCAAAATCTTCCCTCTCCTTCCTTTTCCATCTAGGAAGCTGTTGATTCAGGGGCTGATAACATCGCGACTCGATAATAGCAATGCCATCTTTCTGGGTGCCCCCGTATCCACCTTCAACAAACTTCAGCAGGTCCAAAATGCGGCGGCCAGACTGCTCATGGGTACCCCCAGAACCCAGTCAGCTAGACCTGCCCTAAAGGCACTGCACTGGCTCCCAGTGCGGGAGAGAGTAAAATTTAAGGCACTCTGTACAGCCCACAAAATTCTCCAGGGGACAGGACCCCCTATTCTGAGAAATCTAGCAGTGCCATACAAAGCAAAAAGAACGTTGCGTTCTGACCAGAAACACCTCCTCCTAGTCCCCAGAGTAAAGAGGGCACGCACGGGCGGGAGAAGATTCTCGGTAAAAACAGCGAGGCTGTGGAATTCCCTACCTTTAAAACTGCGCGCTGAGACCTGCACTTTGCGCTTTCGCAAATGTCTGAAAACACATTTGTTCCCTGCTTGATTGCACCTGACTGACTGTTTCTATCTGTTGGTGTCCTGATAAGCGCTGGGATGCCCCAGGGTAACTGCGCGCTATATAAAATTTTAAATAATAATAATAATAATAATAATAATAACAACAACAACATTCAGCTTGTCATGCGTACTTTCACTTTCCAAGCAGCCTGGGACAATAGCGGACGCATCTTTGAAATGCGTAGTATACTTTACAACAAAATGCATTCGGTCTCGCATTAACGAGAGTTTGAGCTATTGGCATTTAACCTCATAGATGCTATTAAACATTCCTCCCCAGTGCTGTGCTGTCCATTGGAACTAGTGCTGAATGGACGTCCAATGGTCGTGCGCAGCACTGGGGAGGTAGTGCTGCCATCGGCCAATGCACCGAGGCAGCACTTAAGGGGTTAAAATGACAATGCCTTTTATTTATGTGTTTATTTTCAAAACATAAATAAAAGCCAGTCATTTACAATGCCAATAGCCTAAACTCTCTCAAATGCGAGACCTATTGCATTGCAAATGCTTGTTTAACATCTGTAAAGGAGTGACAACCAATCTCAACATGGAAGAATGAAAAAAAACTGTAACATGCTGCTGACCAACGGAGGACTTTAATTTAATCTACCACTGCAGGTCCCAACAAGTTTCATACGGGGACTGCTTCTTGACATCTAACACTTACAATCAGATATGAGATTATATTAACAAAGCCTATCCGAGCAGATTTCGCCACCATTTGATCCTCCAACCTTAGCCTGCTCAGGACTATAAACGTTTAACAAAATATCCAGAAATGAACAACAAAGTGCACTAACCAGCTAAGTGGGTTATACTACGAAGAAAGACCATAAAGGGACCTGCAGAGCACCTCAAAGTGGCCAGCTACTGGAAAATCATTATTAGCACATCTCTCTCACACTACTAAGCACTGCGCCCCATAACACGATCAAAACACCCCGGTGATCATCACGCAAGGCATGGAACCATTTCCCACACAGAATCAAAACAAAGACAACCTAGTTCCAACAACACACCCGATAGGACGGAGCATGCTGTCCATGTACGCAAGCTTTTCAGCATCCCATACAGGGGTAGCAAACGCTATACAAATGATGCAATACAAAGAAGTGACAGCTACGAATAACACCACCTCATTGTTGACACAGGGTATATCTATTATAAAATCTCAACATCTGGACAGACGAATACGTTTCGTGATCTATAGGCTAGAGACACCGGCAGATAACAAATAAATACGCAAGTGGAGCTATTTATGATAAATATAAGACAAGAGACTCAATGGCCGAGCCGTCCTGTCAATGCATCAATCTTTCTCTTACCGGCTGCGAAGTGCAGAGGGGTGCTCTTCCTGCCTGCCATATCCTTGGCATTTACGTTGCTTGTGTCCACCAGTCGCTTAACTCGAGACACATCCCCATTCCTGCAAGCTTCGAAGAGCTCTCGGAAGGCCCCGGACACCCCAGCGGCCTCGGCGGGGCTATCCGCAGGACTGGAGCCGGAGGAGGGGCCGCTGGTACTGCCGCTACTGCTGGAAGACGAGCAAGAGCCTGAGGCGACCCCCAGAGGAGAGGGATCGGGGAGGCTAGGGACGCAGGGAGCACCAACCAGGACGGCGCTAGGGGCTGCTCCGCTGGCCTCCCCCTCGGGCTCCGAGTCCAAGCCGCGGCGCGGGGAGAGGCTGGGGCTCCGCGGCGGGGAGGGCGGCACAGCGGGGGCAGCTGGGGGTACCACTGGGGGCGGCGGGTGGTGCTGATGCTGAGCGCGACGAGACGCCGCCATCTTCCCACTGCCCAGCACTTGTCACTGCGGCAACGCAGCCGTGACCGCTTCCTGCCTAAGCACGGAACACGGGTGAACGTACAGCATCACATCCGCTGCCCAATCGGGGCTGTGCGCAGTCTAGTACTTTCTCTCTGTCAACTAGTTGTTATGTACACAACGATGCGCCGACAGAGAAAAAGGACGAACAACAAGCCTCAAACTCCTCCTCCTCCCCACCTCAACCCACTCCTTCCTCCAGCGAATGTGACGGGCATCGAAGAGTGGGGTCAATTTTTTGTTTGTTTTGACTGACTGCACAATGATGTAGTATAGTCAGTAAAAGTACTAATACAATGATTTTCATATATCGACTAGCAGTTAAGAAGGCTAGGTTTTGAAAGTCCTTTTTTACTCGTATTCTGCTGACATTCAATTTGAAAGTCTAGAATTAAAAATACTTCACAAATAAGACTTCGGTTCTGAACTTGTGCCTGAACATCATTACGAATTACTTAGGTACACTATCTTAATAGGAGGGTTAGAGCATTAGTATCCAAAATACAATTATTTTGCTGGCAAGTTTGTTCAGTGGTCCTCGTTATAGCTCTTGGGCGAATGTCCTAAAAATAGATTGTTGTGGGATGAGAAAGAGAGCCTGTTCTGACATAGACAACGGACTATCCTACAGGATGTTTTTTCTCCCAAGATCACTTTAAGATCTTGATGAGTTCAAATATCTCTGCATGAGTTGAAACGTGAGTTATTTTGGGTAAATCAGCCGCCCCAGCACAACCTCTAGGGATCATCTGTGTATGACCAAGTACGCCACAATGGATAAACATCCTCCTTTATTTACGCTGTTGCTTACAGGAGGTTTCCTTCTAACAAATGGAACACCCCATCTCTTCTGTGCAGTCCGGATATGTTCCCAACAGATCCATATCCATCAACATCTGTACCATAGTAAGGTGTTCAATAAGATAGGCCAACACTTGCTGGATGCGGCAATCCTTGACGCGGAGAAGGCCTTTGATTCCTAAGAGTGGACTTTTCTCTTTCAAATATTATCTAAGGTGGGAATCCCCACCAACTTCATTGCACTCATCAAGTTCCTTTATATGGAACACATTGCTCACATCTTGATCAATGGACTCCATACCAATTCATTGAGGTACCAGACAGGGATGCCAGTGTCATTCTCATAGAGGTCTGGTGTTCCATTTGTGATGCCTCCTACTATTCATGTATGCCGATGAGATCTTGCTGGTTGTAAGAAACCCATTGATCAATCTTTCAGCCATCATTCTCAGAACAATACAATTTGTATGACACCCTGTCCTGGTCATTAATTGGTCAAATTTGTGATAGAGTGTCATGTTATTCTGAAAATTGTAGGGGTGCATCATAATCACAGCAAGTTGTCACCCACATATTTAAAGGAATGTATTAACGTGTAGTCATTAGAAATGTGATACTAAAGCAGCATATATTAGTGCGAATAGAAATGCAACAATGTCATTTATGAAGATCAATGTGTTTAATCAGAAATGTGTTTTAGATGATGCATAATGAATTGGTTCACGTATAAAGTGATGCATTAGGAGTAAAACTTGCACCATATTAAAGTCTGCACGTGTAGTTTTGCTTATTCATGTATGCAGAGTAATGAAATCAATGCTTATAAGGTGATCTTAGAAATGTATGTTTAAAGTGTAAAGGCCTAGATGATTTTCTATGCTTTGCAATGAGAGGCCTGTTTGTGATTTCTAATGTTAGCTGAATATTGCAGTCCTGAAATGTATTTTCCTTGGGAAGGTTCTCAGTCAAAAGTAGTCAGCAGATTTTGTGTGCGTGCAAGGTTGCTTTGATTACATGCTTCTTGTTGCAGGTGCAAGGGCACGCATCTCGTTAGGCAGAATAACCCTTTTTATTTTAGGAGTTAGGATGGTAGGAAAAGCCGCCATGGGAGTGTACAGGAATACAGATATGATACTTTCAGCGGAGAAGGTGCCTGGGACCCAAGGACACATCAACGGTTTCTGGATGAAGTCAGGGTTTCGATGGAAGAGTACAGGAAAGAAGACCTATCCAAAGGGGCGTGTAAAGGGTGTGTTCTACTGTTTTGTGGTGTTGTATTAGGGACAGTGCCCCCGAGGGTGGAGCAGATGAGGATTAGAGGGGAAGCTAGAAGGAGCATCTTAAAACGAGCTCTGTAGCTTTGGCTACTTACCTATGCAAGTGAGTGTACTTCTGAGGAAGTCCTCACTACTGACACCTTTTTCTCTCTTGCTTGGGAATTATGCTAAGTAGGGATGTCACTTTAGCGGTAGTGTAGGGATAGATTAATTGCTTTTCCGTTCTAGGTTAATGAATACTAAAATAGAGATTAGAGCAGTCATTGCATGCCAGATTGCTTTTAGAATTAACTATTCTTCTTATTCTGAGTCAGATGAGACTCTTGCGTAGGATTATGTTTGTATTAGTGCCTATTTATTCTCTTAACCTCATGTTGAGGTGTTTGTATGTTCAGTTATTTTTGGCTTTGTAATACATCCCTTAACATTTGATTTCGGAGTCAGTGATCCTTTAAAGTTACAAGATATTGGTTGGCTGATCATGTGGTAACATTGAGTTTTCCCCCTTTACACATCTTAGCAGATAATAAAGATCCAGTTGACTGAGGATTCTTAAAATTGGTAAAGTCAGATAAAAGATAAGATAAGAATCCGGCGTTATCATTTGGATATCCTTCCCCTATCTGACTGCGCAACTCCAATCCAGTTAGACTTCCCTATAGGCTGGGTTATCTACTCAGTCCAATACCTTGGCATAATCCTTACTTGAAACAAAGTTACTATATTGCATCAAATCTATGACCTAGTAATGAAACGGCTGGAGACGCGGGTAGAAGGCTGAATTAAGCTACCCCCATCACTTGCAGACAGGGTAGCCAATATTGAGATGGCTGTCCTCCCCCACTTTTAATACCTGTTTATGAATATCCGCATTCCATTCCCCATGACCTTCTATAATACTCTTCGTAACTCCTTGATTAAACTAATCTGGGCTGGAAAACAAACCTGCATTAGTTAAAACATACTAACATTGCCATATGACAAAGAAGTGCGAAAAGAACAATTGATGGACATAATGCAGAACAATGTAAGATATTCACCCCAGTACAGAGATCTGGGCCTAAATCCATTGTTTTTCTCCTCCCCATACCATTCCAGTTTGAACCCAGCCATATGCAAATCAGTCTTGACCCTGCGCCCAACGGGAACAGTCCAGCCCAAGCTGCCAGGCCAGGTCCTCCCTGGACTAGAAACAAGCATCCTTGGACCGGTGTCAGGGTTTCACCCCTCATCAGTCAGGATAGCTTGACTCCAGTGGCATGGTGAGCACGGGACTCACGTCTGGGCA
This sequence comes from Lissotriton vulgaris, assembly GCF_964263255.1. NCBI lineage: Eukaryota > Metazoa > Chordata > Amphibia > Caudata > Salamandridae > Lissotriton > Lissotriton vulgaris. The sequence continues at coordinate 1,430,730,480 of NC_141689.1, read as the reverse complement.
TACCTGTCCCACTCGAGGTGACAACGCAAAAAGAACAATTGATGGGCAGAATGCAGAACAATGTCATACATTCACCCCAGTACAGAGATCTGGGCCTCAATCCATCGTTTTTTTGCTCCCCATGCCATTCAGTTTGAACCAAGGCATATGCAAATCAGTCTTGACCCTGCGCCTAATGGGAACAGTCCAGCCCGAACTGCCAGGTCGGGTCCTCCCTGGAGTGGAAACAAAGAAGGACTAGAAATGCCAGACTTGGAACTTTATTACCTAATGTCACAGTGCCGCTATGCAAAACACTGGGATCACCCTGATGCCAGACTTCCTTACTTAAATCCTGTGCGCGACTAAACAGGGGATACACCGCTTAAAACCCTGCTCCCAGTTGGCTTTTCTAGCAAATTCACAATTCATAAAAACTACAAGAACAACAACCAGCTGGGCCTGGCACAGATTTAACCGCCAGCTTGGTTATTCCACACTTTATTCACTGGCAATTACCCTCCTGCACAATCAGCTGCTACCACCTACAAAGACAAATTAGTGCAGTGTACCCTGACACAGAGCGGGGTGAAGGAACAGGGAGATCTGTACCCCCAACACAAGTTTGCGACACTAGAGCAGCTTACACATGGCAACACCCCTCCCCTGACTAATGTTTATACCTGAGATTGCGACATATGTCCCAGACCCACCTGACTGGGTTTCCTGACAAACCCTAAAGATTGCCCGCCTCTGAACCTGATTATATGGGCGGCAGACTCCACCAAATGGGTGTCCCAACTGTATAAGGTGTGCTCCACCTCACACACTGACGTCCAGGACGTCCCAGATAGCATGGACCAGAGATATGGGAACAGAAATCACTGCACCCAAATGGACCTACTGTTGCATGCAAATCAAACTGGTCTCAATGAATCATAAACACAAACGTATCAATATCAAATTTCTTATATCCACACCCACTCGACGAATAAGAGTGGACCCCTCCCGATCACAGAGATACATGACATGCCTTAGGGAGCAGGCAGATTTCATACGCCTGGCTTAGAAATGTCCTGACATAAAGTTCTTATGCTGGGAGGTGGCAGATATGCTTGCTTTGCTTCTTTCAAAAAGAAAGCTTGCACTGTGCTGGGGTGTGGCTACGGCGCATAGCGGAATGGCTGCCTCGTAGGGGAGCTCCCCGCACCAGAACAAAATACCGGACTAATACCATCCTTAAAACCTGCTGGGAGCCGAAACAAAACCCCTCGGCGATCCAAGGGAGGCATGTGGCAAGCCTCGAGACGGTGTTGAGGGCTGGTGTGGTGTGCTGTGCTTTCACCCCGAACTCCGTGAGGCAGTGGACCGCGGTGCACTTCAGAAAATGGCGGCGGTGTGACCAGCGGTCTGAGCGCCCTCGCCTGTGGGGATTCCTCGAGAGGCTGCTGCCTGTGGGCAAGATCGGGGTGCCCGGAGTGCCCTGGCGGACAGATCCTTGACCAGGACGGCCGGCCAGCAGACGTGCTGCGGCCAGTCGGGGAGAACAGGCTTGACCGAGGCGGAGGGCCCCGGCAGGTTGCGGGCGCTACCCCATCCTACTGGTGCGTGCTGACCTGCGCTGTCTGGCGTGGAACTGGCGAACTATCGCTGTGTCCAGAGATCCGTGGAGAGGAGGCTGACCGGCCGGAGGGCTTAGAAGGCTGCGGAGAGAGACGGGCCAGGCACGAGAGGGGCTGAAAAGGTGAGTGAGGCGCCGGGGACGGTCGGTCCGACTGTGCCAGGCGGTGTGGGACTGGCGAGGTGTGTTGCCCACTAGGTGCAGCGGCGCCTGGCGGGACCTGCGTGGCGGGGCCTTGGGGGGCTACGGCCAAAACGGTGCTGCTCATAGCTACCAGCCGGGTTCTGGGCTGTTCTCGGGGCCAGAGGGGTGTTCCCTGTCAGCCATTTCGACAAGCTCTCGGGCCGGACACGGCTGCGGGCGGACGAGAGGCTGCGGGGGGACTCCGAAGCGGCCTGGGACGGTGCTAGGGCCTGTGTTGGGCTCCGAGTGACTGCCCTGAACGTCCGGCGAGTGAGGTGCATGCTGGAGGAACTAGTAGGAGATAACCTGGCCGAGTGAGGCGGCAGTGACGTCAAGAGTGGAGTTTTGGCCCTGCACTAAGAATCCTTGCACTACTGGGGATTCGCGGGACATTGAGTTGTGAGGCCACCCTACCGAGCCTACGGAGGCGCCACATATGGCTGGGCAGTTATCTATTGGTTCTGCTGCAGATCTGGACTGGGGCTTGCTTCTGGCTGGCCTGCTTGGGTTCTCGGTCTGTTGGCCCTTAAAGGCGGTCTGCCGTGGGCATGCCTGACCCTAAATAAGTGTAGTTGCTCTCCTTTTGATCTCTGTACCATCGAGATACTGAGACACGATACAAGGCGCACGGAAACGCTTGGCGTGACTGGGCACCGGCCTGACTGCCGTGTTACAGATCTCCACTGCTGCTCACTATCGGCTGGCCTGCTGGTGCGATCGGACTGCCGGCTCTAATAGCGATCCGCCATAGGCAAGTTGGAGCCTAAATAAGTGAAACTGACCTTTGAAAATAAAAGACAGACACGCACCACAGACGGGTCGAATGAGCAGGGAGACCAACGGGGTGCTTCGAGTCTCCCAGACGATGCGGAAGAAGACACTAGAACGATACTTTTAGAGCTGCGCGCAGGGATGAAATCTATAGATAGCAAAATAGATGCCTTAGCGACCGGAGTGGATGTCAAGAAAAAGAAAGTGGACAAGCATGAACACCGCTTAGATGTTCTCGAGAACCGGGTGTCTGACGGACATGACGCACAGGCCGAGGCACGCACACAGATCCTCCAAATGGAAAAAATTCTCAAGGTGATCAGTGCCAAGAATGAGGACTTAGAGGCGCGCTCTAGGCGCAATAACGTCCAAATTATTGGCCTTTCGGAGACCACTCCCATCTCTAAAATGGAGCCCTTCATTGATGGAATGTTGTGCGAGCTCTTTGGGCCCGCACTGTCCAGTGTGATGATAGTGGAAAGAGCGCATAGATCCCTGGGGCCCAGGCCCAAGCAAGGAGCCGCACCGCATCCGATAATTGCACGATTGCTTATCTATGCTGATAGGGACGCTATCCTGAGAGAGACAAGGGCGAAGGAGCCGGTATTGTATAAGGGAGACACTCTATCATTTTTTCCGGATTACACAACAGCTGTGTAATCCGTGCGTCGGGAGTTTGTGCTGGTGAAAATGCTGTTGAGAGAGGCGGCGGTGCCATATGCCATGCTATATCCGGCAAAGCTAAAAGTCACTCATGAGGAACAGTCCCACTTTTTTACAGATGCAAAATCTGCACTGAAGTTCACGAAACATATCTGCAAGTTGAAGCCGCGATGACAACAGGCGGAGGATAAACAGGCAGTATCGGGGCTTGACGATGCAGACTAGAGACAGGATACTGCATAAGCCCATTTGTGTGCCCATTCTAGTGTGTCCACACGGGTCTCGCCTGTGTCGAGACGTTTCAAGTCAGTTGCGGGGTTGAGGCTGGGGGGGAGGTGCAGTTGCCTGTCCTATTTAATGCTTCTTTGTGTGTTTCGGGGTGGGGGTTTGCAATATGTTGTTTATAATGTCTTTTTGCTTGGGGCCTGACAGGTGTGCCATAGATATAGTTCCGGCGGCCGCACCTCGGTGCGTGTACACGCTGCTGTGCCTCTTCCCGAGAGGGTATCACCCAAATGGTTGCAGTATTGAGGGAGGGGGAGGGGGTACTGGTCTTGACCTGATTGGGAGGTTGGAGTGGGAGTTGGGGGGGCGGTTGGGTATGGGAAATGTCTCTATGTTTGGTATTTTTTGGGTACTGAGTCCAGTAAATTGTACATGCTGGGATGTGATGTTATTGTAATGCCTGTGTTGTTCCACAGTTGCTTTTGCTGCGCCCCTTAGGGTTCTGTTGCGCGAATTGTAATAATTGAAATTCCCATTGTTTGATGGCAGATAAATGTGTAATGTTAACCTGGAATGTACGAGGCCTCAATTCCCCAAAGAAGGTGAGATGGGTACTTGCATATCTCAACAGGCACGAGATACAGCTTGCCTTGCTACAAGAAACTCATTTTGCTCCGCTTGCGGCATGTGGGGTGATGGGAAGGTGGGCGGGGTTCCGCCTGGCTGCCTCGTATTCCTATTATGCAAGAGGTGTGATGATATTGGTTAAGAAAGGTGTAGACTTCCAGGCGTTGCACACATATACGGATGAGGATGGGAGGTGTGCAATGGTGTGTGGGAAGTTGTGAGGCGCGTTGATCACCATTATTAATATGTATGGACCGATATCAGATGATCCAGTGTGTGTTGACCGCATAGGTGGACGATTGCGAGATCAGCCGGCTGCACCAATTGTCTGTGACGGAGATTTGAACACCTATCTGAATGCGCAGTTAGATAAGTCGAACCCTATGACACATCGCACCCCTAGAGTCGCTGGGAAAGTGATAAGGGCTATGGAAGAGTTTGGGCTGTATGATTTCTGGAGAGTATGAAATCCACAGAGAAGGGAGGGCACGCATGCGATACCTATGCATGGGAGTTGGTCTAGGCTTGACTATTGGCTGATTGGTGGTGAGCTGATGGAATGGATTGATGAGGTGGTGCTACTTGCTCGCACACTATTAGATCACAACCCGGTGAGATTGGCCTTGCGAAATCCGAAGGGGTTGCATCGCCCGTTCACATGGAGATTGCGTTCCGAGGCACTTATGGACCCTGTGTATGAGAAGACCATCCATGAGGCTATAGTTCAATACTTTGCGTTGAATAAGGGAACTGTAGACCAGGCAGCAACGCTCTGGGAGGCCTTTAAGGTCACCATCAGAGGGGGGTGCATTGGGACTGCTGCAGGCATACTCCGAGATATACGGCAGCAACTCCAGAGAATAGAAAATGAACTGCGTGATTTAGAAAGTGAATACGCGAGTCAGCCTGAGATGACTAAACTGGCTCAGATACAAGAACTGATTCGGGATTATGACTCTTTTGCAGAGACAGAGATTAAATATCTGTCTCGTAGACATACAGCCAGACGGTATGGTGAGACGGGCATACCAGGCCGCACCCTGGCATTTAAGATCAGAGAGCGTCGCGAACAGCAACGCGTGGACAGGATAGTAGATGACGCGGTAATCGAGCATTATGCTCAGGAGGATATCACGGAGCAGTTCCGTGTGTTTTACGTGGATTTATGTAGCACGAGGGGTTCACAACCGGCGGAAGATTTTGACAAGTATCTGGAAGACATTGCATGCGCTTGGTTGTCTGACGTGCAGCGTAAATATCTTTATCTTCCCATCGATGAGCAGGACGGCTATAGCGGCGCCACCAAATGGTAAGGCGCCTGGACCAGATGGGCTCTCTGTGGAATTTTATAAGAAATATGTGGACCTGATAGCGCCGCACCTGCTGGAAGTCTATGCGGAGGCATACGACGTGGGGATGCTTCCCCTGTCATTAAGGGAGGCACTAATTGTTACCTTGCTTAAGAAAGACAAACTGGTGGATCGCTGTGAGTCGTACCGCCCGCTGTCATTAATAAATATAGACGCCAAGATTTTGGCAAAGATCCTTGCCACCAAATTGCAGCCACTGCTTCAGGGGCTGATATTGCCTGATCAGTCGGGATTTGTGCCGGAAAGATCCACCTCGCATAATCTCCGCACACTCTTCTCTATGTTCCATGTCTTAGAACCCACTCTGGAAGCTGCGGCGGTGCTATTAGACGCCGCCAAGGCGTTCGACTCAGTGGAATGGCAGTATATGCATCGGGTGCTGCGCCGTATGGGGTTTCCCCCAATGTTTACCCAATGGATAGAGGCGTTGTACACAGCGCCGTCGGCAAGAGTACGAGTGGGCGGGCTTACATCTGAGTCACTGCATATTGAGCGAGGAATTAGACAGGGATGCCCTCTCTCGCCTTTGCTGTTCGCGATCATTTTGGAACCACCGGCCTGTGTCATTCGTCAGTAGCACAGGGAGGCTGCATTAAATTTCAATTATTGGCCGGTAGCAATATCACTGTGCGCGGACGATATGGTTATTTTTGTGCGCGAGCCGTCCAGATATGTGGCGCAATTGTTGCAGGAATATGTGAAATTCGGACTTATTTACGGTCTACAGATAAATTGGGAGAAGTCGTATATAATACCATTAACAGCCGGGACTGCACGGCCAGGACTGGAATTCCCACTGATGTGGTCCACGGACCCGGTTAAATATCTGGGTGTGTGGGTGCATTGGGACCCCGTGGTTGTGATTAGGGAGAACTACGGCAGGGCATGCTCGAAACTAGAGACTATGGTTGAGACCTGGATTCTGTTGCCACTGTCGCTGGCGGACCGTATTGCTCTAATTAAAATGGTTGTGTTACCTAGGTTTCTTTACTTGTTCGTAAACGTGCCGATAGTGCTCAATATGGAATTCTTTAAGACTCTCCGTGGTCACCTATTAAGGCTGGTGTGGGGGGGCAGGGCTGCGCAAGTGCAGTGGTCGGTCCTTACCAAAGGATACGAGAGGGGGGGTTTCGCGGCACCGAACTTCTATGCATACTACCTTAGTGCGCAGGCTCAATATCTTTACTATTGGTATAGACCGCACGCATTTACACCGCACGTCACAGTGGAGGAGGTGGATGCGGCTCCAATTCCGCTACATAGTGTGGTTACTCATCACTCACGGGGGCACTATGAAATCGGAGATCAACGCGGTTGATGCTAGGGTTTCGGCTTGGCAGAGGATCGGGAAGTTAGCTCAGAAATTGCCGTTATACGCGCCGGATATGCGTCTCGAGCATCATTGTGGAACGGAAATGTCCCCTACCTCCCTTGAGCGGTGGCTCAGCACTAATTCTCTGGTCTCTAAACCCGACCATACTGCGTCCCTGGCAACACGGTCTCCTCCCCTTTCTCTTCCCTTGCAGGAACCTATCACGACAGACCGGAGACCGGAAACACCCTGTTCTGACCCCGGAAGTCCCGCCCTCGACCCGGACCCGGAACACAGAAAAGCCGACAGAAGCGAGGAGAGAGCGTTCAAGGTGGCGAACTCGTGGCAGGAGACAGCGTGCGGAGAACCTGAGTTGGAGAACGGAGTAAGCAGGTGTGACGGAGAAGAGAAGACCGGAGACGAGGACGAGGACGTTTGGACCGAAGACTGGTGGAGTCCCCAGGAGGTGGTTGGAGAGCGGCCGCAACTCACGGGAGAGTTGCGGCTGGGCATGTGAGTACCCTGTCTCCTGGCTCCCAGGTGGACTTGTATATACGTGTAGATAGAGTGTCCCCTCACATTGCTGAACATTAAGTGCACTGTATATTTGTATTATAGACCACGTCAAGAGCCCGGTAGTTTAGAGAACCCCTCACTTGAACCATCATCACTTTCACCCTCTTCCCTCCCTTTCTTACGTGTTCCCGTATCTAACCCTACCATCCCATTCCTCACGCTCGCTTCGTCCCTCACACAACCCTGGTGTCGGTGACAGTACTCAGACAGTACTGCATTGAGGACTAATCGCCCTGTTTTTCTCTCTCTCCACATACCTCAGAGGAACACCGGACACGTCCAAGCCTACAGAACCATTCCCGGACCTTCCCTCTCCTGACAGCTCTACATCCAGGAACATTACCACATCCTCAACCCCTGCTTCTTTCCCTCCCACATCCCTGAATTTCTGTACAACAATAAAACAAGCTACGAGATAGCCCACTATATCCGGCCTCCACGCCTGTTATTCCGGTCCGCCCGAACCCCTAGCCCACAGGTGGTGTCAGAAGTGAGATACACCGGAAGCATGGAGGCGGCAGTGAAAAAGCTGGCTGAAACCCAGGAGCAGATGGGGAAGTTGATGGAACAATTCCTCAGAACCACCGAGGACGATCGGGGACAGTTACATGACGTCCTGAAGGGCCAGGGCTCAGCACAAGACCAGGCTATGGGGAGACTTACCGATGTTTTGGGACAGCAGCGATCAGTACCTCTCTTCCGTTGGTGGTCCTACAGAAGTATGTCCCGGGAGAGGACCCGGACTTCTTCACGAATTTTGAGCGTCTGGCCCAAGCCACTGCATGGCCATCCGACCACTGGGGTCACTATCTAGGTCCCCTACTGACCGGAGAACTGCAAGCGGCCTATCAACAGGCCAACGTACAAGGACAAACCCCGTATAATGATATAAAGACCTGTATCCTGGAGCGTCTAGGGATCGACGATGAAACCTATAGGATACGTCTAAGGCAAGCAAAAGAAGGACCACAGGAGAACTCCCGGGCTCTATCATTCCGTATCCAAGACCTGGCGAACCAATGGTTAAAACCTGCCACCTCCTCTAAGGAGGACATCCTGGCGAAGATATATCTAGAACAATTCTTGGCCTCGTTACACCCCTCCACCCAGAAATGGGTACGACAACATGCCCGCCTGACGTTGGAAAGCGCGGTGGAAATCGCTAGTGCGTTTAGTCGAGCACAGGACATTCAGAAGGCGAAAGAAGAACACCCACCCGAGCCCAACATATCAGTCACATCCGAGCACAAAGACCATCCTTACCCAAGAAACCAGACCCCGTTCCCCTTTTTCCCTACCCGGTTCCACCCCGACCAACACCTTCCGGACCTCAGTGTTATCATTGTGGGTGCTATGGACATATTGCCCGGGTATGCCCGCAGAAGGAAGAACCAATGGAGGTAGGACTAGCTCGCAACTTTGTTTGTGTTACCTCCGAAGCAGGCCCTCCCCGTTTTCACTGTCCAGTAAGAATCGACGGACATCCTTTACGGGCTCTCGCCGACGCAGGATGCCGACAAAGCATACTTCGCCCCAGGAGTTGCCGAACGCCATAGGACCTGTGACCGGGACGGTAGCCATACAATGCGTGCATGGTGATACCTAATGCTATCCCACTGCCAAGGTGCGGGTTGAACATCCTACCGACCAAGGGAGCCTACTGACAGTCGGCCTAATACCCAATCTACCGGAACAAGTGATACTGGGTAGTGATTACAGCGGGCTTCCACACCTCCTCCAAGAAACAACCAACTCCCTGGAAAAATGGTGGGCGGAAGCGCCATTTCCCCAAATCGGTATGTCCCCGGAGGTGCCTACTAAACCACACAAAACCAAGAGCCAAAAAAAGAAAGAGAAAAGAAGGCACACTACTGCCAATCCTGTACAGCTGGACGACCATCCATGGGAGACCGATAGGGAATTCCGCGCTGCCCAACAAGTAGATCCTGTACTACAGAACTCATGGGCTCGTGCCCTAGAGAACGAGGACCCTCTCCAAGTAGGTCCTTATTTCTTTAAACGGAATGGACTGTTGTATAGAAAGGGCAGACCTCAACAGTCCTCCCAGTTGGTAATCCCCGGTCTGTTCCAGGACAAGGTGATGTTCCTGGCCCACAGCCATCTGTTGGGGGGCCACTTTGGTGATGAAAAAACAGGACAAACTATCCTCGAAAGATTCTACTGGCCGGGGGTGTATCAAGAAATAAAACTGTATTGTCGGGAGTGCCTGGTATGCCAGAAGAACAGCCGTTATCGACCTCCTTGAGCACCTCTACAACCCCTCCCCCTCATCGATGTCCCCTTCAGCAGGGTGGGCATGGACCTAATAGGCCCCCTTCTTCCCTCTAAGACCGGGTGTAGGTACGCACTAGTTCTGGTCGACTATGCCACACGTTTCCCTGAAGCAGTTCCCATGCGTTAACCCACCACCCAGAATATTGCCAAAGCTCTCATCTCAATCTTTTCGCCTGTAGGTTTCCCTAGAGAGATCCTAACGGATCAAGGGACCCCATTTGTTTCCTCCCTCATGAGACAAGTATGTTCCCAACTTGGTATTAAACAGATAAGAACCTCTGCTTACCAACCCAGACCGACGGACTGGTTGAACGCTACAATGCCACCTTAAAAACCACATTGAAGAAACTATTGGCACTGGAGAGTAAAAGGTGGGAGGAAATGTTACCCCTAGCTCTGTTTGCTATCCACTGCAAAGTCCAAAGCAGTACTGGTTACTCCCCCTACGAACTGTTATATGGGCGAGCTCCCCGAACCCTGTTGGACATGGCCCGAGAAGCCTGGGAGGCCGAGCCCGAACGAACCAAACCCCTCCCGGAGTACGTTGCCAACCTCAAAACACACTTAGGACAGATAAGAGAAATCGTTAGGCAAAACTTATTGGCCGCTCAGACCTCCCAGAAACATCAGTACGACAAAGGGACCAAGCCACGTACCTTTGTACCCGATGACCTCGTGCTTCTGCTCATGCCCTCCTCGGACCACAAACTGCTGGGTCAGTGGCAGGGCCCATTTGCTGTCGTACGGCAAGTGACCCCTGTGACGTATGAGGTAGAATTAGATCCCAAACGAGGTGTCACCCAGATCTATCACATAAACCTCCTTAAAAAATGGGAGGGACCTCGACCTGTACTATCCATTGACATGTCTCAGAATCCCCTCCCTTATGAGGTCTGTTTTGATCCCGACCTACGGGAACCACAAAGACAGGACCTCCGGAACTCTTTGTCATCCCTACGACAAGTCTTTTCCTCCCTACCGGGCCATACCACTGTCATAGAACATGCCATCGTAACTGATCCCGGAAAAACAGTGAGACAACACCCCTATCGGGTCCCTGAGTCCCGCAGGGCCGTTATCAAGGAAGAAACTGACCAAATGCTCAGAATGGGCATCATAGAGCCCTCCATCAGTAGCTGGAATTCCCCCATTGTCCTGCTGCTGAAGCCAGATGGCTCAATAAGATTTTGTATAGATTTTAGAGAGGTCAACAAAATCTCAAGTTTCGACACCTACCCTTTGCCTTGCGTAGACGAGATGGTGGAACGCATAGGCAAGGACAAATACATAAGCACCCTTGACCTATGTAAGGGTTATTGGCAAATCCCCCTCAGAACGGAAGACAAAAAGAAAACTGCCTTTTCGACACCCGATGGGCTGTTTCAGTTTAAGGTCAGGCCCTTCGGACTTCATGGAGCCCCGGCTACCTTTCAGAGGGCCATGAATCAGGTCCTACAACCCCATTCCCAATACGCCGGAGCCTACCTGGATGACATCGTCATCTATAGCGATGATTGGGAACAACACTTGTATCACCTACAGAAGGTCATATCTTCACTCGGGGGCTATGGATTTACCAATAATCCCTCCACAACCACCCTAGCCGCCCAAACGGTGAAGTGCCTAGGCTTCTTACTAGGTGAAGGTGTGATTAGACCTCAGACCAAAAAAATAAATGCCATACAGTCCATTCCCTTTCCACAGACTTGAAAAGAACCCCGGGCCTTTTTGGGCCATCTGGGTTACTATAGGAGGTTTATACCCAACTTCTCCCAAACCGCTGCTCCATTATCAGATCTCCTAAAAAAAACCACAAAAAGCGAAGAGGCACTACGACACCCAACACCCTTAGTGTTACAAGCTTTCAACAGGCTTAAACAGTCAATAGTGTCTGAACCGGTACTAGTTAGCCCCAACTACACCAGACCCTTCATCCTTCAAACTGATGCCTCGGATCAGGGATTGGGGGCAGTGTTGTCCCAGAAAGATCAAAACGGGGCCGAAAAACCAATCCTCTACCTTAGTAGAAAGCTTTTCCCTAGAGAGATGAACTACGCCGTGGTAAAAAAAGAGGCATTGGATATCAAATGGGAGGTAGAAAGCCTCCGATATTATTTGGAGGGTCGAGAATTCATCCTGTATACAGACCATGCCCCATTGGAATGGATGGCCAGAAACAGAGGACACAACGATCGTGTCCTACGATGGTTCCTGTCCCTGCAACCCTACAGGTTCAAAACCCTGCATCGAAAAGGGGCGGATCAGGGAAACGCAGATTACCTTTCCCGGTACCCTCCCCCAACAACCCCTACAAGAAAGACAGCTAGGGGAAGGGGATGTGGAACGGAAACGTCCCCTACCTCCCTTGGGCGGTGGCTCAGCACTAATTCTCTGGTCTCTGAACCCGACCATACCGCGTCCCTGGCAACACGGTCTCCTCCCCTTTCTCTTCCCTTGCAGGAACCTATTATGACAGACTGGAGACCGGAAACACCCTGTTCTGACCCTGGAAGTCCCGCCCTCGACCCGGATCCGACACAGAAAAGCCGACAGAAGCGAGGAGAGAGCGTTCAAGGCGGCGGACTCGTGGCAGGAGACAGCGTGCGGAGAACCTGAGTTGGAGAACGGAGTAAGCAGGTGTGACGGAGAAGAGAAGACCGGAGGCGAGGATGAGGACGTTTGGACCGAAGAATGATAGAATCCCCAGGAGGTGGCTGGAGAGCGGCCGCAACTCGTGGGAGAGTTGCGGCGGGGCATGTGAGTACCCTGTCTCCTGGCTCCCAGGTGGACTTGTATATACGTGTAGATAGAGTGTCCCCTCACATTGCTGAACACTAAGTGCACTGTATATTTGTATTATAGACCACGTCACGAGCCCGGTAGTTTAGAGAACCCCTCACTTGAACCATCATCACTTTCACCCTCTTCCCTCCCTTTCTTACGTGTTCCCGTATCTAACCCTACCATCCCATTCCTCACGCTCGCTTCGTCCCTCACACAACCCTGGTGTCGGTGACAGTACTCAGACAGTCCTGCGTTGAGGACTAATCGCCCTGTTTTTCTCTCTGTCCACATACCTCCGAGGAACACCGGACACGTCGTGGAGAAGAAGGACCTACTCCCGAGGCGCCCAAGCCTACAGAACCATTCCCGGACCTTCCTTCTCCTGACAGCTCTACATCCAGGAACATTACCACATCCTCAACCCCTGCTTCTTTCCCTCCCACACCCCTGACTTTCTGTACAACAGTAAAACAAGCTACAAGGGGAGGAGGAGCTTAGCGCGCATTCAAGATGGTCGCGTGAGCTGTGAGCTCCCGAGACCCTCGCCGCCTCCACCGACTATCCTGGCATTAATCCTGTATTGGACGACGGGTTCTTTTAGCTGCGACTCTCCTGATCTGGAAGACCCTTTTCACAATTTGATTTGGATGCCGGATGCCCGACTTGCTCCTTCCCGGAGCCTAGAGGCCTACTCCATGGCTCATCCCGGGCCTTGGGCATCAGGAGCACCCCGAAAGTAGTTGAACAACAACAGCCTGTGGCAAGGGACGGCTGCCCGGGGTCTATTTTCGGTTTCGTTTCTCCCTGGCCGCGAGGATTGGAGGTAGCTGTTGGGTGCTCGAGCCTGCTGGTTACTGCAACCTCCTGAATGATCCCTATCGACGCCCCGTGTTTCAATACCCTGTGGATTTTTCCTTCGGGGGAGCCATTTACACCAGGTCCCGAAAGACCCAGAGGGGCGGGCAACCCACCATGGTGGCCAAGTCTGAGGGTGACAAGCGGTCTCTCAAGACTACAACTCGTGATGGCGGGACCCAAACCTCCATCATGGACAGATTTGCACGTAATAAGGGCTCGCCAGGTGGGACTGGTAAAACCTCGGAGGACCTGGGTAGTGGCCCCCCAGGATCGGAGGAACCGACTCTTCGAGACGTCATGGGCGCCATCGCCAGCATACAATCGTCGATGGGCCAACAATATGAAACCTTGGCAGCCAAGATCGACACAGTGGCGGTGGATGTGGGCCTGATCAGGGAAGATCTGGCTAAAACCAACGAGAGGGTGAAGTCGTTGGATATCAAGACGGCCAGTCTCACCACGGACGTCTCCGAGCTCCAGACTGAGGTTCGTACCCTTCGATCCTCTAGCGATCAGTTTGCCCGCCGGCTTGAGGATTTTGAAAGTCGTGCTAGGCGCAACAACATATGCATAGTCGGAGTTCCGGAGACATCAGCAGATCAATCGACAGACCTTCTTGTTGAGGACCTGATCATTAACCATCTTGCCCCTAAAGGCTTGAGCAAGCTATTTGCTGTGGAACGCGCCCATAGGATTCCGGGTGGCAGGCGCAAGCAGGAGACGGACCCACGGCCCATCATTGCGTGGATCTTCAATTACAGAGACGCCATTTTGCAGGCTTCGAGGACCAGCGGTCCCACAAGGTTTGAGAATGCCTCCATCAATTTTTACCCTGATTTTACCCCCTTGGTGCAAAAACAGAGACTGGCGTTCTCCGGGGTGAAACGAAGATTACGAGATCTGGGCATGAAATATGCCATGCTTTTCCCCGCCCGATTGCGCATTGAACACAATGAGCGGGTGCTCTTCTTCGATATGCCTGAGGTGGTCAGTGACTGGTTGGATACACTATCCATGCCACGGGACAATGCGGACCAAACTAGTGTTGCTGAAGGTGGCCGACGGGACCAGGAGGAGTAGAGGCACCGGTGTATGCTTCCATTGTACTGTGTTACGATGGGTTGTTCTCCTTGTTTGGGTCGATGACTTTTATCCCAAAATGGGCCCTGGGGCGGCGGGGTGTTTGGGACTTTACCTCCTCCGGGGGTGTTTTCCTTTCTATCTGTAGTTTAGTTTTTGGGGTAGGGCGACAGGCACACTGCTGAATGGGGTGGTTTCTTAGTTCATTGCAGGGGTGCAGGGTGGGGGGTTGTTGTTCTGGGTCTTTGGGGGAGGGGGGTTGGGTTTTTCTTTCTTTGTTCATACTGCATTTGGGGCTACGTATTGCTGCATGTTTTGTGTTTCCCTCGTGGGGTTTGGTGGACCTGACTACTCACTTCCGGGATGGGGGGTAGGGGGTTACGGGTCTTGAGTTGGAATGTCAATGGCTTGGGAGACAAAATTAAGCGGGGGATTGTACTCCAATATGTGAAACGTCATTCTCCTGACATTGTACTCCTGCAGGAATCACACCTGGTGGGGAATACGTTCCATGCTATGAATCGGAGGGGTTACAGGTTGGTGGCCCATTCAGGGTTTACTTCGGGCTCCAGAGGAGCTGGCATTATGCTCCGTAGTTCCCTTCCCTTCGAGATTGACGACACGATCTTAGATGACAGGGTTAGATATGCAGCAATTGTTGGGAGGTTGGAGGGAAGAACCGTAGTCGTCCTTTCGGTATATGTCCCCCCCGGTCTGCAGGCCACCACATTTGTCGACTTGGGTAAATTGTTGCTGGGGCTTCTAGTGATGGGAGGAGACTTTAACTCAGTGATTGATGGCTCGCTGGATCGACATCCCCCCAGGGTTCTCACCCAATCACAGTCCTGTCTTGGTGGGTTCCTGGATACGTTTGGTATGGTAGATTGCTGGCGGATGCTTCACCCTGGACAGGCCCAATATACCTTTCACTCCGGGTCACACATGAGCTTGGCTAGGCTTGACTATCTTCTTGTGCCCGCTGCTCAGGCCACGACGGTGCGAGAGGCCCGACATTTGCCTAGAGGCATTTCGGACCACTCCCCGCTGTGGGTCCATATTGATCTCCATTTATTTGAATGCCGGGGGCCGGGTCGCCCCAGTCAATCCCAGGCATCTCCGGGTTCCGGAGACTAGAGCGGGGATGATTAAAGCTGTAGACCAATACTTTGCTGAAAATGTGGGATCCGTGTCGTCCTCTGTGTCCCTCTGGGAAGCTTTCAAGTCTGTGATACGGGGCCAGGCGATATCGCTTATCGCTAGCTCCAAGAAGCGACACAATGAGGAGGTTGAGCGGTTGGAAGCCGAGGTGGTAACTCTAGAGAGAGATCTTGAAAATGGAGTCACGCGGGAGAAATTGCATGTTCTGCAGTTAAAACAGTCTGATTATAAGGCTTTGGTCACGAATGCAGCGAAAGCTATGAGTCGGGAGCAAATGGGCTGTCTGCATGATGTGGGTGATAAAGCTGGGAAGTTGATAGCGTGGTTGGACAAACGGGAGAGATTGAATCGTGTGGTGCCTGTGATCGAGCGAGTGGATGGGGTTCGTGTGACGGATCCACTGGAGATAGTGGAGGAGTTTGCTTCTCACTTTCGAACGGTGTATGCGCCGGTCTCGGACCGGCCAGAGGAGGACTCCCGTCTTTTGCTTCGGGATATCGCCTTGCCTTGTCTGTCTGACTCGGATAGAGAGCTAATGGAGGCGGATTTTTCCACTGATAAAATAGCGCTCTCTGTTCGCTCCATTCGCTCGGGCAAGGCTACGGGTCCAAACGGCCTGCCCATCGAGCTGTACAAGTTGTGTCCGGACAAAATGGCGTTGCATCTTCGCTCGATGTTTCTGGAATCTAGAGAGAGAGGCCAGCTTCCTCGTGATCAACGACTTGCGTCTATTGTGGTGATTCCTAAGGAGGGTAAACCACGTGAATTCTGTGCTTCGTATAGACCTATTTCGCTCCTAAATGTTGAACCTAAGGTTTTGGCAAAAGTATTGGCCAACCGACTGATAACGGTGATAGGTGATCTGGTGCGCCCGGATCAATCTGGCTTTATTCCTGCCCGTAACACTGCGCTGAATTTGCGTCGCCTTCACGGCGTGCTGGCGAGAGCGGACACGTTGCGTGAACCGGCCATTTTGGTTTCGTTAGATGCCACCATGGCGTTTGACACTGTGGAATGGCCATACTTATGGACGGCTCTGGCTAAGTTTGGCTTTGGACCGGTGTTCATTGGCTGGGTCCGTCTGTTGTATGAGGAGCCCTTGGCCCAGGTGGTCGTAAATGGTAGAATGTCGGCTCCCTTTGCTCTGGGTCGGGGTACGCGGCAGGGATGTCCCCTTTCTCCGCTGCTCTTTGCTCTGGCTCTCGAGCCCTTGGCGGCCTGTTTGCGATGGGAGCCATCCCTTAAGGGCATTAGGTGGACCCCTGGTTTTGAGGATCGCATCTCGCTCTATGCGGATGACATTCTTCTTTACCTTACCTCCCCCTGGAAATCCTTGGGAGTACTATTTGATGTCCTTAGCTATTTTGGCAGGAACTCGGGACTGGTCATTAATTGGGCCAAGTCCTGTGTGTACTCGCTCACGGATGATGTCCCACTTGTACCACGCAGCTGTCCTATACAAATCTCGAAAAATCAAAACAGTCCCTATCTTTAACTTAAAAAGAGGATAATCCTATCCATAGTGTACCATCATAACTCAAGAGATCCTTACACTTGAAACCACTCTATCAACATGTATACACAAAGAAAAAAAACAGTTTTTGTAAAATTTTAAACAATTTATTGCAAGATATACAATATCAAATGTTAATTACAGTGCCACAATATAAAATATTTAAAATGAGTGTCAGCACCCTTCCAATGGTTCAGTAGTGCAAATATTATAAACACACAAAATCAAGGTTAAAAAGCAAATGGCTATTAAAAACAAGTTGTCGACGCAGCGTTTCGGTTTTTATGATGACACCTTCATCAGGACAGGGTTCTATACAATAAAGAAACATAGTATTAATATAACATTTTCTTTAGAAAACAACTATATCATCATTCTTTTGCATTCTGCCCTTTACTCTTTTTTTATATATATTCAACTTAGTAAATTCCTTCTCAGATAGAACAAAGGAACACATTTTCTAAGGATACATATTGTACTAGGGCACAGTGATCAATGGAACACGTTTTCTAAAGATACATATTATACTGGGGCACGGTGAACAGTGGCAATTAGATCTCTTGAGCTATGTTGGAGGGTAATTAATAGTGGACCTCGAGGTGTCTTAAATCTCGAGTAGCGATAAACATGTAGGAACAATAAACCAATACTCCTACAGGGGTTTTTTGTTAATGACGCTGGGGATTTAATTTACTTACTTTAAAAAAGAACTCGTATTGCATTAGAGACGTATTCCTCTGTAATCAATTTGAGGAGGGAATCCATAAATCATCACAGGACACCATTTATTAATTTTGAAGTAAATGCTCCACACATATCTCTGTGTCCGAACAAGAGTAAACTGAATAAGGCAGCACACAAAAAAGGAACGTGAGGTCATCCAGTCACGTGCTGCACTTTAGGCCGATCCCCTGTATCTAAGGGTAAGTGCACAACAACTATGGAGATATGTAAGCGTTAACGATGTAATTACATCATTGTAGAGGAGTAAAAATTGTAACTCTCTACGAATAATTATTTTTTTACCTAGATAACTCTAAAAAGTCCCTTATAACGGTGGCTCCTTTTTCCTCCAAATAAAGAAAACTCCATGACAAAGTGAAGGTAATTGAGAGACCCTTACAGTACTATTACGTACATAGAATCTACACTATTAAAGACACGAGTATTAAGTGAAGTTCTTTTTTAGTTTCAGACACAGAGATATGTGTGGAGCATTTACTTCAAAATTAATAAATGGTGTCCTGTGATGATTTATGGATTCCCTCCTCGAATTGATTACAGAGGAATACGTCTCTAATGCAATAAGAGTTCGTTTTTAAAGTAAGTAAATTAAATCCCCAGCGTCATTAACAAAAAACCCCTGTAGGAGTATTGGTTTATTGTTCCTACATGTTTATCGCTACTCGAGATTTAAGACACCTCGAGGTCCACTATTAATTACCCTCCAACATAGCTCAAGAGATCTAATTGCCACTGTTCACCGTGCCCCGATATAATATGTATCTTTAGAAAACGTGTTCCATTGATCACTGTGCCCTAATACAATATGTATCCTTGGAAAATGTGTTCCTTTGTTCTATCTGAGAAGGAATTTACTAAGTTGAATATATATAAAAAAGAGTAAAGGGCAGAATGCAAAAGAATGATGATATAGTTGTTTTCTAAAGAAAATGTTATGTTAATACTATGTTTCTTTATTGTATAGAACCCTGTCCTGATGAAGGTGTCATCATAAAAACCGAAACGCTGCGTCGACAACTTGTTTTTAATAGCCACTTGCTTTTTAACCTTGATTTTGTGTGTTTATAATATTTGCACTACTGAACCATTGGAAGGGTGCTGACACTCCTTTTAAATATTTTATATTGTGGCACTGTAATTAACATTTGATATTGTATATCTTGCAATAAATTGTTTAAAATTTTACAAAAACTGTTTTTTTCTTTGTGTATACATGTTGATAGAGTGGTTTCAAGTGTAAGGATCTCTTGAGTTATGATGGTACACTATGGATAGGATTATCCTCTTTTTAAGTTAAAGATAGGGACTGTTTTGATTTTTTGCTTGTCTTTCACTCCTCGTCCCCAGACTGGAATCGTGAGGAGACCTCCCTTTCTGTTTTTTACTGTATTTACGGTTTGTTAACCGGGGAGGTAGTGTGCGTAACCTCTGGGTAGTCACACCCATAGGCCACTATGGAAGGCCTCAAAACACACAGTTACAATGAAGAGCAATTCAATAAAATTATAAATGGGACGGTCAGAAATATCTCTACCGTCAGAATTGATAATACCAATGAAGATGAATGGCGAAACTTATGGAATGTCAAAAAGAAAATGATAAGGACTGAGTTACACTCAGATTTCCTCATAGACTACTGCAAACGGGGTATAATTCCAAAAGGACTCCAAGTAAATAATGAACCTGGGATATTTATTAACAACAAGAAATTCATAGAAAATTGGACCCTTGTGGCCAATAGGTGCAGCCGTGACTGGATGCTTTTAATTATCGAAACAGCTACTGACATCCTAGTCATAGAAAGACAAGAAATTAAAGACCTGGAACAAAAACTATCCAATAGCACAGCCTTAGATGACGCCAGGAGAAAACTGGAAGACATCCAAAACGACGTCAATGGTTATAGGGATTATTTATTTAATTAAAAAAGTAACAAATTTGGAAAGGATGTAGCAAAATACAACCCAGAACATGTATACCCTTACCTTCAGAAAGACTACTACGACCGCCCGAGAGAGTCTTTCCCTAACCGTAGACCTTGGCAACAAAACCAGAATCAAAACTTTCAGAAGAAAAAAGTTAGATTTTTTGATACCTCTTATTCTAGTACAGACTCGGAAGCAGAAATGCAAGAGGATAGCAGGACCCCAAACAAAGATAGGGAAGGCGCATCAGGTACCAACAAAGATTCACTTCCTTTTTTAGTACAACGCCAATCCTATGGACAGCAGAGAGGGAGAGGCAGAGGGAGGGGGGGCCATGCCCCTCAACCTCAGCCGTATCAAAGACCCTACACCAGAAGCCAGAGAACCTGGAACAAGTAAAAAAAGCCCCTGTCATTAACTTATCAGATACCATCCTGAGTGAAATAGAAATCAAACTTTTAGAAAAGGGCCTAGGTTTTGCTATAGCATGTCCAATAGACAGATTTAATCTTGAAAGTGACCTGCAAAACTTTTTCAGAAAAGTACGATTGCAAGCGTTTTTTGAAGGTAAAGAAAGAGCCCCTTCTTTGAATAGATCAGGTCTAAAACCTAAGTCAACCTGGACTCCCCAAATTAGCCAAACTAATAAGGACATAGAAGCCTTTGAAAGGGTAGTAGAAAAAAGTGTAATGGAACTTTTAGATCAGAAAAATTGGACTAAATTTAACTTAAATAAGGAGGAAAAAAATGCTTTAAAAAGATTGGAAAACTGTCAGACCTTGACCATTAAGCCTGCGGATAAAGGCGGCAGTATTGTAATTGTGGCCACTGCACAATATAATATGAAAATGACTTGTATGTTAGAAAACAAGGATCACTATCAAAAAGTAACCAGGAATGATTGGACCCAATTGAAAAATGTAGTCAAAAGGACACTAGATTTAGCTAAAGAAGACTCTGCAATATGTGAGGAAGAATATAGATTTTTGTGTAACAACAACCCCACTATACCTGCACTGTATGGACTTCCCAAAGTCCATAAAGATTTAAATGACCCACCCATGAGGCCCATCGTAGCGAGCATTGGTTCATTAACTGAACCACTCATAAATACGCAGATATTTTTTTACAACCATATGTCATTGAACAACCAGCGTATATCAAAGATACAGGGGCCATGATTCAAAAAATAGAAGCCTTACCCTTTAATCCAGAGACCCAGTATTTAGTGACCCTCGACATCGAGGCACTTTATACAAATATACCACAAGATAGTACTATCGATATGATTAAAAAACTACTCTGCCCAGTGGATAGAGACTTGAACTCCCAAGAAAAATTTATTATTGACTGTGTCAGTCTTGTTCTCAAAAACAATATTTTCATCTTTAATAAAGAGTATTATAAACAAATAAAGGGGACCAGCATGGGAGCCACCTGTGCTCCCAGTCTGGCCTGTCTTTATGTAGCACAATTTGAGAGCGTCCATATTTTTAATCCTTTAGCTCCTTTTTTTGAGAATATATCTGAGTGGTCCAGATATATTGATGATGTTTTTTTTTATTTGGTCAGGACCACTGGATACTCTCAAAGAATTTATCCTATGGTTAAACCTGGGAGATCCTAATTTGAGATTTACAGCACATTTTGATACACATCAATGTGAATTTCTAGATATTGTCATTAAACATGAAGAGAGAAAACTCCAAGTAGAGCTTTTTACTAAAAAAAACCGATAGGAATACTATGCTCCACTACTCAAGTTACCATCCGCCATGCCAGAAAGACAACATTCCGTTCGGACAATTCTTAAGATTAAAGCGCAACTGTTCGAAAACCAAAGATTTTGAGAAACGTGCTCTGGTTTTAACTGATAAATTCATGTAGAGAGAGGCTACCCAAAGCCCATGATTAAACATGCATATAAGAGAGCCAAATATTTTAACAGAGACAATTTGTTCTCAAAAAGAGTAGATGAACAAAAGGAAAAACGTTTAATATTTGTAACCAACTACAGCAGCATCAGTAATAAAATCAAGAATATAATAAATCGTAATTGGAATCTTGTGAATAAACCAAACAAAGAGAAAGTGCCTAAACCGATGTTTGCATTTAGACGTAACCCCACTCTAAAAAAAAGCTTGGTACACACATACAGAGAAGCTCCTATAATTACACAACCAAGTATAAACAATGCTCCCCTTCCCACTGGAACCTTTCCCTGTGGAAATTGCTGCAACTGTGAAAATATCATAAAAGGAGATCATACTGAACATAATAAGGTTAAACATAGAATAAATTCATTCATGAATTGTAGATCCAGAAATGTAATATACCTGATAAGATGCCCATGTAATTTATTGTACATAGGAGAGACAAGTCGAGAAATTCGACTAAGAATCACAGAACATAAATCAGCTATTCGGACAAAGAAAAGAGGAGCCCCTCTGACTGAACACTGGCAAGAAACCAACCACACAAATAAGGACTTGTCCTGGTGTGGAGTCGAGAATATCCAGATGAATTTAAGAGGAGGAGATATTGACCTTAAAAGAAAAAACGAGAACAATTCTTTATGTCCCGTTTTAACACTGTGAGAAATGGGTTGAACAACAAAGAAGACTGGGAACGCATTTTATAAATTTCTGAAAGACCCATCCATGTACCCTTTATTTAAAATAAAATAAATGTAATTAGCTCCTGATTAGTGATTAAGACCCTAAATATGATGGTAGCGAATGATTGCATAGATAAATTCATCACGATGTATCTGGAAACTTTAACGCGTATTGAAACCACTAGAGTAGTTCCTTATCATCACGTTTTAGGTAAAACGCATACTGAACCCGATCACCGTGGGTTCAAAACCTAGTAAATCAATATGAAACTACCAGGGTAGTTCCACAAATGAGTCGCATACTATAACACGTCAAATGACTCTACGTGGTCTCGCGAGCTTTATACCTAAACGCGCGAACCAGAAATACTTAAATAACAACAAACACACAGTACGTGTATATCTGCGACCGAACGGAAAGGAGTGAGAAAGGAGCAGGGAGGCCGAATTCTGAACGCAAGGTAAGCGAGGCAGCGCCTGCAATAGAATAGTGTATTAGACGAAAGCGTACTAGAATCTATAAGTAAAGGATAATTCTCCGTACGCTATTATTCTAAAATGCCCGAGTCGCCCCAGTTTAATTAATGGGTAACTGCGGAGTTGAGTGCTTCACTTCCGACTATGCCACTTAACCGGGGATCTAGACTGCGTTATGTTGTTAACCTTTGGGTAAATTTTGTTTGGCGCGCATTGAAAGTAAGACGGGAACCACCTGGGGAGGCCCCGGTGGGGTATCAAAGTAGGACGCTATGTCAATCCGTGTTCAATGAGGACATAATAATATCCGAGATCGTAAATACAGACCGTCAATTGCCGAACCTTTTAAGCAACTTAAGACACGCATTAATAACACTACATGTCCAAAATCAACATTAAATATCAGCGTTGGTTTAGTCTACTGGCATCTATAAATAAGAGTCTTGATGCACAGATAATCAAGAGATTAGGAGTTTAATTGTGGAACACGGCATGTTTCCTCAGGAATTGTATATGTCCTAAAATGATCGGTATGGGAAAGCAATATAATTCATAGATTCATACAAATATATGTTCTTTCCAGGGCGGTAAATTGAAAATAAACCCTCCGAACAAGAGTAAACTGAATAAGGCAGCACACAAAAAAGGAACGTGAGGTCATCCAGTCACGTGCTGCACTGTAGGCCGATCCCCTGTATCTAAGGGTAAGTGCACAACAACTATGGAGATATGTAAGCGTTAACGATGTAATTACATCATTGTAGAGGAGTAAAAATTGTAACTCTCTACGAATAATTATTTTTTTACCTAGATAACTCTAAAAAGTCCCTTATAACGGTGGCTCCTTTTTCCTCCAAATAAAGAAAACTCCGTGACAAAGTGAAGGTATTTGAGAGAACCTTACAGTACTATTACGTACATAGAATCTACACTATTAAAGACACGAGTATTAAGTGAAGTCTTTTTAGTTTCAGACACAGAGATATGTGTGGAGCATTTACTTCAAAATTAATAAATGGTGTCCTGTGATGATTTATGGATTCCCTCCTCGAATTGATTACAGAGGAATACGTCTCTAATGCAATAAGAGTTTGTTTTTAAAGTAAGTAAATTAAATCCCCAGCGTCATTAACAAAAAACCCCTGTAGGAGTATTGGTTTATTGTTCCTACATGTTTATCGCTACTCGAGATTTAAGACACCTCGAGGTCCACTATTAATTACCCTCCAACATAGCTCAAGAGATCTAATTGCCACTGTTCACCGTGCCCCAGTATAATATGTATCTTTAGAAAACGTGTTCCATTGATCACTGTGCCCTAGTACAATATGTATCCTTGGAAAATGTGTTCCTTTGTTCTATCTGAGAAGGAATTTACTAAGTTGAATATATATAAAAAAGAGTAAAGGGCAGAATGCAAAAGAATGATGATATAGTTGTTTTCTAAAGAAAATGTTATGTTAATACTATGTTTCTTTATTGTATAGAACCCTGTCCTGATGAAGGTGTCATCATAAAAACCGAAACGCTGCGTCGACAACTTGTTTTTAATAGCCATTTGCTTTTTAACCTTGATTTTGTGTGTTTATAATATTTGCACTACTGAACCATTGGAAGGGTGCTGACACTCCTTTTAAATATTTTATATTGTGGCACTGTAATTAACATTTGATATTGTATATCTTGCAATACATTGTTTAAAATTTTACAAAAACTGTTTTTTTCTTTGTGTATACATGTTGATAGAATGGTTTCAAGTGTAAGGATCTCTTGAGTTATGATGGTACTCTATGGATAGGATTATCCTCTTTTTAAGTTAAAGATAGGGACTGTTTTGATTTTTTGCTTGTCTTTCACTCCTCGTCCCCAGACTGGAATCGTGAGGAGACCTCCCTTTCTGTTTTTTACTATACAAATCTCGTCCACTGTATTTAAGTATTTAGGCATTCATATTTCACGTGACTCGACTGCTGGATACCGACTCAATTTACTCCCCCCGCTCGCCCGGTTAAGAGCGGACGTGAAGGCGTGGAGCAGGCTGCCTCTGTCCCTGGTGGGTAGGGCAGCCTTATTCAAAATGATGTCCCTTCCCAGATTCTTGTATGCTCTCCAGAATACTTTAGATCTAGTGCCCTCCAGCTATTTTCATGAGGTTGAATGCCTACAAAGGAAACTGGTGTGGGTCGGTCGTCCCCGGATTGCCTTGGCCAAGCTTACGCTGCCATGGTACGATGGGGGAATTGCGCTACCGGATATCCGACGGTATTACTGGGCTTCCCAACTGAGCCCAGTTAACCATGCGATGTACGGTCCGGTTGCTAACCCGGCCTTTGCGATGGATAAATGGCTGCTTCCGGGCGGAGATTATAATAGGGAACTTTATTCGAAACGGTCTGACGTGGAATTAACCGGGCCTACCAAGGTCGCGGTTCGGGTCTGGTACAATGCTACCGCGGCCAAGGGTTGGTCGGATACCCTTACTCGGGCAACACCACTCTATGCTTCTGAGAAGTTGGGTAATCTGTGGACGACTAAGGGGTTCGACAAATGGGACCTTATCGGAATCAGTGCGGTGGGTGATCTTTTGCGGAAGGACGAGATTAAATCCTTTGAGGAGTTACAACTAGAATTTAAGCTCGGCCCTCGCGAATACTTTCGATACCTGCAAGTTCGACACGCCCTTTTCTCTGTTATGGTGCCTGGGACGCCCGTTCCGGACTCCTCGCCCCTGGAGGACAGAGTACTTGATGGGCACGTCCCGGACAGTACGATTTCACTCATATACAAAAAACTGATAAACCACCGAGCGGACCTTCTTTTACAGCTTCGCATGTCTTGGACCGGCGATGGACTGGAGCTTGACGATGAGGACTGGCAGGCGGCGATATCCTCTCCAAAGGAGGTGGCGATCTCAGCTCGTCTGAGATTGGTGCAACTGAAAATCTTACACCGAGTATACACGACGGGTCCTCGATTGCTACGGATGGGGTTTGTTTCGGATGCTTTGTGTAAACGTGGCTGTGGTATGGTGGGTTCATTCCTTCATATTATGTGGGAGTGTCCTGCGGTAGCATCCTTCTGGACTCGTGTGCATGGTGTCATGTCTGAGGTAACGAGTGTCTCGCTTCTGCCTGAGGCCCGGAGATGTCTGTTAAATGTATGGGAGCCCAACGACTATAATGTGGCCCAAACGCAGTGGGCCACCTTGGGTAACATGATTGCTAAGCGTGACATTGAGCAATTGTGGGGATCGGCGAAGCCACCAAGTCTGTCGGCCTGGTCTAGGAACATGGACTGGCGCATGTTCTGTGAAAAAACAGTATACATTGCCAGGGGCAGACCCAAGAAGTGGGGGAAGATATGGAGTCAGTGGAATCAATACCGTGGTGAGATTTGTACCCCTCCTTTTGAGCCTCCACCGGAGCGTTTACAGTCCCCTTAGCATGACGTTTCCTCTAGTCCAGATTTTGTTGATGTACTGTTGCCTACTACTTGTTCCCTCTCTCTTCCCCTCCCAGACATTCTTTTTGTTGATTATGTATAGTTGCAGATATGGTACCCCTCTCCAGAAGGATTCACCAAGGTTGTTCCCTTTTTGTTTAGCCCTTGCAGTAGTTGTCTTATGTTTGTTGGTTGGGGAGTTGTTTTAAAAAAAGATAAAATCAAAACCTCAGTTCTCCTGTACACGTACATATGGCTTGACATGATTTGTTAATCGCCGCCGGGCCCTAGGGTTGTCGGCTGACGGGCTGTGTATTTTTTCATCCTTGTTTGAATTGGAATCGTTGCCAGCCGACCCGGAGTGGCTGTATGATTGCTACTGTATTTTCATGTCTTTTTCAATAAAGGTTTTATAAAAATAAAACAAAAAAAAAACCAAGCTACGAGATAGCTCCCTATATCCGGCCTCCACGCCTGTTATTCCGGTCCGCCTGAACCCCTAGCCCACAATCATGCAACCCTGTCGGTCACGCATGAGGCCCCATCTTTGAGGGTGTTGAGAGAGGCGGGTATCTCACATATGCGTGATGTCTACCCTAACAGCGCCTTTGTCACGCAAGAGGACCTGCAGCATATTACAAATCAGTCACTTCTCTTTCGCTTTGCGATTCATAGACTGAGACATGCGGCCCAGGTGCATTACACCATCTTTCCGACTGAGCCCCCAGAACTATTGTCTCTGCAGTCTGTTCTCACAGTACCCAACAATAAGAGGCTGATATCTAAATTATAAAGATGAAAAAGATGAAACTGTGGATGTAGAGGACAAGAGCTGGATTAAATGGAATGACTGTTTGCCTGCGGCTGTTTCTGAATATAATTGGAAGCATATCTGTGGACTAACGGGGAAACTCTGTATGAATGGTAATCTTACGATTATTCATTTTAAATACATACATCAGGTATACTACACTCTGGCACGATTATTTGTGTATGGGCTGCGAGAGTCAGCGAGATGTGACAGGTCTGGACAAGATGATGCAGACTTTCTACTTTTAGCTTTGGAATTGTGGGACAGTGGCGGACTTCTGGGTAGCAGTGGTAATTAGCTTGGGGGAGATGGCTGCTGTGGACCTTCCCTGTACCCCCCTGGTATGCCTCCTGTGTTGTGTGCCGCATGTGAAAGGGGTGAGAGGCACTTTTGTGCGACTGGCACTTCTGATGGCGGCACGTAGGGTGGCAATCACATTGGGGAAGGGGCGCCGGCCTGTAATCAAGGCATGGTTGACTGACCTGGTGTACTGTTGTGATAACCTTAATGTCTACGCGGAGGAACTGCCCACCAGGTCGAGCCGAAGGACATATGGGAACCGTGAGATTGTATCTACTGGATAAGGCTGAATGAGGTATGTGCTGGCATGGTGACTCCGGTGGGGGGCATAGCATGTGGTGAGAATGGCTGAGGGGATCCTTTAATAGGAATGGCACAATTAGGAAGGGAATTATCAACGACTGGCTTGCACAGTGCCTGTGATTCATAGTTGAAGTTGCTTTGAGACTAAATATATGTGTTTTATTGTAATTTTTTTTCAGGGCTTCTTTTGTATTTTTCTTCGGTTCTTCAATTGTGGCCTATTGTGTTTATTTGTTAGATATGTCATTGAATGTATTGCGACATATGGTGTTGCTGTAAGATTTAAATGATGATAATTAAAGATGCTTTATCATTGCTTCATGTATACGTATCAGTAATAATGAAGAAGAAGATGTAAAAAAAAAAAAGCTTGCACTGTGCTGGGGAGGCATGGGTGTCCCACGCAAATAAGACAACATAAAGGATTTAACACAATGTAATATTCAAGGAACATTTATGCCAGTCTGCAGCCCCGACCTCCAGACCTAAAGATATCTGGGGACCTCTGAAGGCCTACTTGGCCCAGTCTACAGACCCAGCTACAAACTCAGACAAGCAAATATTGATGCTATTGCCTCTCCAGAGTCTGCCTTGCTGGCTGCAGGGCAGAGCTGTCTCTCTAAATAAGGACGCCTTTTTCAATCCATCTCTCAAGATCTGATGCCACTTTCCACGGTACCAAGATATGAGGACTCTGACACTAAACAATTGTACTCTTGTTTTGTGGATTGCCCTGTGGCACCTGTCCCTCCTATGCTATGGGACTATTCTGCCAGAGTATGGGTACGCATGTTGCTATAATGTCTTTTGGTATATAACACAGTGTAACACTGTATGGTGCTTGTTTGTTTGATGTTTATAACATATCAATAATTTTTTTTTAAAAAGGTTGAATCGGCATATTCCTAATTAATCTATTTAACCTACCTCTAAATCTCTAGAATATTGTGATATCGTGCAAGATGGACCCAGCGCCTGGAAGTTAAATGTCATTAGTGGGCTGCAGCACCTATTGTGCCATCCATTACATTGACTGTATAAAACATGGCTTCAGGTCTACCATTGTAGCCTGACTGTGGCAGTTTAAACACCCCAATTCGACATGTCAAAATAAATCCTTTTGACAGGTCAGAACCTCTCCATTAAATATTAATAATCCATCCCTTTGTAGGCCTTGAGGCCCCGCAAGGCAGGGTGTATGGTATTTAAAAGTAGGACATGTATACATTTAATCTTAACATGCCCTTACAATGACTGGCACTCAAGAGCTAGTTTGTATGTGGCAGTACTAGCTGTCCTATGTAGAAAACTAGAGTTCAAATTAAATATCTTAATTCTGTATCAGCAGCTATAAAAATAATTTAACAATTCTTTTTTTACAGTTATTAGAAATCCAAAAAAGTAGGACATGTATACATTTAATCCTAACATGCCCTTACAATGACTGTCACTCAAGAGCTAGTTTGCATGTGGCAGTACTAGCTGTCCTATGTAGAAAACTAGAGTACAAATTAAAGATCTTAATTCTGCAGCTATAAAAATAATTAAACAATTCTTTTTTTACAGTTATTAGAAATCCAAAAAAGTAGGACATGTATAAATGTAATCTTAACATGCCCTTACAATGACTGGCACTCAAGAGCTAGTTTGCATGTGGCAGTACTAGCTGTACTATGGAGAAAACTAGAAGACAAATTAAAGATCTTAATTCTGTATCTGCAGCTATAAAAATAAATAAACACTTTTTTTACAGTTATTAGAAATCCAATTCAATGGTAAAGTTGGAGTTTGAATAAATATTAGGGAAAGGTAACTTTTAGAAAGTGCCTGAAGGTCCTGGGCCCTAAATTTGCACTTGCTCTTCCAATTCTGACAGCCAGTAATTAGCATTCAAAGAGGTGTGAAAATGGCTCCCAGAGCAGAGAACAAAGTCCTAAACGTGGGGAGGTGGTGGTGTTCCCTAGACTGGATCATTGCTAAGGAATCAGCGGTCAAACTTATCTCTATTGACCCCTGTGATTGGTCTGACCACCAAGCCATCACCTTCCTCCTGCCCAGCACCCACAAAACATGGACACCTCAACCCGTGATTCCCAAGCGATGGGTTAGAGACACTAAGAACCTTGATCACAAGAAACTAGCAGCGCGTTGTGTGTCCTACCGCCCCCCCCAGACCTTCCTCCCCCTCAGTGCACCTCGGTCGACAACCTAGCGATTCATTACTCCTCAACCATATCCGACATTCTCGATGACCTGGCACCACTAAAATTTAAAAGAACCCAGGTCAAAGACCGAAATCCCTGGTTCAGCGGATCCCTCAACAAGGAAAGGAGATCCCTTTGACAGACTTAATGAAACTGGAAACAACACCCTTCAGCAGCACATCTAAAACTTCTCCACCAGGCCAGAAATTCCTACAATAAGAAAATCCTCAACACTAAAAAATAATTCTTCAGATCTGAACTGGAGAATACCAAAAATCGACCTCACAAGCTGTTCGACTTGGTCAAACACCAATCCAGCAAACTAGCGAAAACCACCAAAGAAACACCTAAACCCCTAATATCAAGCAGGGAATTCTCTTTCTTCTTCTGTGACAAAATCTCTGCCCTAGGAAATGAACTTATATCCGCTACTCACCACCAAAATAAAAATCTGCCTGCTCCACCTCTCTTTGCGCTGTCCTCCCAAACCTCGCCCAAAAACTTAGCGCACTGGTCCAAGTTTAAAACCTATGACGAACATTCTATCTCGAGAATTCTTGCCACCTTAAAACATGCACTTTAATGATCCTCTCCACTCTAACTGCCTAGCTGCCGCCTCTCAGGATATCATCCCTTCCTGGACCTCAATATTCAACACCGCTGTCCAACAGGGCTCAATTCCTGACTTGCTGAAGGCTGGCCAAGTTATCCCCATCCTAAAAAAAACAATGCTGGACCCTGCCTCCGCCGAGAACTGTAGACCCATATCCAACATCCTTCTCCTTGCCAAAGTTCTGGAAAAATGTGTGCAACAGCAGCTAAGCCTACACATCAACAACTTTCACCTGCTAGATGACTTCCAATCAGGGTTCAGATGTGGACACAGCACGACAACCACCCTCCTCCACATAGTGGATGACGCCCTCCAAGCCCTCAACCTAGGCAAAACCTGTCTCCTAATCCTCCTAGACCTGTCCTCTGCCTTTGATACGGTTAACCACGAAATTCTCCTAGAACTCCTCAACCTCAGGATGGGGTTGGATGGCATGGTCCTTGAATGGTTTAGATCCTTCCTCAAGAACTGCTCACAGAGAATCCTCATCAACGGTGAACTATCCGCCCCTTCTCCGGTTACGGTTGGAGTCCCCCAAGGATCAACCCTCTTCAACCTTTACCTTGAACCTCTCACCGAGGTGCTAGGTGCCGCCAACATCTCTTACCTTATGTATGCCGACGATACACAGATCTACATAAAAATCTCTTCCCCTGAGGAATTTCTCTCCCTGAACGAGGCCCTGAAGCTGACACTCCACTGGCTCACCGCCAACCAGCTAAAACTCAACGCAAATAACATGGAATTTCTCCTGATCTCCCCACCCAAACCCAATCCAGACATCCAGGAATGGACCAAGACCATCACATCACTAAACTGCCCTCCTACCATTGGTGACTCGGCAAAATCTCTTGGAATACCCCTTGACGGCAGCCTGAACATGCGCAGCCATATAAACTCAATGGCCAAAATGGCCAGATTCCACCTTAGTTACCTAAGAAACCTAAAACCCTTCCTCGATGTGGCTGACCTTAAAACGGCAACTCAGGCACTAATCATTTCCAGACTAGAATATGGATGCTTTACTCTCGCAGGGCTACCCTAGAACTCCCTGGCCCATTGAAAGCCTTGTTCAACACAGCAGCCAGACTCCTAACTGGCTCAATAAAATTTGACCACATCTCCCCCCACCTCAAAGCTCTGCACTGGCTTCCCCTAGAGGCCAGAATCCAATTTAAACTGGCCTGCATTACTCACAAATCCCTTTTCTCCAATTCCCCTTCATTTCTCTCCAAAAACTTGTGGTATCCGGAGGAGCCAGAAACTCCCGATCTGCCAAATACCTGCTACTGCAACCAGCACACTTCCGGAAGAAAAAACCTACAATTGGGCCTTCTCTGGGCCCGCGCCAAGAATCTGGAACTCTCTCCCACCTGCCATCAGAAAACTTCCGTCCTTGGCACACTTTAAGAAGGAAACCAAAACCTTCTTAATGGGAAAATACCTTGCCTAACGAATACTTTACAATCACCGCATCGACTTGCCCCACTCTCCACCTCGGCACTATCCATGGCCTCTACGGATGATACCTATTCTGCACTCCTGGGCATCCCCCCAAGAGCTGAGACTGTGTGCCTTCTTGTATAATGTCTCTACCTATATCACAAGTAGCCTGGACTTTGAACTGCATGCTTTTCCTGTATAATGTATCCCTTACCTTTCCCAATTTGATCCCTCCCGTCCCTACGCTTGTATACTACCCCTAAATCCTGTAAAGTGCTCTGATACCCTCACGGGTCTGGTTCACGCTCTATAAAACTATAAAATAAATAAATAAGACAGGATGACCAATGGGTTTGTGCCCAGGAACTAGATTAACTTCAAAGAGGCCTCCCCTGTCACAGGCAAATGTTATCTGATTCTTGGGCAGGACCTTCCTTTGCCCCCCTGCTAGGTAGGTTCCCTTCGCGGTGGGCCTCTTTTGGACATTACAGTGTCAAATCCTGTTTGACAGATTTCCTATGTGTAGGAGAGTAGGGTCTGCTTTCCTATGGTCACCCCACTTTTTGCTTTTTGCTTCACTGGTTTTCGACTTAGTGTGACTGTGGGCCTGCAAATCAGACCAACAGCCCAGCTGCTCTCTCTCTAAATTCACTACAATGCACTTTAGGTGCATTACCAATTGGATACTGGGTCACCTTATGAGCCCCTGTACAGTGTACTATAGGTACCCAGGGCATAGGTGCATCCAAGACCTACCAGGGGCTGCAGCATGTATTATGCCACCCCTGGCTGGCCACTCACATTGACAAAACTGGCTGATCACTCAGCTGGGGCAAGGTCGTGTAATCACCCCTTGCTTAGATATAGTATACCTATATCTAACCTTATATCTAGACACATATACACCTATAAGTCACTCCTATGGCAGGCCTTAACAATCCTGGAGGCAGAGTGATATGTTTTATGTGAGATGGTGCTCTAGCATGAGCTGAGCCTGTCTGCAGCTTTCGGAACCATGTCCTTATAGCTGTTCTAGGATATTGCCATACCATATACTCTTAAGTGCATTATGAACCTCGCGGTTAAATGCTAACTCTGGTTTGGCTTTATCAAAACATGTTGAGTAGGGTGTCATGCGATTTGGAATACTACCCCCTCGCCAGTTCTGGTGACGGGGGTAGCATTCCACCCTTCTAGAGGGAGAAGACATGTTGTTCCTACTATTCCCAGTTAAAGTTAACCAGAGATTCAGCATCACAAAATGGATGCTGTTGCCACAGACACAAGTCTGACCTCCTGCTGCTGGGAGTCCTTCCAGCGAGGGAGGCTTGGACAATATGTTTCCTGCCTTGGGAGGTGCTAGCACCACCTCAGACAGGCTGTTGTGTATTGGGGCAGGGAGGGCTGAAAGAAATGAGACACTGCCTGGGGCACACAAGGTGTCCCATGCATAGTCCAGTTCAAACCGGTACTGGGGCACTCCAGCCCCAGCTCTGGTGCGAAACTGGACAAGGGGAAAGGGGTGTAACCACCCCCTTCCCTGGTCCTACTCATAGGAGGGACCTAGCAGGTAATCCAGCCCCTAGATTTGGTATATAGGTAGGAGCTGAGTCCCAAGACTTTAGATTAATTCTGACTGAAACTCTGAAACGAAACTCTGGACCTTCGATGATCTACTTTGCAAGAAGACGACTGAAGAATCTCCCTTGTGGTCAAGGAGTGACCACCCTGCACAAGCAGGCACCATCCAGCGATCAACGGCTTGCTTTATCGACGCTCCCGCCGGAGCCCGAGCCCAGAGCCTGACAAGAACTGGAGTTCCAGACATCCAACAGCCCGATCCACAGTCCCAGCAGAGCTGAGACCCGTGGAGGCGACGAGAAACGTGGGACCGGCCATCTTGAAAAGTCTGTGACTTGCTGTTGTTATGTTATGTTATGTTAAAAGAACTTGTTACCGCGCACGGACACCAATTGGTTTCATGGCGCTCAGAGACAAGTGGAGAGAAGGAGCAGGTGTGAGTGAGAAGACTAATCATAAGCTAGCTGGAACAGATAGGTTTTCAGGTTTTTACGAAAAGTGATATAGTCAGGAGTAAGCCGGATTGAGAGAGGGAAAGAGTTCCAGGTAGAAGGAGCAAGAAAAGAGAAACAGGCACCACCATGTTTCTTACGTTTGTACCTGGGGGTAATTAGAAGATTGTGAGCAGAGGACCTGAGATGCCTTGTGGGAATGTGACAGTTGAGGCTAAGAGAAGTAAAGGCAGGGGCAAGAGCAGAAAGAGATTTGAAAACGGTGCAGCCCATTTTAAAAATACAGCGGGACGCGACCGGGAGCCAATGCAGTCTTTTCAACAGGGGCATGAAGTGTTGGTACTTAGGCTGTTGAAAAACAAGTCTGGCCGCCTGGTTTTGTACCAGCTGAAGCCGATGAAGGTGGTACGCGGGGATCCCCACATACAAGCAGTTCGCATAGTCAATGCGTGAAGTGACAAGGGCCATAATAACACGTATGAGAGCCTCTGAGGATAAAAACCTTCGGATTTTACCAATTCTGCGTAGATGATAAAAGCAGGCCGAGGTGACGGAATTGATTTGAGGCCTCACCGACAGGTCACTTGAAATGATGACACCAAGGCTCTTCACGGACTTGACTGGGCAGGGGGGGGAGCCAAGAGCTGGGGGCCAGAAGTTAGGACTCCAAGGATTTGAGGGCCCGCCGGTCAGGACCAACTCAGTCTTGCTGGGGTTGAGCTTCAGCTGGCTGAAGTTCATCCACTCATAGATGGTAAGCATGATCGATTGAAAATTAGAGCAAGAGAGAGGAGAGGAATCGATGGGAAATATTAGTTGCAGGTCATCTGCATAATTGAAAATGGTAACAGGAGAGTGGCGGAGAGAGGCTAGGTGGGGTTGCATGTACAGATTAAATAAAAGGGGGGATAGAGCAGAACCCTGGGGTACACCACAGGAAAGTGAAGTTTGGGGAGCAGAGAAAGTGGAGAGTTGAACCGATTGAGAGCGTTGTTGAAGGAAGGACCCAATCCAGGTCAAGGCCAGGCCCTGAATACCCGCATTTCTGACACGGTCGATCAAGATAACATGATCGACCGTGTCAAAAGCGGCCTGGGCCAGGTTCTTGTCCGCCCCCTGTCTCAGCGCATCCATAACAGCCACAACGACCGCTTCCGTAGAGTGGGCCGGTCTGAAGCCGGCCTGCTGGTCATCTAGGAAGTGAGATTTTTCAATGAAGGCGCCTAGACAGCGGGTGACATAAGTCTCCAGCACCTTCCCCAAATAGGGGAGGAGGGAGATAGGACGATAGTTGCCTAAAACAGCTGGATCAGAGCCGGGTTTTTTAAGGATGGGTACTACAATAGCTTTTTTGAAAGCATCGGGGACAGAGCCTGTAGCGAGAGAATGATTAAGCAGGTCTAGTGGGGGACCTGGACAGGCCATGAAAGCGTCCTTCAAGATTTGGGGGGGGCAACAATCATTGGGGGAACCAGAGCTAACTACATGTAGGAGAGAAATAAATTCAGCCTAAGAGATTGGAGGAAATTCATGCAAACAACAAGGGCTTGAGGGAGGGAGAACACAGACATTGAGCGGGGGAGGGGGGAATATTGTTTTTAATGGTAGTGATTTTATCTATGAAAAATACATTGAGGGAGTCACAAAGAGCCTGCGAGGGTTGGGGCTGAGCAGTGACACGATCAGGAAGGGAAAGTTCAGCTACAATGGAAAAAATATCCTTGGTTTTTGAGGCTGAACTAATGATTTTCTGGGAATAGTAAGAGGATTTGGCCAAAATGATGGATTGTTTATATAGTTTTAATAGGTCGGTATAAATAGTCTTTAGTGAGGGGTCATAGTTTCGCCTCCACCGACGCTCAGCTTGTCTGAGGAGTGATTTATCCAATTTTAGTTGTTCGGTAAACCAGCGCTGCGTGTCATGTGGGTGTTTGGATCTGATGATTTTCATGGGAGCAACCACATCACTAGCTTGGCTCAGCCATTGATCCAGGGTAGCAGTTTGAGTGTTAATGTCAAAGTTATCACTGGGGAGTGTGGTTGACAGGATAGAATGAAAATGGGGAATATCGGCATGTTTCCAGTTTTGTGCCGAGAAATTCGACACTGGTGGAGGGCGGGTAGGCAGAGAAAGTTTCAGTAAGAAAGAAATAAAGAAATGGTCAGACCAGGTGCAAGGGTAAACTAGGGGAGGAGAAATGTCCAGGTTTGCCATCCATACCTGGTCGAGAGTATGGCCTTTGTTATGGGTTGCTACAAAAATGTGCTGTTGGAAATTGAGGCCATATAGTAGGTCTGTGAATTCAACTGAGAGGCCACTTTCCTGGGAGTCTGATGGCCAGTAGTTGAAGTCACCTATAATCAGAATTCTAGCGGAATTAATGACCAACTGAGAGATAAGTGCTGCTAATTGTGCAGCACTCGAGGCACCCTCAAAGCTGTGCATTGGGGATTGAGAAGCCCCAGCCCCGAGCATCATCTGCAACGAAGATCAATTCTGCACACTCCACGAGTTCTGCGTGGGGCCCTTCTGCATTTTCCTGCTCGACGCGTCTGCCCGGTCACTTGCCCTCTGGCTAGTGGCCATCTTGGCGATGATCCTTTGAATTTCCACTGCTGGTCTGGTTGCCTCGACCAAGCCCTCCAGGACCCCAGTGCTACCACTGTGGAGGGTATGGGCATATTGCCCGCTTTTGCCCACAGAAAGAAGAGCCCATGGAGGTAGGGCTTGCCAGGAACTAAGTTTGCCTCACCGCAGATGCCAGCCCTCCTCCTTTCCTCTGTCCAGTGAAGATAGACGGCCACCAAATGATGGCCCTCGCCGACTCAGGCTGCCGGCAAAGTGTACTAAGACCCCAGGAGGTGCCAACCCCTATTGGACCTGTGACCGGTACAGTGGCCATACAATGTGTACATGGTGACACGAATAGATATCCCACCGCCAAGGTCCGAATACAACACCCCACCGATGAGGGAAGCCAGCTCACAGTGGGGCTGGTGCCCAACCTACCGGAACAAGTCATCCTAGGTAGTGACTACAGCGGTCTCCCCCATTTGCTGCAAGATGCTACGGACTCTTTAGAGAGGTGGTGGGCCGAGGCACCTTATTCCCAAAACCCTCCCCCCGTAGAGCCAACATCCAAGACTCCGAAGACCAGGAGCCGAAAGAAGAAAGAGAAGAGGACACACACCACGGCCTGTCCTGTCCAGCTGGACAACCATCCATGGGAAACCGACCGGGAATATCGATCCGCCCAACAAGAAGACCTCGTGTTACAGGACGCATGGTGGCGCACCCTGGAAAACGAAGACCCACTACAAGTAGGTCCTTATTTCTTCAAAAAGAGTGGACAGGAAAACGGACCCCAGCAACCCGCTCAGCTACTCGTTCCTGGTCCCTTTCGTGACAAAGTACTGTTCCTGGCCCATAGCCATTTATTAGGGGTCATTTCGGGGATGAAAAAACGGGACAGACCATATTGGAAAGGTTCTTCTGGCTTGGTGTGTGTAAACAAATTAGTCAATACTGTAGTGAATGCCCGGTGTGCCAGAAGAACAGTCGGTACCGGCCCCCCCAAAGTACCCCTCCAACCCCTCCCTCTCATTGATGTCCCCTTCAGTAGGGTAGGGATGGACCTTATAGGCCCTATGTTACCCTCAAAGAGCGGGTGTAGGTATGCTCTTGTCCTGGTGGACTACGCCACCCGTTTTCCTGAGGCCGTCCCCTTACGCCAACCAACCACCCAGAACATTGCTAAAGCTCTCATCTCCATCTTCGCTCGGGTAGGTTTTCCCCGCGAGATATTGACAGATCAGGGTACTCCTTTTGTCTCTTCCCTTATGCGCCAGGTATGTTCCCACCTGGGCATCAAACAGATAAGGACCTCTGCCTACCACCCCCAGACCGACGGGGTGGTGGAACGATATAATGCCACCCTAAAAACCACCCTCAAGAAACTAATAGGCATGGAGAGCCGTCGGTGGGAAGAGATGCTGCCCTTGGCCTTATTCGCAATCCGCTGTAAAGTCCAAAGCAGTACTGGAGACTCCCCTTACAAACTTCTGTATGTCGGGCACCCAGGACCCTGTTAGACATGTCTCGAGAGGCCTGGGAGGCCGAGCCGGATCGAACCCGACCTCTACCTGAATACGTAGAGAATCTTAAGACACACTTAGGACAAATCAGAGAGATAGTAAGGCAAAACATGGTGACCGCCCAGGCAACCCAAAAACGCCAGTATGACCAAGGAACCAAGGTGCGGTCCTTTGTCCCCGGGGACCTAGTACTGCTACTCATACTATCCTCTGACCATAAGTTGCTAGGACAGTGGCAGGGTCCGTTCCCTGTCCTAAGACAAGTGACTCCGGTCACGTACGAAATCGAACTGGACTCCAACCGGAATCTCACACAAATATACCACATAAACCTCCTGAAGAAATGGGAGGGACCCCGGCCTGTCCTAGTCGGCACACAGGCCCAGAAACCCCTGCCGTTTGAGAGCTGTCAAGACCCTGATCTGCCCAAAAGCAACAAACAAGACCTAAGAAACACCTTATCCCCACTACAGGCGGTCTTTTCCTCCTTACCAGGGCACACAACCATCATTGAACATGCCATCCACACGGAACCCGGAAAAACCGTGAGACAACGGCCCTACCGGGTCCCTGAAGCACGCCGGAACACTATCAGAGAAGAGACGAACCAGATTTTGCGGATGGGCATCATAGAGCCATCCATCAGCAGCTGGAACTCGCCCATTGTCCTAGTTCCCAACCGGATGGCTCTACGAGATTCTGCATAGACCTTTGGGAGGTTAACAAGGTCTCTAGTTTCGATTCCTATCCCTTACCAAGAGTAGATGAGATGGTGGAACGTATAGGCAAAGCCAGGTATATAAGCATCCTGGATCTCTGCAAAGGCTACTGGCAGATACCCCTGAAAAAAGAAGACAAAAAGAAACAGCGTTTTCCACGCCGGATGGCCTGTTTCAGTTCAGGGTAATGCCCTTCGGGCTTCACGGGGCCCCTGCGATGTTTCAGAGGGCCATGAACATAGTCCTACAACCACATGCCCAATACGCAGGAGCCTACCTGGATGACATCGTCATCTATAGCTATACTTGGCCAGAGCATCTGTTCCATCTGAAAGAAGTCATCTCATCCCTTGGGAAAAACGGGTTTACCATCAACCCGACCAAAACCACTCTCGCTGCACAAACCGTAAAGTACTTGGGTTACCTGCTTGGTGAGGGTGTTATCAGACCCCAAGATAACAAAATAAAGGCCATCCAGACCATTCCATTCCCACACACACGGAAAGACCTCCGTGCCTTCCTCGGTCTGTTAGGCTACTATAGGAGGTTCATCCCTAACTTCTCCCAAACAGCTGTCCCATTGACAGACCTACTAAAGAAAAATACAAGAACAGAAGCAGTACTACAACACCCCACTCCCTTGTTGTTGCAAGCCTTTAACAGATTCAAGCAGTCCCTTGTTTCCGAACCAGTACTAATCAGCCCCGATTACACCCAGCCATTCATCCTACAAACTGATGTCTCAGACCAGGGTTTGGGGGCCGTCCTATCCCAGAAAGACCAGACAGGGGTAGAAAGGCCAATCCTCTACCTTAGCAGAAAGCTCTTCCCTCGGGAAATGAACTACGCAGTAGTCGAAAAGGAGGCCCTGGCTATTAAATGGGCAGTAGAAAGCATTCAGTATTACTTGGAGGGTCGGGAATTTGTCCTGTATACGGATCATGCTCCATTAGAATGGATGGCCCGACACAGGGGCCACAACGACCGAGTGCTTCGGTGGTTCCTATCCCTGCAACCCTATCGTTTCAAAACATTGCACCGAAAAGGGGCGGAACCGGGCAATGCAGACTATCTCTCCCGTTATCCACCCCCACCACCCCCACAAGAAAGACAGATAGGGAAAGGGGATGTGGAAGGGGAGCGCCTCTCACCTTAACAGGGCGGCGTCCGAGCAGGGGCTCTAGGGCCTCTGAACCCGTCCATCCCGCGTCCCTGACAACCAGGACTCCTCCTCTCTCTCTCTCTCCTTGCAGAAAGCAGTACAAACAATGGAGACGCGGAACGAACTGGAAATGTTCTCCCATGACCCCGGAAGTCCCTCCCCCATCACCGACCCGACACACAGAAAAGCTGACGACCAAGAGAGGAGAGCGTTCAAGGCGGCAGACTCGTGGCAGGAGACAGCGTGCGGAGAACCTGTGGCGGAGAGTGGAAGGAGTGCGAGGAAAGGAGAAGAAGAGCAGAGGATCGGAGACGAGGAGGAGGAGGACGTCTGGACCGAAGATTGGTGGAGTCCTCAGGAGGTTGCTGGAGAGAGGCCGCAACTCGCAGGAGAGTTGCGGCGGGGCACGTGAGTACGCTGTTATCTTTTCTCCGTGTCTCCCTGTAAATAGCTGTAGAAAGTGTACATAGTTTCTCTCACGGATAGACCACAACTGCACTGTATATCATTCTTAGCCGTTTCACTTCACCTAGTGCTTTGTATCATAGTCCCGGCATCCTTCCCTCACCTCAGCACGCTCTTCCCCTTCCCCTCTCTGTCCCCCCCCTCTCCGAATCCTCCCTTACCGTCCTCACCCTCACGTTCTCTTTGGCCCCATCACGACCCGGGTGTTGGTGATAGTGCTCCAACGGTCCATTACCAAAAGGACTAACTGCCCTGTTCTCTCTCTCGTTCCCCCTCCGAGGCGAAACCGGATCCTGTCCGTGGACAAGAAGCCAACCCGAAGACCTCCTCACCCAGACGACCCCAGCACAGTTGAGAGCAACCTTGTTCCGTCTACGACCCGAGAAAGGCTTCAAGGCATCCAGTCATACCTGCTTTCTACCCCTCTTGTCTACCCTGGTACCGAACAATAAAAACAGCTAAAAATAGCGCAATACATCCGGCCTCCACGCCTGTTATTCCGGTCCGCCCATACCCCTACTCCACAATCATATACCAGGCCAACTTCTCACACTATGGTTTACATATAACACTGGGGGGTGCTCTTGAAACGAAGGGAAATAAGATGCCAAACAATTCTTGGGTATCCACTTTCTAGTTTTTGCAAACCCCTGCATGGTTCTACCAGACTTCTGTCTTTGCGTTATACAGGGTACAGTGACTGCCCCAAACTAGATTTTAATGTTAGATGTGGGAGGGCACTAGGATTACCATAGTACATTGCCCACACACTCGGAGCTCTCAGAGCCCAAGTTTAATGTGGCCAAAAACTTTCACACTCTTGAAAATGCCAAAAGTGGATTCAGTTGGCTCAGGAACTTTTACCATATTGGTTAGAGCATGCCCAGGCGTCATTCTCCCCCACTAGCTTGTGCCAGGCATAAATGTGGCATTTCTAGACACCCACTCCAGAACACTCTTGGACCTAAAGAAGATCAAAAGATGTCTTGACCTGCTGTCTACAACCCAATATTAGCCCTGAAGGACTATATCCAATCTGTCTTTTACCCAGGGCAAATACATGGACTCCAAGGGCCGTAAGGCTGACCTCCGGTTAAAGTTACAGAGAACATTGGATTGACTGCAAAAAAGGTGATAATAACCCAGAGATTTTATCTGGTAAAATGTTGTCAGATCGTCTTAGGACAATCAGTTTTTATACCTCAGAAATAGACGCCAGCAGGGCAAACAGACCCTGCAATTCAGGGAAAGGCTTTAGTGTCCCACATTCTAAAGGAGATAAACAGCTTAAGGAGAAGGGACATATCCCACAGTCTGAACAAAGAGTCCTGTTACCACGTTTATTTCAATCGATTAAATCATTCATAGACCTGAATTTAATATTATAGAACATTGCAAGGTGAACCTTGAGTTGGCTGATCCTGATGGGGGTCCTTCATTGACTGTTTTGACAGCTGCATTTTTCAAGAGACTTGGTGCACTAGCCCAGTATTTAGAAATAGCTGTAAAAATTATTGTGTCGGTGGTGTTTTATTGCCTCAGGCAGACCATCAGGGGACTAGTGATCCTGGTCAGAACAGCATTACTCTGCAGATTTAAGTTGGCTTGAATTCATTTGCGTGGTATTTTGGGCTTATATTTCCATTCAACCGCAGCAACTAAATTGTGAATCTTTAACATTTATAACCGTGATGTCAAAAAGAACAAGGATTCTGAAATGCTATTACTGTTTGAGTTATACATGGTGTATGATAAAGAAGATGGTTCCCTTATTTTAGAAGGGGATTTTAATGTTACATACAAGCTC
The DNA here is from genome assembly GCF_964263255.1 of Lissotriton vulgaris. Classification (NCBI taxonomy): domain Eukaryota; kingdom Metazoa; phylum Chordata; class Amphibia; order Caudata; family Salamandridae; genus Lissotriton; species Lissotriton vulgaris. Next base: position 1,430,688,306 of record NC_141689.1, on the reverse strand, counting down.
TTAAATAACTCATGCTTATTACTGTAGATGAAGATGCAATATGGGTTGGGGTTGTATCTCCATTCAATTGCCGGGGCTAGACTGCATATGTTTAACTTTTATACCTGCATTGCCAAAACAAACAAGGAATCTGAAATATTATATCTGTTCAAGTCATATATGATACAGAAGATGATTCACTGATGACGGCAGGGGATTTTAATGTTGCTTCGAGCACCTAGATAACTCAGAGGGTGCTATTAGTGAAGATCAAGATGTAAAGTGGGGTATCCTAAGACTTGACCTATTACCTATCAAAAAATGTTCATCATTGGCAGTTCAACTTATGGAGATGACGGTCAATTTTAGTCTTGGAGCATGTAATTGTCGGTCTCCTAATATGGAGGGTAGGAACAATTACAACAGGATAAAATCAGACTAGTAGAGTTCATTACATAATGTAGAGCTTATTCTTTGGCCACTTATGAGGGATATGGTGATTATAGAGTGAGAGGACAGTGAACTTAATGCCCTCTACCTCACAATGCAAGGACTAGGAACCCCCAAAATAAGTGAACCTCTGACTCCGTAATATGGGAAAATCACACTTTCGAGCAATGTGTTCATTGAAATTGTTCATCCACAAGAAATATCACAAATTTATACTAATGTTTCAAATGTGCTAGAATCTCTTACTGGGGGATATGATGCAGGTAGCAACCTTAACATTATTTGGAATATTAAAGTCCACAAGGAATTATACAAGTCACTTAGGGATGTCTTTTAAGGAGATGGCAAGATTACAATTCATCCAACAACTCATTCAGTTTGGTTAAAAACATTGTAAAAGGGCCGCATTTGCACTTCTGACAAGTAGATGATAGGATCCTCAAGTAACCATTAGGTAGCAGTAAGAAAAGAATGGAAGAACTTAATATGGCAAGAACTAACGATAGCATCAAAATCTTTTCATGTTGTCACAGCTGTTGGCAATCTGTAGCAAAAGTAGAATATCATATAGAATCCCATATATGGATAGACTACTTTAAAGGGTTATACTCACTTGTCAAGATAGTTGTCAGTGGGACATTGGCTAAAGAGCTAAAATGAGCTACCCCATTAAAGATCTAGTTATAAAACCTTATAATGTATCACTTATTGAGAAACTCTGGGACCTGACAAAGTCCATGGTGACCTACATGTTTCCAAAGCTCACACAAGGACACCAAATGTAAATTACTTTACTAATTCGATCCTGGTGGGCACTAAAATATGGACCTCTTGGTGTGGTGCTGAGATCATTCCGAACTGCAAAAAAGGCTAGAGACACTCCATGCAATTTTAGACTTATCAGCTCAGATTTTAGAATATTCTACTTGAGGGGGCGGAGGGAAACAGAATTCTATCTGATTTGCAAGCTGGTTTTCATTTAAAGAAACAGCACAATTGCTCACACGTTTTGATTCTGTTCAGTTTATTGCAAAACTGTGACTTTGAGCAAAGCGACTTTCAGATGGCATTTGTGGATCTCCGATTTGTCTTTGACTTGATACTACATCACAATCTTTGGCTGGTCCTGGAGAGAATGGGTATGTTGAAGAATACCGTAGCAATTCCAATAAGACTGCATAATAGTAACAATGCTCAAGTGAGTTGGGAAAGTAAGGACAAACTGCCCAGTCGCATTGCAGTTGAGAAGGCAGTTCAGCAAGGATGTGTACTGGCCTGACCCTTTTCTCTTTGTATATAAATGAAGTGGTGAAATATCTAGTTATGGACTGCATTGATACACCGATGGGGACACGGTAAGCACCCAAAACTACTGAGAGTGAAAAATACATTTCTAAGATCATTAGTTAATTTACCTCCGAGTACTCCCCTGCCTCCATTATATATGGACTTTGGACAGAAATCCATTGCCCATATAGTAACAAGCATTTACAATGCAATGGTCTCTGCATTCTTAAAGCTAGAGATATTGGCATTGCTCATGAAATTATTTTTATTTATGTTTTTTTAAAAAAAACATAAATAAATGGCATTGTCATTTACAATGCCAATAGCAGGGCAGGAGAGCAAGCACAACGAACGAGGGGGCAGGACAGCAAGCACAAGCAACGAGGGGGTAGGACAGCAAGCACAAGCAACGAGGGAGCAGGACAGCAAGCACAAGCAACGGGGGGGTCAGGAGAGTAAGCACAAGCAACGAGGGGGCAGGACAGCAAGCACAAGCAACGAGGGGGCAAGACAGCAAGCACAAGCAACAAGGGGGGGCAGGAGAGCAAGCATAAGCAACGAGGGGGGGCAGGAGAGCAAGCAGAAGCAACAAGGGGGGCAGGAGAGCAAGCACGAGCAATGAGGGGGCAGGCAGTAAGCACGAGCAACGAGGGGGGGCAGGACAGCAAGCACGAGCAACGAGGGGGGGCAGGACAGCAAGCACAAGCAACAAGGGGGGCAGGACAGCAAGCACAAGCAACGTGGGGGACAGGACAGCAAGCACAAGCAATGAGGGGGGCAGGAGAGCAAGCACGAGCAACGAGGGGGCAGGACAGCAAGCACAAGCAACGAGGGGGGGCAGGACAGCAAGCACAAACAACGAGGCGGGGCAGGAGAGCAACCACGACCAACGAAGGGTGGCAGGACAGCAAGCATGAGCAACGAGTGGGTAGGACAGCATGTACTCACCGGAGGACTCGGCAGCTTCTTGACTTCTTGCGGCGGTGGTCGGGCAGAAATGGCGTCAGAAAAGCACCAACATTTTTGCATTCGGGGGCGTGGTTTTTGCTGTTGAGTGACGGATGACGTCACGGAGTTAAAAACTGCAAAAAACACGATCCCGAATCCGAAAAAGACGGGGCTTGAACGGAGTGACCCCCCTCTCATCCATTGGCTGGACTCCGTTTAGAAAGCCAGCCAATGGAGAAGAGGGGCGGATGCAAGCCCCCATACTAAGAAACATGAAATCTCGGAGCGAGACTGCGCAAGCGCAGCCTACTGTCCAAGACCTAAAAATGAGACAATTTCTCTACTGATGCAGATTTTTGCACAAAGAAGCGCTCAGCCCTGATATACTATCCCTTGAAAAAATTATGGAATCAAATTAGCATTTAAATATCCCATGGCTCGCATATGTAAAATCTATGCCTTATAAACTGGAGTTAGAGGATTTGTGACTATTACGGACAGTGGCCAGATGGGTCGCAAATGAGTTAATAAAAGAAAAATACTGGGCCTCTGTCTGGGAGATTGAAATGCATGACCAGAAGCCTCTCTAACAGATTTATGGATCACAACTATATATCAATCTTTGAATCCTTCCTAGATAAACTAGCTCAACCAACGGTTAAGCAATTGTATGCCAAGTTTAGGTACAAGATCCTACCAACTAATTACCACTGCAATAGATAGGACAAACATTCCTGTGTTAATAGTAAGTGGCCAGCGTGCAAAGGAGAGACAGAGTCCATTGCAAACTTGATTTTCTTATGCAACCAGCAAATTATAAGTTGCCAGAGTTTGTGTTATCGCAACAACCACATATTTCTTATTCAGTGATTATAGAGTGCCGTTGATATGCTGTAACAAATTGGGAGAGCAGCCATACAAAATGACCTTCAAGTCCAGGGAAAACCAAAAATGTCACTGTAAAGTCGCACAGTCAAGGAGCGTTTGTTTGCATTGTTTAGCGTAGAACCTTTATTGATACTCCTGAAGAGTTCTACTGCTATCTTCTCTCTATCATCCATTAAGGTATCCATTTTGATCGTGGATATTGATGCCAACATCCATTTAACTACATACAAGGTGGATTTATTGTGTAAATACTTTTGCATGAATTAATATGCAATATTCACAGCTTTTGTGAAAAAAAACATATTCTTAAGAAATTTGAAGGTTGATGGATGTTTTCATGCTATTGGTGACAATGTATTTATTGTATTTATTATATATATTTCCTAGCCCTGCGGAAGTCAACGTAAACAACCCATATAGAGACCACATGCGCACCTGGAAGAGGTACATAGATGACGTTTTCGTCATCTGGCAAGGAGATCTACTGTCAGTAGACAGCTTTATGGAATGGTTGAACACACAAAACACCTACCTAAAATTCACCAGTTCTGTCTCCAAAGACTCCTTGGTTTTTCTAGACTTGAATATTTACCATGATGGTGGTTCATTAAAAACAACCACACATTTCAAGCCGACGGCCAGAAATTCCCTCCTGAGGTTTGACAGTTTCCACTCTCAACACCTCTGCGAAAATCTACTGTATGGCCAATTCTTGCACCTGCGGATAAACTGTACAGATGTAGCAATGTTAAAATCACAGGCAACTGATTTGAAAACCAAGTTACAGATCAGACAATACCCGGACCGGATTATCAATTCGGCCCTGAAAAGAGCACGAAACAACAACAGGGAGGCCCTCCTTGAGGATAAGGTCAAAACTCAGACTGAATAAAGAAGGCCCATTTGTGTAACCACATATAGCTCACATTCATTCATTTAATCTTTATTTCGATACGCTGTATCATAAAAAGTTACAAACAATCACAGGTTTTACAAGGAGGCTTTACATCATTGCACAGTCATGGGTGGATATAAATACGGGCATTTCCAATCATGAGGTGGAGGAGTCAATCGTGATTTAAAACATGTATAAATAATTTAAAAAGGCACAATAAAATCATTATCTTAAAAACACATCAATTTTTAACAGTCTTAATTAATTTATAAGTGTGTTGGATCTCGAATGAGTTTCAAAGTTTTTCACCAGCTTTTTTCCTAAGGAAATACACTGCTAGCAGAAACCTGCTGATGCCAAAAACAAAGACCTGGCGCATATCGGTTTTTAAGATTCTTTCTGCTACTCTGCACGATCGCACACTAATATTTATACAGAGAGGTTTGATCCATCTTTTCCTTGGAGTCATGTAAGCAGGGCAAAGGAACAAAACATGCACAATATCCTCCCTGACTTTCTCACTGCACATCGTGCATTTGTCATTACTTTCTTTGTTCCACTTTGCTAAGCAACTTAGTGGAACAAAGAAAGTAATGACAAATCACATTCAAATGAGGTCTCCAAAATTGTAAGCAAGCACTGGCGCATACTGACATGTGGAGATCTGACCCTGGAGAAACCCATGTTTGCACATAGACAGGGGCGTAATCTCAAGGACAATCTTGTCCACACACGTGCCAACAAGAATCACCTAGCCACACCATCCCTACATGGAATACAAGGGCATTTTCCATGTGGCAACTGCAGCAGTTGCCATTTGACAAAGAAAAGTAAGCAGTTGACATTCAGGAACGGAACCAAGTGGGACCAACGTAAACTGACTAATTGCAATAGCAAAAATTTAGTTTACATGGTCATTTGTCCATGTGGCCTAGAATATATAGGCATGACCACACGAGCTGTAAACACACGACTAAGTGATCACAAAAGCAACGTGCGTTGCAAAAAAAGCACCACAAAAATGGGTCCAGGGAAGGCATGGCTTGGCAGTTCGGGCTGGACTGTTCCCATGAGGCACAGGGTCAGACTGATTTGCATATAGCCATGTCTGAACTGTGGTGGCAGAGTGGGCTAAAGAACGGTGATGGGTTAAACCCAGATCTTTTGACTGGGTGTGAGTGTTTGATTGGTTCAGATGCTCCGTCCATTACCACCCCCTTTTGTACCGCTTTTGGCCGCCATAAGTGTGGCAGGGTATGCTCAGACGTGAGTCCCTTGCTCTCTTTGCCACTGGATTCAAGCAAGCCGGGCTGAAGACGGCTGGAATGCCAGAAACCGATCCTCGGAAGCTTGTTTCCGGTCCAGGGAAGCCATGGCTTGGCAGTTCGGGCTGGACTGATCCCATGAGGCACAGGGTCAGACTGATTTGCATATAGCCATGTCTGAACTGGGGTGGCAGAGTGGGCTAAAGAACGGTGATGGATTAAACCCAGACCTTTTGACTGGGTGTGAGTGTTTGATTGGTTCAGATGCTCCGTCCATTACCACCCCCTTTTGTACCGCTTTTGGCCGCCATAAGTGTGGCAGGGTATGCTCAGACGTGAGTCCCTTGCTCACTTTGCCACTGGATTCAAGCAAGCCGGGCTGAAGACGGCTGGAATGCCAGAAACCGGTCCTCGGAAGCTTGTTTCTGGTCCAGGGAAGGCATGGCTTGACAGTTCGGGCTGGAATGTTCCCATGAGGCACAGGGTCAGACTGATTTGCATATAGCCATGTCTGAACTGGGGTGGCAGAGTGGGCTAAAGAACGGTGATGGATTAAACCCAGATCTTTTGACTGGGTGTGAGTGTTTGATTGGTTCAGATGCTCCGTCCATTACCACCCCCTTTTGTACCGCTTTTGGCCGCCATAAGTGTGGCAGGGTATGCTCAGATGCTAGTCCCTTGCTCACTTTGCCACTGGATTCAAGCAAGCCGGGCTGAAGACGGCTGGAATGCCAGAAACCGATCCTCGGAAGCTTGTTTCCGGTCCAGGGAAGGCAAGGCTTGGCAGTTCGGGCTGGACTGTTCCCATGAGGCACAGGGTCAGACTGATTTGCATATAGCCATGTCTGAACTGGGGTGGCAGAGTGGGCTAAAGAACGGTGATGGATTAAACCCAGATCTTTTGACTGGGTGTGAGTGTTTGATTGGCTCAGATGCTCCGTCCATTACCACCCCCTTTTGTACCGCTTTTGGCCGCCATAAGTGTGGCAGGGTATGCTCAGACGCGAGTCCCTTGCTCACTTTGCCACTGGATTCAAGCAAGCCGGGCTCAAGACAGCTGGAATGCCAGAAACTGGTCCTCGGAAGCTTGTTTCCGGTCCAGGGAAGGCATGGCTTGGCAGTTCGGGCTGGACTGTTCCCATGAGGCACAGGGTCAGACTGATTTGCATATAGCCATGTCTGAACTGGGGTGGCAGAGTGGGCTAAAGAACGGTGATGGATTAAACCCAGATCTTTTTACTGGGTGTGAGTGTTTGATTGGTTCAGATGCTCCGTCCATTACCACCCCCTTTTGTACCACAAAAAATGAATTATCCTTAACAATTAGAGCGTGTGTTTTATGTTTTTTGTATGTATGTCTTGTATGTGGTATTTTTTTACAGGGCTCAACATCACGGATAGTATGACACCATGTGTCTAGTGATAGCAGCCCACGCTATATATAAATATATATATTTTTTACAGGTCACTGTACCTCCCAAACAATGGGGAACAGATCACCAGACCACTGTTTTTTCCTTTCAGGTTTTGCAAGTTGCAGAAACCATCGACTTTCAAGTTGTAGGTACATTTAGCCTGCATTACATTGCACTTTTCTATAATTATCCCCAAATTTTATTTGTAAAGATACGTGAGTAGGGTAGGAGATTTGTGCACCCCATCCTGAAGAAGGAGTTTACACTCCGAAACATGTTGACGCACACAGGAGGTAATGCACATTATATTGCATAAATACCTCCAACTTCACGTTTTTAGTAGTACCAGCCCGGAGGCCCATTAAAAATTATTTTTTGTCTACCCCACGAGCCAGGTCCTTTTTAATGTTTACTATCACTCACTTGATAACCCCACCACTCAAGCACATTATATTTTTTTGAAACCCTCACATGCACCACACATAGATACAAAAGTAAGTGCTCCCGTGTAGCCGTAGGTCGCAGCATGCCGCATCCCGTAGAGGGGTGCGAAGACCCCAATGATGAAGCATGACACCAAGGGTCCTTTTGGTGTGTGAGGGATATTTTACACACACTGTGTGCTCCCCACCACTGTAGGGAACACTCTCTATTCAAAGCTGGATTCTTACTGTTTATGCATGTACTGATAGGGAGAACGAATCCAAAAAAACTTTCTCTCACTCCCCCTTTTTGTTACTTTCAACGTCTTGGTGGTGCCCGATGAAACACGTGTTGGCTTCTTTGTGTAAAGAAAGAAGTGTTTTGGTTGGAATATATGAAACACTCACTTAAATATTTATTTCCACTTTCACTATTTTATGGTCCTGAGGAAAGCCAGTTTTAAATTCAAAGGCCTGGCTGAAACATGTAGACCACACCTGGATGTAGGAGGCCCTAATACATACTCCTTTCACATCCACAAGCCTTTTTAAACGCCAACAGAGGCCCAGTTATTAAAGTCTAATTAACCCCTGGGTACTGGGACCACTGTATAGCTTTTTAACTATCACTATTCAAGTCACTACATTGCACACTCAGTTACATACCTGCTCCGCTGTAACCAGGCGTCGTAGCACACCCGGGACGCACTCTGTGTCATTGGGTGGGCCCGATGATGAAGCATGCCACCAACTAGGTTGGTGGGTGAGGGCTTCATGAAAAAACCTAATGGTTTATGCTTCAACATACAGCTCTGAGTTCTGTATATAATTTCACAATAGGCTAGTCCTTTTTGATTACATATAAACCCTGGGGATACGGACTAGCTACCTAGTCCTCTCTCTCTTCCTTGATAAACGGCACCTTTTGAATTTAGTCTTTCGAGTCCCAATGCACCACATGAGTAAATGGGTGCCGCTCGAAGCCGTGAACGTTGCTGGGGACAGTCTGCGAAGCCTGCCAGGGGGACTACATTGACCGAGAGCCCCTGTTGTCCACACCTGCGGTCCCTGTTTGCCCCGCCTACCAGCGCCTGAAGACGGCTCGTGACCCCCACTCCGCGGGAGCCGCTCGAAGCCGTGAGCGTTGCTGGGGACACTCTGCAAAGCCTGCCCGGGGGACTACATTGACCGAGAGCCCCTGTTGTCCACACCTGCGGTCCCTGTTTGCCCCGCCTACCAGTGCCTGAAGACGGCTCGCGGCCCCCGCTTCGTGGGAGCTGCTCGAAGCCCCGAACGTTGCTGGGGACACTCTGCGAAGCCTGCCAGGGGGTCTACATTGACCGAGAGCCCTGTTGTCCACACCTGCGGTCCCTGTTTGCCCCGCCTACCAGCGCCTGAAGACGGCTCGCGGCCCCCGCTCCGCGGGAGCCGCTCGAAGCCGCGAACGTTGCTGGGGACACTCTGCGAAGCCTGCAAGGGGGACTACATTTACCAAGAGCCCCTGTTGTCCACACCTGCGGTCCCTGTTTGCCCCGCCTACCAGCCCCTGAAGACGGCTTGCGGCCCCCGCTCCGCGGGAGCCGATCGAAGCCGCGAACGTTGCTGGGGACACACTGCGAAGCCTGCCAGGGGGACTACATTGACCGAGAGCCCCTGTTGTCCACACCTGCGGTCCCTGTTTGCCCGCCTACCAGTGTTATATAATTGGCTGTAATCCCGCTGCACGGGACGAGCCGGGCGACGCCCGGGCCAAGGGCGGGCACGTTTGAGCCCGTTCGAGAACGGCTCGAGGACGGGACGGGGACATTCACTTTCGACAAGGCGCCAGGGTTATAGTTTATATTCGCTACAGGGGGCTCTTAACGGTTTTGCCACTGGAATACAGGCTGTCGGCAACCTAAGGTTTCCTTATTTGATCAATATCTGCAGTAAGAATATAATTATTGCCAGAAAATGTCTTCAAAGGCGGCAAAGGGTGGGAAACCAGCCTCTACTGGTACCATTATGGGAACACTGGACCAATTTATTGTACGGGCCTCATCAATCATAGGCCATGAAATCGACCGTGCAGAGAAAAGGTTGTCTTTGGATCCTGCCTTCAACAAGAGGTCCTCAATAGGACCGCTGGCTAGGGTGGTGTCTCCTATTACTATCTCAGGCTTTGATGTTGCCTCCAGTAAAGACAATGGGGTGAACCACGGTACTCATTCTGTTCTTATACATTCAGCCCATGGGGAGCCTGTTTATTCATGTCCCACCGAAGATAATCTGCAGGATGCGCGAAAAGGACCTATAGAACGCAGTGTTATGATCGACCCTGTGTAGAGTAACATAAGGGCCCGTCCCACACGTGGTGTAAAATCTGTTCAACCAACACTGGTGACCAAAAGGAAGCGCGTGGGTGCAGCACATAAGGGAAGAAAAGCTAAAGTTAAGAAGACAAATGCTCCCGATGAATCTCCTGGGGCCAATGCTACTCCTCTTAATAGCATTGAGGTTTTGTCCCCGACGATAGCTGTGGCGGACCCAGTGACGCCACTTAGGATTGACAGTCCATCGGATTGGCCACAGGAAATGTGGGACAACCTTGAGCAGCTTTTTTATAGGTCCTGTATTCCAATAGACAATAGACTGGATTCCATCGAAAAGAGACTTACAATTCTTGAAGTTGGAGGGGCCAAGGCCAAAGACACTGGTGGGCCTGTGGTTGGTACACGGAGTGGGCATGGGACTGTGGGAGTTCCTGAGGCTGTTCCAAATCCAAATCTCTCAACGCAGCCAACACAGGTAGCGGGATTGAGAAGTAATACCGCTACGACTGTCAGTGATCCAACCACCCAGACCAGTTTGGGTGGTAACAATGGTGCACAACTATCGGGTGGAAAAGGCCTAGGGGCAGGTGATCCAAACTCGGAGGATAATATATCCAGGCTGTAGTAAACGGGCGACCAATGACCCATCGTTAGACCTTCTTCCATGTATAGATCTCCCTCCAGCCTCTGCCCCATATGTGTGTATTTTGACGGGGGTTCCATTACTAAGACCAGGCCAACGTGAGGATTATCCAGACCTGAAAAACAAGTACATTCATTGGCTCAACATGAATCGGTCCCTACCCCTTGGGGTGTCGGCTGAAATCCTGTTTGCAAGAAGGGTGTATTGGGTTAGGTCGAGATGTAAAAATATAAAGGGGGCTAGTATAATCATCAACTTTAGGGATACTAGAGTTGTTGAGCACATTTGTTGCTGGGTTTATCAGGGTACGGACTCCCTTATAAAGCCATTCCCGCTAACTTATTTTTATCCAGTCACTTCCCAAGGTCCCTCGAATGCCCATGCAGAAAGGAGCAGGTCTGTTCAAGGGCCTGGGGGTGGGTTTGGTGTTTTTTGTACAGGAAACAGGTATGATGGTCTATCTGGTCTAGAGGAGTGTGATTGACATCAAATCACACCTAGCTACCAAATTCCTGAATGTGTTCAGAAAGTTGTTAACCCCCCCTACTCTGGTCAAAAATTGGGTGATCTGGTTGGCACTGTTCCTAGGTCAATTAATACTCCGCCTAGTAGGATTACAGTGAGTATAGCCCCTGGGGATGGCAGTCCAGGATCCCCTAGTGGCATCGGGGATGATGGAGTGCTATCGACATCCGGAGCTGACTACGAGTTCTGGTCCGTCCCTTACCCAGGAAGGCTGTCCCGTGGCAATGGACTGTGGTATTGATAGGGTCCGTAGTGTGACGCTACTATCCTGGAATATCGCAGGGGTGGGCTCTAAGCAAGTACTTCCTGAATGGTCTGATTTCTTTGAAGCCCATGATATATGTCTCCTCCAAGAGACTTGGGCGGTAGAGCCCATGTATCGGGTAGGGTATCTTACCTTCCAAGTTCCCGTGGTAAAACAAGCAAAAGGTCGAGCAATGGTGATGCTCGCATGGATACACACTTCGGAACCAGGACACTTTGCCTTTTATGAGAAGCCTTGTGGAATCATATTTGAAATTTTAAAAATTTAATGGAGAAACCACACTCTTTCTTGATATCTGAAACTCTTCACTCTAACCAACACTATTGACGAATAAACACAGCTTAAAATGTGTCCTTCTACATACTATCAGCCCTGAAGAAGTCCCTGGACGGGACGAAACGCGTTGGCGGTTTCAAAGGTTTTAAAAAAAGAATTGAATAAAGGATCAAATTTAATACAGCATCACTCATCTTTGGAACAACCTTGGTTTTGTGATTACCATATCATTGTTATATTCTATGTATACAAGTGTGCTGGGCTATTTTGTATAAAAGGTCGAGGAATGGTGGGCCTGATAGTTTGGGTACGGCAGACATTGCGCTGCAAAGTATCCCAGGTACCCATAAAAAATATTGACATCCTTGTGATAAAAATTACCCCAGAGCAGGGCCCTAGCCTGTGTATCTTTAACGTCTATGCAAGAGGTCTTAAAGGCGGGCGACGTTCAGAGGTTGTAGCAGACTTGGAAGTGTTGTTGGATGGTATGCCGAGGAATACTGGTGCGATAGTCGCAGGGGATTTTAACTCCACGTTTGAACCACTAGGGCTTGAGGACCAGTGCCTCACAGAGGAGGAAGACGCAAAATGGGGCATACCTACCCTAGAGATTGAACCAATCAAGAAATGGACGGAGGCGGCCATTCAGATGAAGGGGATGTGTGTAGGTCAACAGCTGAGGGTCGCAAATGGGCGATCATTGTCTGATAAGCGGGGGCCGACACTTTTAATAATGGGATCAGGTCGTGCCGTATTGATTACGTGCTTGTAAGTCTGTCATTGTGGCCGTTTGTAAGGGACATGGTTGTCACTACTCGTGCCGAAAGCGATCATGACCCGCTTATTGTTACGGTGACTGGACTTTTTGGTGAAGTTCCACTTATTAGGGCAGATGTAGGGGTTAGTGAGCTATTATTAACCAATGACATGCAACATCTGAAATGGAGAAATGTCTCTGAATTCCCAGAAGCATTGACAGCCATGAATAAGGAGGTAGACAGGGTAGTGGAAGAGTGGGGTACTGGCGAGGGAAGATAGACCTTGCTGTCTAAGGTTACGGAGATGCACACTATCCTCTTTGACTGATTAAAACTATTCTTTGCAAACCCGCTAATACTAAGAAAGTCAGTCACAAGAAAGTGGAAGTGTGGTTTAACGATAAATGTCGCCTTTCTCAGAGGGTACTGGGGACATCGCTAGGTGCTGGGGACCCATTAAGAGTAAGGTTGGAGCGGGATTCCTACAGGAAGTCAGTCAAAGAAGCCAAAAAACTCTGGGATCAGGCAAGATGGCAGGAGCTTAAGGAGGCATGCGTGTCCTGAAATTCAAAAAAAATTTGGGACACATACAAGTGGGAAAGGGGGGTGTTCGGATCCCCCGCAGAATAATGTTGCCCATCATTTATGGGTTGAATATTTTAAACCCCAGTATGCTTCCTTGGAGGACGAGCAGATTAGCGACCCGTATGTCTATTCTTATTTTACTAGTGGGATATTTTCATTAGCGGATGTGGCTAGGGCAGTTGATTCTATTACACCAGGACGTGCTCCTGGAATGGATAGCATCCCTGCGGACGTTTTTTTAAGTTATAAATCTTCTTGGCGATTGTATAGAAGACATCTAGCAAACGCAATTGCCTGCGGTGCCCCAATTCCGGCTTCCTGGAAAGGGGCAGAGATAATCCCAATATTTAAGAAGGGTAACAAATCCATAGCAGCTAATTACAGGCCAATTAGTCCCATAGACTCCATCCAAAATATTATGGGCAGAATAATTTTGCAAAAAATTCAGTTATGGATGGAATACGAACAAATCTTAACTCCACTGCAGGCGGGCTTCCGACCCCTCACGAATACTATTGATCAGGTCTTCCGTTTTATTAATATTTATTGGAAGACAGTTGTTCTGGGGAAAGGGGCCCTGTATACAGTATTTGTGGATCTGAAGGCAGCCTTCGATCTAGTGCCTCGATGTAGGCGTGTCTTAAGTGAAATGGGGATGTCTCCTGATCTATTATCCCTGATCGTCCGCTTACATGAGGGTAACCATGCGCAGGTTCAGTGGGGGTCCAGGGGGGAGATTACCGAGTCATTTGCCGTGAGCGGGGGAGTTTGCCAGGGATGCGTGCTTGCACCGACCCTGTTTTCACTCTTCGTTAACGGGGTGACCGATTTCCTCTCCGTGGTCCCCCTAGACGCCCCGATGCTGGCGGATGAACATATACCTATCCTCATGTTCGCGGACGATATGTTAATCATCTCCAAGACACCCAGTGGCCTGCAAAAAGCCTTAGGTAGGTTTGAGAGTTTTTGTTCTATTCGGGGCCTTGTAATTAACACGAAAAAAACAAAGTTTATGTCTTTTAATAAGCATAGATCATTTCGGGGTAAGGTATATATGAATAATGCTCCCCTCGAAAGGGTCGACGATTTTACTTACCTAGGAGTCACGCTACAGGCGAATATGGGGTGGTCTAAACAAATTGAAATGGCTACATTAAAGCATAAAATACAGGCCGGAATCCTTGCAGCTAAATTTAGATCTTTCTTGTCCAAACCAATCAGCCCATTGATGGAGATCTATGGCATGAAAGTGCTAAGCTCCGCCCTTTACAGAGCCGAGCTCTGGGGGTTTATGAATCTATCTACCCTAGCTGCAGCCGAAAACTCCTTTCTTCGAAAGGTTACTAGTGTTCCGAAAAGTACACCTATGTACCCATTGCAGCTAGACTTGGGCGGAAAAGCAGTAACGGATTTGGCCAAACTTCGCCCCCTTTTATATTGGTGAAGACTGTGGTGTACAGTTGAACTGGCACATTATGCCAAGGGTCTTAAAGACGTAATGGATACCTATCGTTTCCACAAGGTTAAATGGTTGAGAGAGATTAGGTTGCTGTTGGTGAACCTAGGTCTGAGCGAATTATGGGCCGATCCTCTTAACGCTCCATTTCCATCTAAGAAGACTCTGAAGAATATGTATTGGGATATGGTAATGGTAACAGCATGCTCTAGTGGCTCAGCAAAACATTTGACTGGCCGGTTTTTAGAATTCAAGATAAGGCCTGCATTAGAACAGTACTGGGATGCCATTGAGAAACCATTTGACAGGAAGTTGTATTTCCAGTTGAGGGTTGGTACCCTACCTGTCAGGACATTTACCAGTAAATGGGCAGGGGTCACTGAGAATGTGTGCCCAAAGTGCCATGATAGGCAGGAAACGGTCAGTCACTTGTTTTTTTGCCCCTTATACAGGAAACCCCGTGCTATGTGGATGTCAGGGGGTTCCTGTCTTCCCGGGGCAGGGCGAGGACTTTAACACCTGTTCCTTTCCGTCCCGAGTGCAGGACGGCCACGACCCCTTTCATGCCGCCTGGGCTTTCCCAGAGGTGGGAACTACGGCGGTGACGTCATCGTCCTTCGTCCAATCCGGAGCCAAGGAGGAGGTCATAGCGTTATACCCGGAAGGAGATGGCGCGGAGGTAGAAGCCGGAGGCGGAGCGGAGAAGGAGTCGACCAATGCTGCCACTGAGGTCCCCAGGAAGAAGGAGAACGAAGAGTCAGAAGACGCTCAGCCCACGGAAACAAGAACGCCAGGAGGCCACCGAGAACACGAGCCACCCCGCCGCACTTCTGGAGAAGTGTGGCTAAACAAGGTACGGGCCCGAATAAGGGGACTCGTCCTTTCACGGGGAGGGAGCGGTAGGGGTGGTTGAGGGAGGTCACGGGACGGGGCTGCGTTTGGTTTCATAAGTCAAATGTCAAATGTCAAATGCTTTTATATAGCGCACTTATCACCAGAAAGGTCTCAAGGCGCTCTGCAAAAGAAAGGCATTAACCAACCAGAGTGAGGCACATACAAAGAGACTTTATTGGGAAAAGAGCCACGTTTTTAAGCCCCTTCGAAACTTGATTGGAGAGGGACAGGAGATATGTAGGTAACTTGTTCCAGAGTTGGGGAGCCACATATGAAAAGGATCAACGTCCATTCCTGGACGTCCGTACTCTAGGTTGGGACAGCAGAAACCTAGAGCTAGAGCGAAGCGCTCTGGACGGAGTATACCAGGCTAATTTTTTTGTTAGATAGGAGGGGCCGATGCCATGAAGGAGTTTATGAATTAAACTCAAACTTTTAAAATGGCATCTTTGGCGCACAGGGAGCCAATGTAGTTTTTTAAGAATAGGTTTGGAAGCAGACCTGGGAGGCAGACCCAGCACTAGCCTTGCCGCTGCATTCTGAATAGTCTGCAATTTAGCCAGCAGATTCTTGTTGATGGAGGCAAACATGGCATTTACATAATCGAGCCTAATAATAATCAGTCCCTGAACCAGGGGCTTTCTGGCTTCGATTGAGAGCCAAGGAAAAATTTTGCGGAGTTGTCGAAGAATGCCAAAGCAAGTCCCGGCAACCTGGTTAACGTGAGCCTTCATAGAAAGGTCCCGATCTAGCATGATCCCTAGGTCTCTTACATCTTCTTTGGGCTCCGGGCAAGGCCCTAAGTAAGGGGGTAAGCCTATAAGTGGCTAACCCCCGAGCACACACTGAGACGCCTGTATTACATATTGCTGTGTTTTTGGTGAGAGTCCCTAGTGATCCCCTCACTCCCCGCCCCCCTTCTTTCAGACCCGGAACTCCGGTGAAAGTAATAACTCAGGGTCTTTTCTTTTCTTTGTTTTTGTCCTAACTGGAGCACTCCTGCGGACCCCTGACGGAAAGGACCATAAAGACAAGGAACGCAGCAGGGAGGACTTCCACCCCAGTTTACCAAGCCCTACACTACCACCTGCTCTGTTACCTAAGGATGATAATATTTGACTGGCTTTTGTACTACTGAAATAAAGAAGTACTGCCTTGAAAGGAATCTCTTGCTTATCTTATAAGACGCCCCCCTCCTCTTCCTCCTATCACAAGTGGCGAGCCAGATAGGAGTTTCTGTGTGGGGAGAACCGACATCTGATAAAAGATGGAAACCCTCATTCAGCAAATGAAAGAGGGCCAGGATAAACTTGAGTGGGCCATAGGACAGACATCCAGCCAGGCTGAAGCAGACCGCACAGCCTTCACCACTGCCATACAGACTCAATCTGATAATTTACTGAAGCTAGATGAGGGCCAAACCCAACTCATGGCGGTCCTGGGACAAGGGAGAACTAATGCCCCTCCACCCGGAGCGGTCGTACCGCTCCAGAAGTTCACACCCGGGGACGATCCTTTAGCATTTGTTTTGAATTTTGAAAGGGCTGCTAGGGCCAGTGCTTGGCCCGGGGATAGGTGGCCTTTTTACTTCGCCCCTCTTTTAACAGGTGAGGCACAAGCCGCATACCAGATGGTCAACAAAGACGGCACCACTGCCTGTGCAATAGTGCAACAATATATCCTAGACCGTCTGGGTGTTGATGAAGAGACACATAGGTTGAAATTTCGACAAGAACAGGGAACTCCAGGCGATCTTCCCAAGACTCTCTTTTACAAGTTAAAAGCAGCAGCTGACTTGTTGCTCAAACCACAAGAGGGGAACATGGAAAAGGCGATGAATAAAATATACCTTGAACATTTTTTGGAGTCTCTACCTTACGGGACCCAACGCTGGCTAAAACAACATGCTGGGTTAACCCTCGACCATGCTATTGAAATGGCTACTTCGTATGCCCATGCCCAAGGGCGACCCCCCGTAAAAGAACCAGAAAAAAATCAACAAAAACATCCCAGGAAAACCAGACAAGAAATACGCAAAGAGACCAATAGAACCTCCACAACCACGATTCCCTAGGTCTGACCTGCCACCAACTCCAGGCCCCCAATGTTATGACTGTGGGGAGTGGGGTCACATAGCGTGGTATAGCCGGAAAAAAAGGGAAAAAGAAGAGGAACATATGGATGTGAGCTACGCCCCCCCCCGTTCTCTTCTATACGCTCAGGAAACGGGTCCAGTATTCTACGTGAGTGTGGTCATCAACGGGAGGGTGGTTAGAGCTTTACTTGATTCTGGTTGTAAACATTCAGCAGTAAGGCAGGAGTTAGTCCCCCCGTCTTGTATTATGCCCGGGAAAACCGTTCACATAAGGTGTGTCCATGGGGACGTTAAGGAATATCCATTAGCTAAAATAACCCTCTGTAGTGCCTCTGGGAATGACACAGAGGTAGTGGTTGGGTTTTAGGTACACTTCCTGAACCGGTGATTATCGGAACCGATAATCCAGGTTTTGTCCCCCTCATGTCTGATGCCATACAAAACACACCCCTTGACAACCTTCTTACCTCAGAACCATAGGCTCGGGATACACATTTCAGAACAGCACAACTAAACGATGCCTCTCTCACCAACGCCTGGCAAATAGCTCGCTCAGATCAGGACCCTTTGAAAAGGTCATATCCCACCTTTATTGAAAAAAAGGGACTATTGTATAGATTGGCCAAACCCGACGTGATTCCCCAGCTCCTGGTACCCATAGACTTCAGAGACCAAATATTGTTTTTTGCACATGGACATTTGCTAGCGGGACATTCAGGCGCAGAAAAGACAGGGCAGGCCATCCTACAGCACTTCTTTTGGCCGGGGTATATGCGCAAATCCAATGCTATTGCCAGGAATGTCACATCTGTCAGTGACGTAACCCCTATGTTCCTCCTGCTGTACCCCTGAATTCCCTGCCTATCATAGGAAAACCATTAGATCGGTTGGGGATGGACCTCATAGGCCCCTTGCCTAGGTCTGCTCTGGGGCACCAGTATGCCTTAGTCTTAGTAGATTATGCCACTCGCTACCCAGAGGCTTTTCCCCTCCAGGCAGCTACCTCATCCGCCATTGCCCAAAAACTCGTTGACTGGGGACAGGAGAGGGGCAGAGGGCAGAAGGGCACAACAACAAGTGGGGCAGAGGGCAGAAGGGCACAACAGCGAGTGGGGCAGAGGGCAGAACGGCACAACAACGAGTGGGGCAGAGGGCAGAATGGCACAAAAACGAGTGGGGTAGAGGGCAGAAGGGCACAAAAACGAGTGGGGCAGAAGGGCACAAAAACGAGTGGGGCAGAGGGAAGAATGGCACAAAAACAAATGGGGCAGAGGGCAGAAGGGCACAACAACGAGCGGTCTCGCACAAAAAAAACCCGCGAACACGCAAATCGCCCCGCGAACACGCAAAAAAACCAAAAAAACGCAAATTCGCACAAATTCACGAATTTTGCGGATCGCGAATTCGCAAATCCGCAAATTCGCAAATCGCAAATTCGCTAAATTCGCCCATACTTAATTGTAGCACACCCGGGACACACTCGGTGTCACTGGGTGGGCCCAATGATGAAGCATGCCACCAACTACGTTGGTGGGTGAGGACGTCATGAAAAAAACAAATGGTTTGTGCTTCAACATACAGCTCTGAGTTCTGTATATAAAGTTAAAAGGTAACATTTTTGAGCAGGACAAACCCGGTTTGTGTATCCAACCCTCACTCCATTGCAGTCAGTGTCAAATTCTTCCTAGGTTCTGTTCTACTGTGACCATTAACACTTTGTGCTTCTTGGCATTATTCCTACTTAAAACTGTAAAGCTTCATATCTACGGTTCTCCTTATTGGATTTTTGTCATTTTGGTGACATGTTGTATTTCGACTTTATTACTGTTTTGGTAGTACGTAAATACCCTACGCAATTCTCTAAGTTAAGCCTGTCTGCTCTGTGCTATAACTATCAGTGGGTTGAGCTCAGGTTTATTTAGCGACTTTAGTGGGTCACTCTGACAAGGATTCTAATTATTTCTTGAGGTGAATAGTCACTATGTTGCTTCAGAATTGAAACCACAGGACACAAAAAGGAACTCAATTCTCTAAATGAGGCAAATTAATGTATCTATGCACTTTCAAAATGAAGCAAATGCCTTTATTAATGCAGCACTTTTAAGAGGAAAACAAAATATATTTATTACAGCACTTTCGCAGATTTCAAATGAAAATAACCAAGCATGGCAGATATATATATTTATATATACAAAGCAAGAAATCAAAACTTAGTATACATCAACGATGGAGTGTCCTTCAACATTCTGGCCAGCACGACTGGGGAGCTCTCACAGTCAGGCGAAAGTCTTGATCGAGATCACAAAAAGTCCCTGAGCAACATGTACGATCCACAGGTGAGCTCCTGTCTGACAACTAAGAGTCCCCGTCTTTAATACCTTTACTCAACTCAAAGAAAGAGTTCTAGAAACCTCTCCCCCCCTTCCTTTGGTTGCGAAATTAAAGCTGGCGGCACCAGTCTGCGTCTAGGTCACCCACAGGAGCTGGCCAGGCTTTAGTCTTTGCTCTGAGACAGGACAGTACATTCCTCTCTCACTCTTGTGAATGATATAAACTGCACATCCCACATTACAAGTTTTAGAAACTGTTTTTCTCTGTACTGTGAAGTGCTGTGAAGAACAAAACATTCCCATTCTGTAGCCGCAAGAAGGCACACAATGAAGTTGTGCACACAAAATGGAGTCGATGGTCACCATATTGCTAATTGTTTTAGTCACCCAGCCCAAATAATCGAATTTCTTACAACTCGTTCATGTGTTTTATTTGTTTTCAGAAAGTCATTAAATTTCAGATGCAAACCATGGTCCCTGTCCTTGTGTGTAGTTGTAACTTATCTCTAACTTCCTCAGGAAGAGATGTACTAATGTTGCAGCATTTTAAGGTTATGAACAAAACACATCCATGCCAACAGACCTGATTCAGGTAGCAGCCTACCTATTTTTAAGCCCAAAATGTCTTTATTTTAGCTGTCTTCCGCCTAAAACTTCTCCACTTCAATGTAAGTTTATTGGGAAAACAAATTTCTCAGATTTTGTTTTTGAAAATCTCCCTTGTTTCTGTTACAGAATGTTCGCATTTATGTAAGCGTCTCGTGGAATGCTTGGAGTGGAGTGGAGTGGTGTGGCTCACGTTCAATCCCTGACGCGGCAGGGTCGTGAAACCAGTGTCAGTGAAATTCTCGCCTCGGTGTGTGAACCAGTGTCAGTGGACCCGATAATTCTCGCCTCGGTGCCTACTTTACCCAGGGATCACACTCGGCAACTCTGGGCATTAGCTTGCCTCATCTCCACAACCCCCCACAAACGCCGGGGATGCCTGGTTTCACCTTGGAGATACCCAGGAGGGAATATCTCACAGGGAAAGCCAGGACGGGTTCCCCAGCGGTCTATAGAGCCAGGATGCCTCCGGGTAGAAGTGCGCTTTACAAGACACACACCTTTACAATGCCGATATTATAAATGTGCAGAAGCAGGTCTTTGTTTTCTCATGTTTTTGCAATAATAATACATACCGTTTCCTATGTGCAACAAATAATGTAATTTAAAGCCATTGAAAATAATGTGCAAATATGTGCTGTTCTGAATTTATTGGATCATTGGTTTGCTGCATTTTTAGTGCTACCATTTTTACATAAAATCATGCTATGAATTTTTGTGTTTTCATAGTGCAGAGTATTATAAAACACTTCCTATTTGGGGAAGAGCCAATTCTGTTATAGTACTACACTTGATGCTCATGGACCTCTCTGTATTTAATATTTACTATTATTAATTTGAATGATTGCCAGATGTGCTGTGCTTGTTTAATTTCTAAAAGGCACATACTACTTTGCATTCTTATGACTTTGGCTTTATGCTAATTCGCCCGGCTCTAATGGCTTTTGCTTTCTGTAATGATAATATTATTTGCATAAATTTACAAATACGGAGATCTGGAAAGACCTTGTTGTGCAGGTTTTCTTAATGGGAATGACTTAGCATTAAAGTTCAGAAATCTTCCTTTCCTATTCATCAACCCTCCCTAATTAATTAGGGGTGGAGCGTCGATACTGGTGAGACAACTAACACTGTCTCTGGGCAAAACCTAAAAAAAAAAAACAGGGAAAGCTTGCAAAATTGGGTGTTCCTCCATTTTTTAAATGTAAACCTAAAAAAGTAAATATCGAAATTAATAATTTCAAGATAAAGTTGCTGCCTTTCCCAGAGAACAATGCCAGCCATTTGGGCATGCTTTATGGTCCTGGAAGGGCTAGGAACGGATACTCAAATAGCAGTTTGTATAAAGCTGGTTGTAATGTATTTTTAGCTCAGCAGTTCTGTCTCTAGCAGGTTTGAAAATCGTTTAGTTATAGTTTATGTAGCATCAATCTTCTTTTGATGTGTTTTCCCTTCTATTTGTTGTTCTAAGTTTACATGTCAAAGGGGGAAAGTACTGGATACCGGTGTCAGTGTTGTTTGCCTAGGAAGTGCTACTTTACTAAAGGTGTGTGGGTGTTGAAAATGAATTAATATGACTTAAAAAAATCAACCTTTCATGGCTAGCTTTCATTGGGTTGGACTGAATTTTAGAAATGGATTGACCCATTTCATAGAGTAGATCCTTGGCCCGAATCATGCGTAATTGGTGGGCCTGACAAATGGTCAAGTTGGGCCGACACATGGAACCATTGAGAATCACAGTCATCCCCAACTCACTCTGGAGGTGATGAAGGTAACAAATTTCCCACAAAAAATGGGTGAAAAGGGGAAAGGAGAGAGAAACATAAGAGTGGTTGGTCATTTTGGTGCGTTGTTGGGACTTCCAGAATATATAGACATCTGCTTCATGCGCTGACCGTATGGATGTTTCAAAGTCCATATGAATGTAGGTGTTTTAGGTGAGTATTAGAGATCCTCCCTGGGGATAATTGCCCATGCCAAATCACCTGTAAGATCATTACATGCCGCTACTAACATAGAGGATGCTTATCTCCTTCCTTTGGAAGTTGACAATCAGACTTTTTTTGGAACCTGACTCTATTGTGCATGATATTCCTCCCGAGTTCAATTTACAAACTGAAACTAATAATATGTCCATTGCCTCTGTATCCGTAGTTATCTCTGATAATCCTCAATCACAGGGGGTGAAACTAAGGGCTACTGCTAAAAGGAAAAGATCATATAATAAGAAAGTGGGCAGAAAATCTAAAGCAGCTAAGACCCAACATGATCCTACTCCATCCCCTATGATGACACATCCTATAGCCCCTATTACTAACGGGATATCTACTGAAAACCTGGCCACCTTATTTAAATCAATCTTGTTTCCGCTAGAAGCCAAAATGGAAAAGATCGAACTTAGGCTTACTAACATTGAGAGAACTACTGCTTCCCTCTTAGCTATTGTTAACAAACCTAGCAGCCCCAATACCTTGCAGTCTATTTCTACCCTTCCTGTTACCCTACAAGTTAATACAACTCAACATTCTACCGGCCCTCCTAAGAGACCCCCCTTATTACATGACCCTCTTCAATGTAATATTGCTCCTCCACAGTTACCCCCTGAACCCCAACCCAGTAACCCCTGTCAAACAGGACCCTTGATCAATGGAACAGTAGGCTCTCCAACTATAGTCCCTAGACCTCATAGACCCCGCCTGCCTGATCTCCCCCCCGAAGCAAACCGTTATATGGTGTTTTTAGCTGGTGCCCCTGCCCTGGAATCAGGAGAAACTGAAACTTTTAGCTCCCTGAAAAGTAAAGTCGTAAAATGGCTTAACTGGAATAGACCACTCCCGGCCCACCTTCATAATGAGATCATAATGGTAAGGAGGGTCCCTTGGGTAGGCAGGACGGCTAAATCTATCAATGGGGATTGTATCACGGTTAGCTTTAGAGACCCTAGGACGGTATCCCATATTTGCGCTGGATTTAATAGATCCTTTGATTCAACCATACAAACTCTCCCAGTGTCCTTCTTTTTTCCACCTACTCATGTAAACCATGGCAGAGGAGGGCCTGACTGGGTTAGAGTTGAGCGAAGGGGAAGACCTAGAAGTTATGGCATGAGACCAGCTATCCCACCACACTACACACCGCAGTATAATCCTTTCCTTGATCATAATCAGTATAGCTGTCTGGATGGTTTGGAGGGAGTGGACTGACTACACCCAACCAGTGATTTAACGCTACCCCAACTAGAGTTGGGAAATAGTCCATCGGATACGGTAGTTATGGTCAATGAACCGTGCCTAGCTGAATGTTTGTTGCCCACTGAACCCTCTGTAATGCCATCTATTGAATCCCCCTCTCATGTGGTAATAATGGACCCCTATCAGCTGTCTGAAATGCCGGGTATGACAGATGAATTGATGGACACCAAGGTCTCCCCCAGTAAATGTGTACCGCCTGAGCTGGCAGTGATGCCCCGCCCTCAAGGCTACCAAATGGTTAGCTGGAATATCGCAGGTTGGCGACAGAGGATGTCTGCCCTGGGATGGAAGGAGTTTATCTCCGGGTATGATATCCTCTGCTTCCAGGAGACCTGGTCCATGTCTGATATTCATCATGATGGTTTTACCTCCTATAATTGCCCCGCACAAGAATCCATTATGGGAAGAGCAAAGGGTGGTTTGTTGATTCTATTGTCTGTACACCTCCCTATGCGTGTGAAGCTCCACTCTATTGTGGACTCACACACTCAGATACTTAGGTTGGAACATAAAGGGGGCCTGAATGTCTTGTTAATTAACCACTACAATAATCTATTTGATCCCACGAATACCCGTGTTGTAGATAAGATAGAATCAGTTATAGAACAAATCTGTAATGACTCCCACAAATCATATGATCTTATCTGGGGGGGAGACTTTAATATTAAGAACTGCCCCCATTCATTTTCTAATGTATGTGGATACGATGGGGGCAATGGAGAGAATCTGGCCCACTTTGTACATACCACCTATGGTGACTCCCTAAATTCCTTTATGTTAAGACACAATTTGGTTATCCACCAACCCGCTCTGGATCACGAGGGCAATATTGTTCCAACTTTTACTGGGAGAAACTCTACATCTGTTATTGATTACATATTAATGACAACCCATTTGATCCCCCTTTGCTCAGTCCCTACGATTATGGACTATGGAGTTAGTGACCACAATGCCATCACTATGTCAACTCTCATCTGGGGCCCTAAGATCCTGCAAAACCAGGCTGCCAAGCTGGTATGCAACAAAGGCAAACGAGACTCTGCATCGGCATGTCTAAAACAACTCCACTGGCTGCCGATGCGCCAGCGCGCCACATTCAAACTACTTTGTCATGCGCACAAAGCCCTCCATAAAACAGGCCCTACAATCCTGCAAGGGAAAATCGAATTTTACATTCCAAACAGGAACTTAAGATCCATTAACTCAGCCCTAGCAAAACCCAAGCGTATCTACAAAACAAGAACAGGAGGACGAGCTTTCTCGCATTTGGCGGCCAAACGATGGAATGAACTACCGATGGATCTGAGACACACTGTGAACCTTCTTTCATTCCGGCAAAAACTCAAAACACATCTCTTCCCCAAATAATAACCCCCCCTGCTCAACCTCAGCAGCCCTTTCTTATTCAGCGCCTTGATATCCCCTGGGATGAATGCTGCGCTCTACAAATACCACAAATAAATAAATAAATAAATAAATAAGATCTGTTACGATGGAAGGATAATTGACGAGATCATACCCTGCAGACAAAATGGCATTCGGATCAAATGGGGCGGAAATAACTCTGAAAAACTCCTAAAGAAAATTGTGAATGCTGGGCAAGAGGTGATACTTTGTTGCCTTGAAGTCGATGCTACCCCAAATCGCATTATTACAGACTTTGAAAAACTTAGTGATATAATTAAACAATCCCTTACCATTACTAAGGGCATTACCAAGCGGGCCACGCTAGGCTGGTTTGATAAAGCTTGCACCTCTGCGTTGCAAAAACTTAAGAAGGCCCTTTCGGATCACCCAAGAGATAGGGAAGCAGTAACTCTTTTGAGGGCAACCTATAGACAAGAACTTAAACGCAGGAAACAAGAACTAAGAGAACAAGCTTGGGAGGATCTAACCAAGGCAGCAGTACTCCGGGATTGTAATCTATTCTGGAGTACTGTTAATAGCCCTTTCTTGCAGAAAGAGGATTTCCCAGTTTTGACAGCCCTAGTAAATGAAGACAGTTGGGTTCAACATTTTACAGGGATTTTTGATCCAACCAATAGTGCACCGGATAGTCCTAGTATAAACCCCTTTAACTCTATTTTAGATATAGAAATCTCCCTCTCGGAAGTTGATTTGGCAATTCGTAGTAGTAAAAGCGGGAAAGCCCCCGGACCCGATGGGGTACCGGTTAACTTGCATAAATCAGATCTGGCATTGTGGAGCCCCTTATTAACCCAAGTGTTTAACGCTGCTGTTAATGGCACTACTCCCTCCACCTGGAGCAAATCTGTTATCCTGCCAATCTATAAGAAGGGAGATAGAGGAGAGGCTAAGAACTACCGCCCTATCTCCCTTCTGGATTCTTCGTTAAAAATCATGAGCAGGGTACTGCTGTTACGCTTAGAGAAATGGGCTGATACTAATAGCATTCTTGCAGCTTCACAATTTGGTTTTAGGAAAGGACTCGGCACGATTGAGCAATGTATTAATTTAAATCTTATAATCGTAAAATACACCAATGCTAAGCAGGGCTCACTCTTCCTTTGCTTTGCCGATCTCTCTAGTGCTTTTGACCTCGTTGACCACACCTTATTGTGGTCTACCTTAATCGACATGGGTGCCCCAACAGCAATAATCCACTTTTTGGCAGGACTGTATAAAAACCTATCAGCCCAGATTCGCTACGGCCAAGAGGGAGAGTGTACAAGGAAAATAAGGGTAAAATCTGGCATTAGGCAGGGTTTCGTTTTGGCCCCTTTACTTTTCTCATTGTTTATTAATTCTATGGAGTCTGAACTAAAAAAGGTACAAGCTGATGCTCCACAAGTTAAGGGACATCCAATCCCGGTGCTGCTATATGCAGACGATACTGTTTTACTTTCGAGAACCCCATTAGGCCTTCAGAAACTTATGAATTGTTTTTATGATTTTATACAGGGGAAGAAATTGAAAATCAATAACTCGAAAACCTATGTCATGGCATGTGGAAAAAAGGTGAACAATCTCAAACCATTTTATTTTAAGGAAAGCCGTATTGAGGTGGTGAATAACTTTTGCTACTTGGGTATCACTTTTAATAATGGTGGATCATGGGCCCCTGAACAACTTAACATTAAATCCAGGATGGGCAAAGCATCCCTAAGTGTATTCCGCTTTGCTGCTAAACTAGGTAGCCGCCGTATTCCAGACATGCTGAATGTTTATCGCCACAGGTGTGCATCTATTGCTCTTTATGGCTCGGGGGTCTGGGGCCACAGACAACAAAATGATCTTCAAATCCAGGAAAAATGTATTTCTCAAAAGACTTCTTTGCCTTCCACCCTCGGCATCTACGGAACTGGCCCATAATGAACTAGGGCTGGACTATATAACTGATTTGATTGGATTGAGACCACTGTTGGTCTGGAGGTCCATTTGGCTAAAGGAAGAAACCGGGTTCACCAGGGGAATAATACAACACTGTTTATGCCTGGATAACGTACTCCGGATCCCTTGGTTTAAATACGTTATTTCAACCTTTAAGGAACTTTTTGACTTAGATGTTTTTAAAGACCCTAAGTGTATTGTTGATATACCTAAGTCAGAGGTGAAAGGCGTTTTTCTGAGCCATAAACATAATAGACGAAGAGCATTATCTAGTGATTATTCTACCCATGCCTTTTATTTTTCTAACCTGGAGGAAGGGTCTGGGTTTCCCATGTACTTGAATGTTAATACTAGACAATCACACCAACACGTACTAACCAGGCTGAGATTAGGCATTGTCCATAACCTGGTAGCATTTCCAAGTATGAATATATATTCTGCCACCCCTTGTCCGTGTGACGGAATTACTAAGCAAAGCACGATGCACTTTTTGCTGTTATGCCCTTTATATAAATCCTTGCGAGTTTTGTATCTGAAACCACTGTTTAAAAAATATTTGATATCCGCCACTGCTAATGCCATGAGATTTTTATTCACCCTTGCCACCCCGGATATTTGTTTTTTTACTGCGACCTTTATTCTTAAATCAGTTTGGGCTAGAAAAAGTATGGTTTTCTAATGTTGATTACACCTTTTTGCTGCTATCCATGTTCCCTTATTATGTGTATTCCACTTATTTTATTTTCCTTACATTCACCATTTCTGAAGTGCCTTCTTTTTTTATGTATTATGTACACTTTTATGATGTTTTATTACAATCGAATAAAGTTTATAAACTGAACTGAGGTGAGTATTAGAAATACAAGAGGATAGGTTTATGTAAGGTGCATCATAATGCACGTCTTGTGAATTCCCAACAATGGGTTTAACCAAAGCCTTCCTGGAAGTGGCAAAGATGAGAGCGGGCATCAAACAGGATACTAGTTGTGATCAACACCAAGTAAAACAAGCAGAGGTGTGGGGAAAAGTATCCAAACTGGAGGGGAAATCAAGAAGGAGAAAAGTGTAGGAAGGCAGAGCATAGTTTGGGAAGTAAGAAGGGATCAGAACCAACACAACTTTCAGATTGTTGCCAGACTAGAAGGCACGTGCCAAATGCTGGTAAGTACCTGCTCAACTTCTCTTGATGTGGATGTGAAGTGCTAAAATTCTGGACCACAGAAGTTCCCACACTAGTGTCAGTTAGCTCGCTAGTCTTTTCTTCACATGCCAATACCCCATTTTCCATGGCTTCCAGTTCCTTTCTTGGCTGTACCTTGTGATCCTGTGGTTGATACAATGTGTGACAGGCTGATGATGTGACTGCTTACATGGAGTATGCACGGAGCTCCAGATAAACATATATAATCTCTGCATCCCCTTGTTTCTTCGTCGAAATCCTGACGCTGCCTATCTGCAAGTATTGAGGTTTAGTTTCTATCTAGCATGACTTCAAGGGATTTTGATGAAGAGATGGTTGTAGGTGCAATTCCTGAGGTGTTCAACCCCAATAGAAGGATTGTGCTACTTAATATCGAACCTAGAAACATACTGCTGTAAGAAAAATGTGGGCAAAATATTGAGGACCCCAATATTGAAAGATAAGTGCTTATAAAGGAATTATAGATTTACTATTCCTAACTCCACATCTACATACCTTGAAGATATATATATGCAGAGTCAGGTATAGAAAATCTATTCTTACTTGCCTTTCGATATTTCAGTTTCCATATTTTGTCCTCACTATTTCCATACCACAATACTGTAAGCGATATATAGGGGCACACTGTCTTCAGTGTTTGGTTTGGAAAACAGAACAATTAATTTAGTTTTTTGGGGCTTGATCTTTATTTTTACATTTTTCATCCAGTTTATTCCAATATGCAAGTAGTTTGAGTAAAAATGCTACTTGGGCAATCCAGCTCAGGTACAGTCATTCTCCAAAACGGTGGAAGGAGACATGATGTTCCAACAATCATTCACTTAGTGGATCAACGTAAAAGTTAAAAAGCATTAGAGCCAGTGTGGAGTGGTGTGACGCACTGACAGGTGAGGTGGTGGGGACCAGGTTAAGTGTCTCATTTTTACTTATTGAAAGTGTTTTTTTGGGGTAGAAACGAAACAATCCTAGAACAGTGTTCTTAAAGCCCATGTATTCCGATATGAGTGGGGAAAATGTCATGATCTTTGCATTTCATATGTACAAAGTAACACCAACACACATGCGTTCCTTTTGTTGAGCAGTTATTAACAATCTTGATGAGACTTATCTTGAAGATGTTTTCAAGTCTAAAGTCTCTTTGGGAATGCCTAGGAGTTGGTTGTTAATTTGCTCATTAAGATGCACAGCCACTTTTTTCTTATGGGGTGGGAGGATGAACTCCACACTTCTTCCTGCCACCAAAGTGGTGATAGGTGTCTGGCACAGTACATTGTGCCATCTCAGGTGGAATGGGAAGGAAACCCACCTGTGGATTGGCAAGATGTTGTCCAGGTGAGTGCAGTGCAGGGCTTTCGAGAGTTGGATGCCATTGGCATATCTAAACTTGGCAAGCTGTTGCAGATTATGCATTGTAGTGTCATTTACCAGAATTCAGTCTCACACAAACCTCAGATGTTCATGTACTTACAGGTACGCCATTCCTTGTATCCCTACATTAGAGGGTGTCTGACATACCAGGCATGAGTCCTCTGGAGGCAAAACTTCTCATGATGGAGCTTGGCGGGGTCGATAGCAACAATCTGTTGCTCTGTAGTAACTCAATTGTGCAATCCATAAACGAGCAAGGGAAGAAAGACTTTGGGGAACTCACTCAGGAGAAGTGCAGTAAAGCTAGGATATCACCACAGGAGGTGTCCATTGCCACTCAGTTTTATCTCCTACAGATTAAATATCTGCACTACAAATATTTGATTAGACATAGGCTATGGTGGGCAGGACATGCTCATTCGCCCATCTGCCTAAGGTGTAACGCTTCCAATGTTGATTTTCCATACACATATCAAAGGGATCCCTTTTCCTGGTTTTTAGTAACAGATGAGACTAACTGAATAGTCCCCCCGTTAAACCGTGTTCTAAGGTAACCTGTGAGTATGGTCAATTCTTGGAGTCCCACACCGCAAAATACCAAATTCACAAATGGTGGGCAGGACATGTAATGTTATGTTTTAATAAATTGTACGGAAAAATTGTTTTTTATAGAACATTGGTGAACAAACAGATCAGATCCTTTTTTGTTACAATAAAATTCCGAATACAAAATGCAAAACCTTTTTCACCTCATTCTTGTTCAAATTGTTTTTTTAATAAAATTTTTATTTAGTATTTGCAGGAAAAAAAGAGAAAGGAAAGCAAAAGGAAAAAGTATACAGGCGACAATCCGCAATTAACCCCACACAGGGGGTGCTGGAGAGCGTTCCCTCAAAGGCGGCAAGGGAAGGTAGCATAACGTAACATTGAAGTGCAGGTTCTAGAGTCACTGTCTGTCCAGGGCAAAAGGAAATTAAGGCTCAAAACCCTTCCTGGGCCGCCGTCCTGCAATAGTCCTGCTATAAGGAGCTGCAACCCCAGTCGGGGGACATTGCTACTTAAGACTCAATCAGCTGTTCATCGCCGTAGGCTAAGCGGCGTCGCAACAAGAAATAACCAACAACCCCAACTATTGTCCCCCTCCCTACCCACCCTTCCCCCCTCCCCTCCCCTGGTGGCGGCGACCATTCACACATGCACTCCAGGCCCACAGTCAAACCATCCAATTAAATCTGGAATAGGTGAAGAGCACGAAGCGTGGATGGACATACCGCAGAAGGCAGGCCTCGAGAGAGAAAGAGGACCAGAGGGCCCCATCGGAACAAGAAATTTTTTAAATCGCCCAAAAATATATCCGACATTCTCTCCATGCTCAGTAATCACCATAGTCTTGCGTGCCACAATGATATAGCCGGGGCAGTCGGTTTCTTCCAGGACGCCGCCAGGGTTAACTTGGCAGCTCCAAGGCAGAGCCATAGGATACGTTTGTCCGCCTTAGTTTGATGTTCCAACATCGGGTCGCAGAGCCCCAACAGAACAAAATCCATTGACTCTGGAGTCGGATACCCCCGAATGTCCTTGATGTGGGACAAAATCTCAGTCCAGAATGGGCGGATTGCCGGGCAGTCCCACCAAATATGGCGGAAGTCCCCCAACAAACCACAACCTCTCCAGCACTTGTCTGAAGATGCGGGAAATATCTGGTGTAGCTTGGACGGGTAGAGGTACCAATCAAACAAAATTTTCATGTGGGCTTCTCGAAGGTCCACTGAGTGATTATGCGCCGCTATATCCCGCCAAAGGCTTTTCCATTCACTATCAGCAATATCTCTGCCTATAAGGACCTCCCAGTGTTCCATATAGCGGGGACGTGGGGACACCGCAGTGTCCAGCAACAGCCCATACAAGAAGGAAATCGTCCCTTTCATAGTAGAAGTGTGGAGAATAAAGGCCTCAAATGGTGTCAGAGGCCTCGTGGCGGCGTCCACCACTCCCGCCGAGGTTGCCCAGTGCAGGAGTTGGTTGTGGCGGAAGCGTTCAGTGGCCGGGAGCCCATAGTCTTGCATACAATTGTGAAATGTGAGAGGTGCTGTGCCGTGGAACAGGTGCGTGAGGGCTCTACATCCTCCCTCTCTCCATATGCCGAAGGGTCCCTCTCTCAGAGCTGGTGGGAAGGCCGGGTTAAAGTGGATGGGCGTAAAGGGGGATGGAAATGTGGTCCAACGGTCATCACCGCTGACCGTGTCCCACACTTTCAGAACCGTGCTGGTAGGCGTGCTGAGGTAAGCATTCCTGGGCCGGTCCGCCTTAGGCTTCCAGGCCAAGTCCCATATTGACCTCCCAGCCACACTTCTGTCCATATGCAGCCAGTGTTTCTCTGAGAGCTGCTGGGACCATTCCACCAGTACCCTCAGTTGCGGGCCTTATAGTACAGGTGCATATCCGGACGTCCCACTCCTCCCTCCTTCCGCGGCCACCTCAGTGTCGTGAAGGAGAAGCGCGCCCGGCCTCCCTGCCACACAAACTTCAGCATCAGAGTCTTAAGGTGCCGAAAAAAATCCAACTACACCGGTATGGGCAGAGCCTGGAAGAGGTATAAGAATTTAGGGAGTAGGACAATCTTGAGAGCATGGATCCTAAGCAGCCATGAGATGTATTTTGGTTTCCACCTCTCTAGATCAGCGCGGACTGCCGATAGCATTGGAGGGAAGTTAGCCGAGAACAGTGAACCCAGTGCAGGTGTCAGCCGGACGCCGAGGTACAACAGAGAGGCAGATGCCCACGATAAGGGCGTGAGCGAGCGTATCCGGTCCACTTCCGCCGGGGGAAGAGTGAGGTTCAGTATGTACGATTTGTCAAAGTTGACCCTAAACCCTGCCACTGCCTCAAAGTCAGAGAGCACCTTTTGAATATGAGGCAATGATTGGGCCGGGTCCCCCACCGACAATAGCACATCGTCAGCAAAAAGAGATATTTTGTGCTGCTCACCCGTGAAAGGAAGACCCTTAATCTGTTCCTTCTCCCGAATCGCAAGGGCCAAAGGTTCGATACTCAAAGCAAAGAGGAGAGGGGAGAGGGGGCAGCCCTGCCTCGTCCCACGTGAGTGAGGCAAGCAAGGGGACCGATGTCCATTGACCATTACCCTAGAGGTGGGACTACTATAATTGGCACAGATCATTTTTATGAATTGTTGTGAAAAGCCAAAGGCGCCCAAGGTGCGGAACAAGAAGCCCCAATCCACGCGATCAAAGGCTTTTTCCGCGTCGAGCCCCACTAGAATCGCTGGTATACGGAACCTGTTGGCCTTCTCTATCAGATGTATTACCCACCTCAGGTTGTCATGTGTCTGTCGCTCCTTTATGAACCCGGATTGGTCCGGGTGAATGAGGGGCGGCATGAAGTCCTGGATTCTACTCGCGATGATAGAGGAGTACAGTTTAGCATCGACATTGAGGAGAGCTATCGGGCGATATGACGAGCACCTGGTGAGATCTTTCCCAGGTTTGGGAAGCACGGTAATCGTGGTAATCATGGCCTCGGCCATGGTCCCAGAGGTCATCCCGGTGACCGCCATCTCATTAAAGAGGGAGACTAGATAATCACCCAGTTCTGTCGCAAACGTTTTATAAAACAGGGCAGTGTAGCCATCCGGGCCCGGAGCTTTGTGAAGCTTCAAGGCCTTGATCGCGTCCAGCACCTCCGTATCGGAGATAGGGGCAGACAGCAATTCATTCCACTCTTTAGAGACCTGCGGTATGGGGAGGCCAGCCAGAAACCCATTTTGAGCCTCTTGATCTAGAGCGTCGCCCTTATAAAGCTCGGCATAGAAGCGGCCAAAGATATCCGCCTTGTCCGCGTCTCGGTGTTGCAGGGACCCTGCTGAGTCCTGTATCCCTCCAATGTAGTCCCTCTCTCTCTTATCCCGAAGCTGACGGGCCAAGTGTCTTCCCACCTTATTCCCCTGTGAGTAAGAAACCCGCCGCAATCGCAAGAGAGAGTGAATTCTGCTCGATTGTTATAGTGGGCTTTCAGTTTCCCCCGTACCGCTGTCAGAGGTCGGAGGGTCACTCTGGATGGATTCGATTTGTGCGGCTTTCCAATCTCGCCAGCTCCGCCTTTAGGTCCTCACGCTCCTTCCTCCTCAGTTTGTTGAGATTTGCATTGAGGCCTAGGCAAGTGCCCCTCAACGAAGCCTTACAAGCATCCCACATGTTAAACACCGAAGTGTCCGATGGCGGGTTAAGAGTCCAGAACTCCCTAATGGCCTTCCGCAGCTCCTTACAGGAGACCTCGTCCCGGACCAGCGCTGCCGGAAAATACCACTTCCGCCAGCCATCCCCTCCCACCTGCCAATGCAACCCAAGAACCAGCACGCTATGATCAGACACTGAGAGTGGAAAAACGCTGGAGTCACGGACATCCCCCCTAAGGTCTTGGCTCACAAAAATATGGTCTAAGCGAGAGTAGGAGTGGTGGACGTGGGAGAAGAAAGTGTAATCCCGGGTCTGGGGGTGCAGGAAGCTCCAGCTGTCAATCAGTCCCAATTCACCCACCTGTCGCTGCGTTTCGGCGGAGAAGACCCCAGCCTCCGCCCTCTGTGCTGTGGAGCTATCCAGGTCCTTGTCCCACACCATATTGAAATCCCCCAATAAGAAAAAGTGCCCTTCCAGAAAGTCCCCCACCTTATTCAACAAGCCCTGAAGAAAGCTATTCTGTCTAGCATTGGGAACATACACCACTACAAAAGTGCACAATCTGCTATATAGCGACCCTTTCACCATCAGCCAACGGCCATCCTTGTCACTACACACCCCTATAGGCTGGAAATGAAGGGACGCTCGAAAGAGAAGAGCTACCCCCCTGTGTTTGGTGGAGGTTGAGGACCTGTAGATGAGAGGAAAGTGTTTGTGCCGGAGGCGAAGCTCGTCTCTTCTAGCCAGGTGGGTCTCCTGGAGGCCCACCACATCCAGATGATGGTCGGACAAATATTTCCACAGTTTCTGGCGCTTCTATGGGGAGTTGAGACCTTTCACATTCCATGTGCCAATACTAAGAGGCATGAGTTGTCAACAGGCCCCAACGCTGTACACTTGGTATGATAACCTGACGCCGTCCCCCACCCCCTCTGGCAAACAGACATCCTCCCAAAATCCATTCATACCCCCAAGCTCCCACTTCGGTCCCCCAGCCCCCCTCTCCCACCTCCAGTCCCAAGCTCCAAAGACCTCCAAAATCCAATCGTACAGCAGTAGGAAGAGGGCCCCAGTTATAGCAAAGATCATTGACCGCAACTGCCCCTGAAGACCGTCTCCCAGGGCCCACAATTCGCTCTGACGGAGAGTACAACACGAACCACAATCATCCACTCGCCACCACCCCCCTACCCACCCCACCCCAAACCCCAACTACCCCCCGTGCAGTCCACCCCCACACACCCCCACCCCCCACGCCCCCCAACAAGCCAGCAAATAAGAAAATAATACTTAACAGTCCCAGATCGGTGCAGAGCGCCGAACAGTCACTGGGAAGGGGACGGGAAACCACCAGGGTGTCTTCTCAAAAAGTACAACAATACCCACGGTACCTGAGTGCACGGGCCCCTCCGTCGCCATCTGGCAATCAGCCCGTTAATCAGGCCGCCCCGGAGCTCTGCTGTGAAGACATCAATGTCGCTGAAGCAACAGACGCCACTGCGTCCCCCCTCTCCTGCAGACTAGTCGCGCGGTCAGGCCGCCCGCGATCTGTCTCCGACCCCACTCTGTGCCAAGAGGAGGATCGCCGCCGCCTCCGCGATGAAGGGCTACCAGCCCCGGAAGCAGGGGTCGTGTCCTCGATGCCCAGAAGTTCTTTCGCCACTTGAAGAGAGCGGATCTGCGCCAGTTTATTTTGCCACCGGAAGACTATGCGGAAAGGGTGACCCCACGAGTAGGGAATGTTATGGTCTCTCAAAAAGGCCGTCACCGGTCGAAACTCCCGCCTCTTCTGAAGGGTCGTTGCCGCCAAGTCCTGATAAAGCTGGGGGCGGTGCTCACGGAACTGCAGGGATGGAATGTTCTGCGCCTTCCTGAGGATCCGCTCCTTCAACTGGAAATCATGCACGCAGACTAGTATGTCAGGGGGCGGCCCTCCACCTCGCCGAGGCAGGCCCACCCTGTGGACTCTGTCCATCCTGATCTCATGCAAATCCTCCTCGCCCAGGACCTGCAGGAAAAGCGCCTGCACATAGCCACGTAGGTCGCCCGCTTCGCCATCCCACGGCACCGCCCGTATGCGGATGTTGTTCCTACGGGAACGGTTCTCCAGATCTTCCGCGTGGGACTAAAGGTCCAAGTTCTGCTCCATGAGCCTAAGCACCTCCTGCTGCAATTGGTGGACATCATTCGCCATGCTCAGATCATGATCTTCCAAGGTAGCCACTCGCTCCCTGATTCCGTCCACGTCCCTAAGCACTTCGCGGAGATCAGATGCCAGATGCGCTCGGAGTTCAGAAATATCCTCCTTTATAGACTTAAAGAGATCTGTCATGAAAGCCTTGGTTGCAGGGGCTTCATCATCAGATTTCCTGGGCGAAGCGCTAGAGCCGGGGGATGCCGGCTGTTGGGTGCTCTTGGGTTGGCCATCCTTGCCGGGCTTCCCTTTGCGCGACACGTTGGACATCACTGCCCCCCTAGTCCGTCTGGAAGACACTGCGGAAGATCTCTTTTACGTCTGAATGAAAGTTCGCCGATGCAGCTGCACCACTCCCCTGACCCGGATGTTGCCCACAGGTTATCTCTCCAACCCTTCACTGGAGGCTTAGTCAGTCCGGGCCCGGTGGAGTTAGCCCCCCTGTCTCCGGTCAATATCCCAGTGCTCAGTGGTGCAATCGTGCACGCGACTACAAAGCGCAGGGGCAATGAAGAGGCAAAGTGTCCAGAGAATCTCTACCCCACCCGGGGTCACCAGCTCAGGCTCTCACCACTGCACAGCAAAGGGCCCCCTTCCTGAGGCCGCACAGCCACACGCCACAGCCCGGCCCAGCTCGCCTCCTCCAAATAGCAGTGTCCCAGCGCCAAATTCGGCTCTCCTTCTTCAGAGGGGGGGGACAAGGCTCACCCCAAGGCCCCGTCCGGGCCACTAGCCGTCCCCACGTGGATCGGGGGCCTCACCGCGATGCTCCTGCGACACCCGCTCCACCTCCTTATGCTCAGCGTTGTCCGGTGCCCGTTTCCCACTACAGCACTACACAGTCACCGGGGGCCCAGGCGCACAAGCAGCTGCAGCACTTGCTCCTCCTTCCGCCTGTCAGCCAGGCCGGACTTCGTGCACCCGTGCGGGCCGCAAGGCTGGATGTCGCGGCCCTCACCACGGTCGTCGTGCCTCACTCCCCCCTCCAGGGATCGCCGGAACCTCCCCTGTGGGTCTCTTCAGTGCCAGGTAGCAGCCAGCGTCTCAGCGCGGCAGCGCGGCCCCCTGATGCAGCTTCTCCCACCTTCCGCAACTAGGCCGCAAGCCTCGGTGTTGCGTAGATCGCAGTCCGAGCGTCACCTCCTCCGGATTGCAGGCAGCAGGGGCCCCACCTCCATTCCGATGCCAGAGGCCGCAGCCACCTCCGGGGCCTCCTCCTCGTCCGTCGGGCCCCCGCTGCTCCTTCAGGCCGCCTCAGATCTCTTCCACTCCGCTGGCCTCCACGAGGCCCTGGGCCTCACAGCGCTGCCGGCCAGCTCCGCGACACGCCACTCCAGTCCGGTTCCGTTCTCGGGTGCGCCGTTCTCGGGCGCCGCCGCTGCTGGATTTCGGCCGACAGCTGGACACTGCCCCCAGGGGACGCAGGGGCGCCCAGAGGCTCACAGATAAGCCCGGGGTCAGGTGCTAAGCAAAGCTATTTAGAGCCCGGCACCGGAGGGACTCAAAGCACGTCCTACTCCGCCGCCATCTTGGCCACGCCCCACGTTCAAATTGTTTTTAATTAAGAATACTCAAGGGTTGCAACTGAATTGTTTAGATCAATGATAGATTTGTGAATTTGTTATTTTGCGGTGTGGGACTCCAAGAATTGACCATACACACAGGTTACCATGGAACACGGTTTAACGGGGGGACTATTCAGTTAGTCTCATCTGTTACTAAAAAACAGGAAAAGGGATCACTTTCATATTTGTTGACCACAAACCCATTCCCTTTTTCTCTAAAAGGGAGTCTCCCAATATACATTTTTTTTGCCGATTTCCATACACTGCATGGAGACTGACGCGTAGCGTGGGTTACCAGCGCCCGGGGCAAAATGTAAAAAGAAAATAATTGCTCCCCCTAACATGTGGACCGTTAATTCAGGAAGTGCTAATGGTCCACGGGTTAGGGAGTGCAATACTTTTAACATTTTGCGCCCCTAAGAATTTTGCACCTGGGGCAACCGCGCCTGTGGACTGACCCCGCACACTACGCTACTGCATGGCGCTCCCCAGACATTAAGGGCTCCATTACGATGTCGGGCGGATCGCCACCGGCATGGTGGCGGTGGCGATCCGCCCGACAGAAATGCCCGCCCGCCACCCTTTTCCCCCGGCTACATTACAATGGCGGGGGGGGACCGCAACGGAGGGAAACACCGCCCGCCACTTTTCAACCCGGTCGGCTTGCGGCCGGGGGCGGAAAAGGAATAATATGGTGGCGGTGTCTAATAGACACCACCAGACATATTATGATGTGTGGTGTGCAGTGCCTTTCCGCGGCGGTGATGCCGCCACGGAAAGGCATGCGGTCTTCCCTCTGGGGGCCCCCTACAGGGCCCCCAGAGTAAAGTACAGGTGGGGGTGCACGTGGGGGGTACCTGTGGTACCCCCCTTCATTGTCATTTGCAAAGCGGCAGGCACCGCGCGGTGCCTGCCGCTTTGCAAATGACAATGTTAAAGTGCATTTTCAGCATTGTGGCGGACGGTGCAGAGAGCACCGCCCACCACAATGCTGAAAATACAGGATGTGCCCGCCACTGTGGCGGGCACATCCTAATGTCACCCCCTGGACCCCCGCCCTTATGGCGGGCCGTCCCGATTTACGATGGGATGATGGGCGGGCAAAGTCCGCCCGTCATCCTAATGGACCCCCTAAGTTTTTTTGGTAGGGAGTACTGCTGGCAGTAGGTGGAGTGTTAGGTTGAAGATTGCCACGAGATCAAACTAATAATACTACATCTGACTCTCCACGCTGACTCCAATACATAAAATAACGCTTTGTTGCATCTTGGCTGAATGATGCAAAGTGTGACATAGCCAGGAAATGGAAGCACATGGACTCCCTCAGTGTTGATGCATGGCCCACTGGCTTACACTATTGCATGGCATTGGAGCGGCAGATTTTTTTAACGTGGGGGTACCATAGTAAAACACAACAAGCTCTGGAATGGCTTCAAGAGGGCTTGAGATCTGACCACTTGTTTTGCAGACAGACAGCCTATAACATATAGGACTTTGGAGACACACAATGTTCCATACAACAGCGAGGGATTGGTTCATTGACTCACCTTCAGACAGTAGTGATCACGAGCATGTGTCTTCCACAACTATGACCCTTTATGATGCGAAAGCATGCAGTCATACCTTTGTCGAAAATTGCACTGTGCACTGGTATTGTGATATGTCTGTCATACATACTGTTAATGGAAAGTCCTACTGGCATTCTGTAGTGTACCGTTTACCATGACCAAAATAAAAAAAAATGCACAGCTACAGATTTTCCAGTAGTTATGCAAGGAATGGGAGGCCAGTGATTTTTCTGATATTTTTTGCTTATGCAGCGTCAGCATTCCTTTACATTACTGAAAGTTGCACTTGGTTGATTTTGAGAGGGCCAGGAACAACCCCACTGTGAAAAGATGCATTTATGCTCTTTATACTGAGTAGTTTAAGAGCATCCTGGTGTTCTTTGTCCTTGGACAGAAATATGGGATCAGAGGAATATTGTGAGGACCTTGCATCTGTGATGACGTTTTCAATATTCTAATAATTCCTTATTTCACATGCACCCCTTGTTGTGAAGATGCTTCTGGGACTGAAAGTCAGAACAGCAGGCTGTCATCACTGTTGGGTTGAGAGTCGATATATTTCCTAAGTGAGGTGGTTTTGTTCGCTACCAACACACTTGCAGTGGGGTTCATCAAGCCGGTGGGCAAGAATGGGAAGATTGTTGTTTTATGAATCTGAACAACCCTTTGACCATTCCTTTCAGAATTTAGGGCCATATTTAGAGTTTGGTGAAAGGGATACTCCATCACAAACTTGTCAAATATCTCGTATTACAAGTGGATGGCTCTTGTAATACGACAGACAGGATGACCTTCACGTTTTCACGGGGCATCATGTCTGCCAAACTCTAAAGCAGGCCCATAATTTGTTTTTATGTTTAAATTTATTTTATTGGTTTCAGTACAAAACACAGCCATGACAATGCAATATGCACGCTCCCCAAGGGGAGAGAGTGCAATCTGGGTGATCATGTCCATCCGGATAGCAATATGAATTGCGGAGAATGCAGGTCCCGGTGTGTCATTGAGGAATGAAAACCCTTGTATAGCGCGTAGAACAAGGACAACCATAAAAAAGAATCTTGGGAAGGGCCGACATTGTGACCGCTGCGATCCGTCCCAACAAGGAGAGTGGTTGTTTGGACCAACGCGCCAGGTCTTTACGGATCTGGTACGTGAGGTTGATAAAATTGAGGGCAACGGTTTTCTCCGTGGACGGTGTGATAGTGATATCCAGGTACGGGAGCTGTGGTTGTGTCAGTAAACCCCGCCATACGTGGGAGTGTCAGAAGTGTGGCGCGCGTTTTTGCCTAACGGTAGAATCAGTGATTTCCCCTTGTTCATTCGGAAGCCGGACACTGCTCCGAATGATTCCACTTCTGCCTGGAACGCAGGGACGGAGCTCTCTGGTTTATCAAGTGCAGCTAGGATGTCGTAGGCATATAGACCTATAGCATGCGGTTCCCCGCCAAACCAAATGCCACGTATAGTCGGGTTGTCGCGGACCTTTTGTGCCAGTGGTTCGACATAGAGCGCGAACAGGAGAGGCGAGAGGGGACACCCCTGCCTCGTACCGCGCTGGATCTCAAAGGGACTCGAGCGCAGGCCACCAAGGCACACTCGCGCCCGGGGGCGATGATAGCAACTCGCAATCCATGCCTGAAAGCGCTCCCCCACGCTAGGACTTTCTGCAGGAAGCTCCAATCAACACGGTCAAACGCTTTTTCAGCGTCGATCGCAAGAAGGACCGAGTTTGACTGCTGGAAATGAGCTTTGTCAACTAGGTGTAGAATTCTTTTAGTATTGTCGCTGTATTGCCGGCCCGGGAAAAAAACCCGATCGGTCTGGCTCAATGATCCCGGATAAGCACGACCCAAGTCGCACGGCCAGTACGCCAGTGAACAGCTTCAAATCCACATTAAGTAAGGTATGGGCCGGAATGATAAGCAATGTGTAGCCTC
Organism: Lissotriton vulgaris; assembly: GCF_964263255.1. Taxonomy (NCBI): domain Eukaryota; kingdom Metazoa; phylum Chordata; class Amphibia; order Caudata; family Salamandridae; genus Lissotriton; species Lissotriton vulgaris. The sequence continues at coordinate 1,430,647,378 of NC_141689.1, read as the reverse complement.
TTGGCCTGGTATTGGCAACACCACAATCTCTGCTTCTAGCATGTCCGATGGGATGGAGCCTGGGCCTTGGAAAGAATTAAAAAGCCTAGTGAGAACCGGGGCGAGCAGCGAACAAAAGGTCTTATAAAAACCGGCGGAGTATCCGTCCGGGCCCAGCGATTTCAGAGGTCTGAGTCGGAAAATGGCCGCTGCCACTTCATCAATGCGAATGGGAGCGTCAAGGGCATCCGCATTCACTGAGGATAGCGCCGTAGTGTTGGCGCCCTCCAAATAGGCGTCGGCGTCTGCACGCGGGGCAGTTTTGGCGTGGTATAATGAAGCGTAGTAATCGCTGAAGGCCTCCGAGACCTGCGCCTCCTCCTTGATTTCATCACCGTACCCGTCACGCAAAGTCTGAATTTTCGAGCGTTGGACCTTCGCTTTCAATGCACTGGCCAGGAGGCGACCAGTCCTATTCCCTCCCACGTAATTAGTATGGCGGAAGCGGAGAGCGGCATATTCGGCCCTGTCTATGTCTAGCCCTGCCAGCTGAGCTCTGGCCGCATTTAGTTGCTTCCAGACCCTGGGGGCCCCAGTACGACTGTGCACTCTTTCCAGCTCTACGACCTGGGCAATGAGGGCCTCACGCCTAACTTTACGGTCCTTAGATTCTGCCAATGCTATCGCGATGAGTTCCCTGTGCACCATCGCTTTCAGGGCCCCCCATATTGCTGACACTGGCGTCTCGGGTTTGTCGTTGGTAGCCAAATAGTCCGTAATACATTTGCGAATCTGCTGGGCTACTTCCGTGCGCTGCAAGAGGGGTTCTCTTAATTTCCACCCACCCTGGGGTCTCCTAACCTTGGGGACTGTGAGTGTAAGTTCCACTGCTTCATGATCTGAGATAGCTGCCGGAGTGATGCATACATCCACCACCCGGGCCTCTAGTTCCGAGGACCCAATAAAATGGTCCAGCCGAGCGTAGGTACGGTGTACATGTGAGTAGAAGGTATATTGTGACGCCCCTGGGTTTTTGGCTCTCCAAAGGTCCACTAGCCCTCTGTGCCGGAGCCAGCCCTTGCCTACCTCGGAAATGGCAAGTAAAAAACAATGGAAAAAGCAGGAAAAGATCTACTGTAACTTATCTAAATAGGAGACAATTAATTCACCTCTTTCTATGCCATTTAGTGCACTTAGGAAAAATCCAATTTATACCACCCCATCACTCATACACAGGGACTAGATGACACATTTTTTATTGTTTTTTGTAATCACTAAACTCATATCTCTTTGTTCTTTTTTTCTTTGTAATAAACATCAACAAATAATTTTATATACAAGCTTTTTGTACAACATATACCATCATATACATCACTATATACACAGCTATATACAACACATTCACAATAAATTGACCAATGAACGAAATCATAACACAAAGACTTGTATGATTTACACCCTACAAAATATTTCAGCAAAGGCTGAGTGCCCTCCCATTCACTCTAGGAGGTGCACTTGGAGGTAGTATAGCACAGATGGTTCGAAAACCCAAATTACCGAACCTCAATCGAAAACTGTGTCACACAGGCTACAAATTCCCAAATTAATTGTAAACATAAACCCTCCTCCAGTATGAAAGTGTCGACGCGGTCGCGTTTCGGCCTTCCAAGCAATCTGGCCTCTTCAGGACAGGGTGATAATGCACAAAAGAATTCAATCCAGGGGCAGCTGGGAATCGTTCACAGAGACCAAAACCAAAGGCAAATTCTTCACATGAAGTCTGGCTGGGTATGAACAAATCATCTTAGTAAATCATCTCACATGTGTGCAAAGGTGTCCACACTTCACCGGCCAACTACTAATAGCCCGGGGACTCCAGAACGTCTCTCTTCTTCAAAAACTGCCGCCAAACATGTCGGGTTTGCTCCTCGGAAATGGCGCCAGCGCTCCCGTATCTTTGCCCCGATCTGTCCTTTGTAGTGTCCATTACTAAATTAAGGTCGCCCCCCAAAAAGCAGGAGGGGATCGGAAGATTGCAGCGATTCTGAGAGTGCATTCTTTAGAAACTGCTCCTGGCCGGTGTTTGGTGCGTATAGAGTCCTCACTGTCATCTGCTGGCCCCCTATCAGCATGCTATAGGCTAACAATCTGCTCCTGATCTCCCCCACCTTGTCCTTGACCTTCCCACGAAAGTGTTTAGAAACTAAAATCGCTACCCCTGCTTTTTTCTCCGGCGTGGAAGAAAATAATTGGTGTGGGAATATGCGGGACCTCATCCTATGCCAATCTTTCAGGAGTAAATGAGTTTCCTGAAGCAGACAAATCTCAGCCCCTGAATTTTCAAAATAAGAAAGTATCGCTTTACGCTTAATGGGGTTGTTCAAGCCTTTCACATTCAGTGTCAGGATCTTTAAAGTATTGTCTGTCATACCACGAGCAATGAGCCAAAAGAGCTAAGGGAGGCTAGTGACATTCCAACTCGTAGAGCGCATGAGCACTGACTATCGCAACATTCTGGATCCCCTCAGCACACTGGGTCCAAACCCTGTCCCCCCAGCCCCCTGACCAACTCCTGAACTCCCCCCCGACCTCCAACTCCCCCCACTCCCTCCCCCCCTAACCCCAACCAGGAAACCCCCAACATGAGTCATAGTCCCAGGCCCATCAATACACAGTTCAGGCCTGTGGTAACTGTACGCGGAAGGGTGTGTGGCAGTGGGGACCTCATTGGCCCCCCCGTCCCCCCCCAGACCTGCGTGTGCTCAATGCGAAGAGATGAATAACCCTTTGTCTGTGCTGCTTCATTGCCCCGGCGCCGTATCCTTAGATACTTCTTGGATGGCTGATGCTAGCTCCTAAGCCATCGTCGCTGGGTCCGGTTTAAGATTGGCCTTGGGTGAACGTTTGTTTCCAACGCGCTGCCATCCGTCTCGTGAGGTCCGCGGCGACTTCAACTGTGAGGATTGCAGGGCCGTCTCCCCCATCTGTGAGTCCTCATCTAAGTCTAGGCCCAGCAGCTTACACGTGTCCCGCAAAGATCTGAGCTGGTGCAAGACTCTTTCCCATTTAAAAATGAGCCGGAAGGGATGACCCCATGAATAAGGAATCCCATTGTCTCGCATAAACGTCGTCGCCACCCTGAAGGCTCTCCTCTTTTGCAGGGTGATGGCCGAGAGGTCCTGGTACAGTGCCACATGGTTGCCTTGATATTGGAGAGGTTGTTTCTGGTGTGCATCTTTCAGAATCCTCTCTTTCAAGGGAAATCAGGAAGGTAGGCCAGGATATCCGGGGGGGGAGCAGGTGTGCGGCGCGCCAGGCCCACCCTGTGACCCCGGTCAATGCGGATCTCAAAGCCGTCGGATTCCCCCAAGATCTCCCGGAACAGACCCTGGAGGTAGTAAGCCACAATGTTACCTTCTGCTTTGAATGGAACACCTCGGACCCTTATGTTGTTTCTCCGAGAGCGATTCTTGAGATCCCCCGCGTGCGCCTGAAGGTCGACTTTTTGCTCCCGGATGCGGGGGACCTATTGCTGCAGTTGTTCTACCTCCTCTCCTCTGGATTGTTCCGTTTCCTCGATCGCCGCCACTTGGCCCCCCAGGTCGTCTACGTCACGTTGCAGCTCCCGGTGTTGGCCGGCCATGTCCTGTTTCAACGTCTGAAAGACTTCCCGCAAGGAATTAAATAGGGATTCTAGGAATGATTTAGTTATGGGGGCCCCTCCGTCCTCCTGTTTTGTAACTTCTGGCGTTGTGGCTGGGGATGGTGGGCCCTTCTCTCGCTTCGGGGTACCCTTCACTAGCATGTCTGCAATGTTGCGTCCACCTCTGCGTCCCCCAGTGGCCATCACGCGCCTGCTGCTCAAGTCTCTCAAGGCCGGGGGTGCCTCAGAAGCACGAGTGTCTGAGAAAGGCTGTATTCAGAGAACGCTCGACTATGCAATGTCTACGTGGCACTAGCAGGGGGTCTGGGTCTCCAATTATGGCTTTGGCCAGGTTTGTCAGTCGCCCTGGTCAGCGTAGCGGTCCGGATTGCGGGAGAGGCCAACACCCCCGGCTTCAGTTTCAAGTTCCAGGCACAGCGAATTGGCACGTACCTCTGTTGGTGTAGACAACGGAGCTTCCGATGGGCCCCGCAGCCCACAGGTACGCAGGGCAGTGCAGCCCAAGAAAGGACTAGAAGCTCCGCAATGGTATTGCCGTGAGGGGAGGCTGTCTCCGGATGTCTCCCCCTGTCGCGGGAGTCTCTCTAGGCCCCGGCTCAGCCTCCTGGGCCCTCGAGTGCCGCCTGAATGTCCCGCCGTAGAGGCCCCACCAGCCCCAGCCGCCCTATGTAGCGCCACTCACCTCCAGGTGGGGGGGGGGGTCACTGCCCGCCCGTGGTCATGCAGCGCACCACGGTTCCAGCTCTCAGGTACTTCCTGCTGCCCAGTCGCTGGCTCGTAGATTGCTTGGGGGCAGAAGGTCCACTGCTTCTTCCGACGCCCTTGGGTCCCACCATCAGGCCGCGATGCTCCCTGGTCAGGCCGCCAGGCTACAATATCAATTTTGGCGGCACCTCAGGGCCCACTGCGCAGATTTCAGCCTCCTCCACCTCCCGTCTGGTGCCGCCCCCCCCCACCTGGTCGCTGGGGTTTCGGGAGCCGCCACAGCAGGGGTCGCAGCGGCCACCGGTACTTCTGTGGGCGGTAGGCCGGGAGCCAGGGCCTCGATAGGCCCAGAAACTGGGGCCTCGACTGCGGCGGTGTCCGCGGGAGTCCTGCTGTTGCTGCGTCTCTGGCCAGTCGATGTAGCTGTGCCCCACGTCAGTGCCCTGGATATGGATATGCGCCCACCACCGTGCAGAAGCAGAGGGCGGGCACCCAATGCAGTGTATGCTGAGGCTCAGTGGCATGGGCTGTTCGGGACTGTCACCATTTGCGCCTTCACCTCAGTGCACCACCATTTTGCAGCCGCCGGCCACCGATCACCGCACCGGATTTCAGCAGGTGTCTAGTCCCAGGCAGCTGTTGGGGCAGCTTCTCGAGCATGGGGATGATTATGGCCAAAAACTATGCCAGATTAGGGTATTATGGCGGTACTAGGGCAGGCAAGGGGGACTCGGAACGGGGAGCCTCCGGGTTATGCTGCCCCTCAAGTCGCCATCTTGGCCACGCCCCCCATAATTTGTTTTTGAGGAATGTGTGTTTAGCTTTAAGTATACTTTTTATTGTTGGTGTGTCTAGTGATCTCGAGTTGTGATGTTCTTCTGTTTTCTTTCATCGCTATTTGACTTTGCATATTTACTAGACCGGAGGACCACTGACATTGTTTCTTACTGAATTCAGTTTTGTGGTGGAAGGAGAGTGGATACGTCATACTTTTGTTGCATTCTGACCTGTGGTTTAAAGCTTGGCATTTAGTGAAGCAACAACTTTAAAATTAACCAAAAAAAAACAGACGATGAGGGTCCACTGTTCTGTGCACTAAAGAGCAATCCAACCATATTCTATGATTATCAATACATTTCAGATACGCTCAACTTCCTATTGGTTCACTGTCACCAACCCCTTGATACCATATATACAACACATACAGAAGGAGCGTAAACATTTCTAAAGCAAATCAGTAATCAAAATATTCCAAATTTCTATTTCAATATTGAGTCCCAAGAAAAATCTTCCAATCAAATACTTTGTACTTCGTGTTCTTTATTGCGATTATTCATCAATATCAGCCAACTTCTCATAATTAAATGCAATCAACAGCCGACGCGTTTCGTCCCTAACAGTACTATATACATGAGCATCCTCGTTATCTCTACTCCTATGCATAAATTCGTTCAAGTTTACATACAAATGTGTTTATCAACCAAACAAATCAAGTGTTATCTAACAAAAATCCAACTATCCCTACTCTGCCTATTTGACAATCTAAAAGACACATTTACTTTCATCACATTTTCCATGTGATGAAAGTCACCAATGAAAAAATGTTTGTGAAGGGGAAGGGTATTGACAGCAATAAATTTCATAACTCAACAAAGTTCTTATTTTTTCCTGATGGTGTTTAGCAGGTTCGAGAGAACAGCAGTGTCTCCAATTGAATATCTACAGTTTCTGAAGGTTGAGTAACTGTAGGTTACTATCTCAGATGACATCCATAGATCCTTAGATGAAGGTGCTGCATGTCTACTTATCCTACTCGACTTATCAACTGCTTTTAATACAGTTAATCACCCATCCTTACTGGAGTCTGAGCTGGGATGGGGCAGTGAGATAAATAACGGTGATGGATCAAGCCCTGATCTTTGGACTGGGTAAGAGTGGTCTGTTTAACTCAGACACTCTGTTCATCACCACCCCCTTTTCTAAATCGTTTTTGGCCACTATAGGTGTGGCAGGGTATACTCAGACATGAGTCCCTTTCTCACTGCTCCATCAGGATTCAAGCAAGCCGGGCCGAAGAAGGCTGAAATGCCAGAAACCGGTCCCCGGTAGCTTGTCTCCTTTCTGGTGAAGAATTGGCTTGGTAGTTTAGTCTGCCCTGTTCCCATGACGCACTGGGCCAGGGACAGACTGATTTGCATATAGCCAGGTTCTGAGCTGGGATGGGGCAGTGAGATAAATAACGGTGATGGATCAAGCCCTGATCTTTGGACTGGGTAAGAGTGATCTGTTTAACTCAGACACTCTGTTCATCACCACCCCCTTTTCTAAATCGTTTTTGGCCACTATAGGTGTGGCAGGGTATACTCAGACATGAGTCCCTTTCTCACTGCTCCATCAGGATTCAAGCAAGCCGGGCCGAAGAAGGCTGAAATGCCAGAAACCGGTCCCCGGTAGCTTGTCTCCTTTCTGGTGAAGAATTGGCTTGGTAGTTTAGTCTGCCCTGTTCCCATGATGCACTGGGCCAGGGACAGACTGATTTGCATATAGCCAGGTTCTGAGCTGGGATGGGGCAGTGAGATAAATAACGGTGATGGATCAAGCCCTGATCTTTGGACTGGGTAAGAGTGGTCTGTTTAACTCAGACACTCTGTTCATCACCACCCCCTTTTCTAAATCGTTTTTGGCCACTATAGGTGTGGCAGGGTATACTCAGACATGAGTCCCTTTCTCACTGCTCCATCAGGATTCAAGCAAGCCGGGCCGAAGAAGGCTGAAATGCCAGAAACCGGTCCCCGGTAGCTTGTCTCCTTTCTGGTGAAGAATTGGCTTGGTAGTTTAGTCTGCCCTGTTCCCATGATGCACTGGGCCAGGGACAGACTGATTTGCATATAGCCAGGTTCTGAGCTGGGATGGGGCAGTGAGATAAATAACGGTGATGGATCAAGCCCTGATCTTTGGACTGGGTAAGAGTGGTCTGTTTAACTCAGACACTCTGTTCATCACCACCCCCTTTTCTAAATCGTTTTTGGCCACTATAGGTGTGGCAGGGTATACTCAGACATGAGTCCCTTTCTCACTGCTCCATCAGGATTCAAGCAAGCCGGGCCGAAGAAGGCTGAAATGCCAGAAACCGGTCCCCGGTAGCTTGTCTCTTTTCTGGTGAAGAATTGGCTTGGTAGTTTAGTCTGCCCTGTTCCCATGATGCACCGGGCCAGGGACAGACTGATTTGCATATAGCCAGGTTCTGAGCTGGGATGGGGCAGTGAGATAAATAACGGTGATGGATCAAGCCCTGATCTTTGGACTGGGTAAGAGTGGTCTGTTTAACTCAGACACTCTGTTCATCACCACCCCCTTTTCTAAATCGTTTTTGGCCACTATAGGTGTGGCAGGGTATACTCAGACATGAGTCCCTTTCTCACTGCTCCATCAGGATTCAAGCAAGCCGGGCCGAAGAAGGCTGAAATGCCAGAAACCGGTCCCCGGTAGCTTGTCTCCTTTCTGGTGAAGAACTGGCTTGGTAGTTTAGTCTGCCCTGTTCCCATGATGCACTGGGCCAGGGACAGACTGATTTGCATATAGCCAGGTTCTGAGCTGGGATGGGGCAGTGAGATAAATAACGGTGATGGATCAAGCCCTGATCTTTGGACTGGGTAAGAGTGGTCTGTTTAACTCAGACACTCTGTTCATCACCACCCCCTTTTCTAAATCGTTTTTGGCCACTATAGGTGTGGCAGGGTATACTCAGACATGAGTCCCTTTCTCACTGCTCCATCAGGATTCAAGCAAGCCGGGCCGAAGAAGGCTGAAATGCCAGAAACCGGTCCCCGGTAGCTTGTCTCCTTTCTGGTGAAGAATTGGCTTGGTAGTTTAGTCTGCCCTGTTCCCATGATGCACTGGGCCAGGGACAGACTGATTTGCATATAGCCAGGTTCTGAGCTGGGATGGGGCAGTGAGATAAATAACGGTGATGGATCAAGCCCTGATCTTTGGACTGGGTAAGAGTGGTCTGTTTAACTCAGACACTCTGTTCATCACCACCCCCTTTTCTAAATAGATTAGGGTATTATGGCGGTACTAGGGCAGGCAAGGGGGACTCGGAACGGGGAGCCTCCGCGTTATGCAGACACCGCCAGACATATTATGATGTGTGGTGTGCAGTGCCTTTCCGCGGCAGCGATGCCGCCATGGAAAGGCATGCGGTCTTCCCTCTGGGGGCCCCCTGCGGGCCCCCAGAGTGAAGTACAGGTGGGGGGTGCACGTGGGGGGTACCTGTGGTACCCCCTTCATTGCCATTTGCAAAGCGGCAGGCACCGCGCAGTGCCTGCCGCTTTGCAAATTACAATGTTAAAGTGCCGTTTCAGCATTGTGGCGGACGGTGCAGAGAGCACCGCCTGCCACAATGCTGAAAATACAGGATGTGCCCGCCACTGTGAAGGGCACATCCTAATAGCACCCCCGGGACCCCCGCCCTTATGGCGGGCGGTCCCGATTTACGATGGGATGACGGGCGGGCAAAGTCTGCCCGTCATCCTAATGGACCCCCTACGTTTTTTTGGTAGGGAGTGCTGCTGGCAGTAGGTGGAGTGTTAGGTTGAAGATTGCCACGAGATCAAACTAATAATATTACATCTGTCTCTCCACGCTGACTCCAATACATAAAATAACGCTTTGTTGCATCTTGGCTGAATGATGCAAAGTGTGACATAGCCAGGAAATGGAAGCACATGGACTCCCTCAGTGTTGATGCACGGCCCACTGGCTTACACTATTGCATGGCATTGGAGCGGCAGATATTTTTAACGTGGGGGTACCATAGTAAAACACAACAAGCTCTGGAATGGCTTCAAGAGGGCTTGAGATCTGACCACTTGGTTTGCAGACAGACAGCCTATAACATATAGGACTTTGGAGACACACAACGTTCCATGGAACAGCGAGGGATTGGTTCATTGACTCACCTTCAGACAGTAGTGATCACGAGCATGTGTCTTCCACAACTATGACCCTTTATGATGCGAAAGCATGCAGTCATACCTTTGTCGAAAATTGCACTGTGCACTTGGTATCTTGATATGTCTGTCATACATACTGTTAATGGAAAGTCCTACTGGCATTCTGTAGTGTACCGTTTACCATGACCAAAATAAAAAAAAAATGCACAGATACAGATTTTCCAGTAGTTTTGCAAGGAATGGGAGGCCAGTGATTTTTCTGATATTTTTTGCTTATGCAGCGTCAGCATTCCTTTACATTACTGAAAGTTGCACTTGGTTGATTTTGAGAGGGCCAGGAACAACCCCACTGTGAAAAGATGCATTTATGCTCTTTATGCTGAGTAGTTTAAGAGCATCCTGGTGTTCTTTGTCCTTGGACAGAAATATGGGATCAGAGGAATATTGTGAAGACCTTGCATCTGTGATGACGTTTTCAATATTCTAATAATTCCTTATTTCATATGCACCCCTTGTGGTGAAGATGCTTCTGGGACTGAAAGTCAGAACAGCAGGCTGTCATCACTGTTGGGTTGAGAGTCGATATATTTCCTAAGTGAGGTGGTTTTGTTCGCTACCAACACACTTGCAGTGGGGTTCATCAAGCCGGTGGGCAAGAATGGGAAGATTGTTGTTTTATGAATCTGAACAACCCTTTGACCATTCCTTTCAGAATTTAGGGCCATATTTAGAGTTTGGTGAAAGGGATACTCCATCACAAACTTGTCAAATATCTCGTATTACAAGTGGATGGCTCTTGTAATACGACAGACAGGATGACCTTCACGTTTTCACGGGGCATCATGTCTGCCAAACTCTAAAGCAGGCCCATAATTTGTTTTTATGTTTAAATTTATTTTATTGGTTTCAGTACAAAACACAGCCATGACAATGCAATATGCACGCTCCCCAAGGGGAGAGAGTGCGATCTGGGTGATCATGTCCATCCGGATAGCAATATGAATTGCGGAGAATGCAGGTCCCGGTGTGTCATTGAGGAATGAAAACCCTTGTATAGCCCGTAGAACAAGAACAACCATAAAAAAGAATCTTGGGAAGGGCCAACATTTTGACCGCTGCGATACGTCCTAACAAGGAGAGTGGTTGTTTGGACCAACGCGCCAGGTCTTTACGGATCTGGTACGTGAGGTTGATAAAATTGAGGGCAACGGTTTTCTCCGTGGACGGTGTGATAGTGATATCCTGGTACGGGAGCTTTGGTTGTGTCAGTAAACCCCGCCATACGTGGGAGTGTCAGAAGTGAGGCGCGCGTTTTCGCCTAACGGTAGAATCAGTGATTTCCCCTTGTTCATTCGGAAGCCCGACACTGCTCCGAATGATTCCACTTCTGCCTGGAACGCAGGGACGGAGCTCTCTGGTTTATCAAGTGCAGCTAGGATGTCGTAGGTATATAGACCTATAGCATGCGGTTCCCCGCCAAACCAAATGCCACGTATAGTCGGGTTGTCGCGGACCTTTTGCGCCAGTGGTTCGACAAAGAGCGCGAACAGGAGAGGCGAGAGGGGACACCCCTGCCTCGTACCGCGCTGGATCTCAAAGGGACTCGAGCGCAGGCCACCAAGGCACACTCGCGCCCGGGGGCGATGATAGCAACTCGCAATCCATGCCTGAAAGCGCTCACCCACACTAGGACTTTCTGCAAGAAGCTCCAATCAACACGGTCAAACGCTTTTTCAGCGTCGATCGCAAGAAGGACCGAGTTTGACTGCTGGAAATGAGCTTTGCCAACTAGGTGTAGAATTCTTTTAGTATTGTCGCTGTATTGCCGGCCCGGGAAAAAAACCCGATCGGTCTGGCTCAATGATCCCGGATAAGCACGACCCAAGTCGCACGGCCAGTACGCCAGTGAACAGCTTCAAATCCACATTAAGTAAGGTATGGGCCGGAATGATAAGCAATGTGTAGCCTCTTGGCCTGGTATTGGCAACACCACAATCTCTGCTTCTAGCACGTCCGATGGGATGGAGCCTGGGCTTTGGAAAGAATTAAAAAGCCTAGTGAGAACCGGGGCGAGCAGCGAACAAAAGGTCTAATAAAAACCGGCGGAGTATCCGTCCGGGCCCGGCGATTTCAGAGGTCTGAGTCGGAAAATGGCCGCTGCCACTTCATCAATGCGAATGGGAGCGTCAAGGGCATCCGCATTCACTGAGGATAGCGCCGTAGTGTTGGTGCCCTCCAAATAGGCGTTGGCGTCTGCACGCGGGGCAGTTTCGGCGTGGTATAATGAAGCGTAATAATCGCTGAAGGCCTCCGAGACCTGCGCCTCCTCCTTGATTTCATCACCGTACCCGTCACGCAAAGTCTGAATTTTCGAGCGTTGGACCTTCGCTTTCAATGCGCTGGCCAGGAGGCGACCAGTCCTATTCCCTCCCACGTAATTAGTATGGCGGAGGCGGAGAGCGGCATATTCGGCCCTGTCTATGTCTAGCCCTGCCAGCTGAGCTATGGCCGCCTTTAGTTGCTTCCAGACCCTGGGGGCTCCAGTACGACTGTGCACTCTTTCCAGCTCTACGACCTGGGCAATGAGGGCCTCACGCCTAACTTTACGGTCCTTAGATTCTGCCAATGCTATCGCGATGAGTTCCCTGTGCACCACCGCTTTCAGGGCCCCCCATATTGCTGACACTGGCGTCTCGGGTTTGTCGTTGGTAGCCAAATAGTCCGTAATACATTTGCAAATCTGCTGGGCTACTTCCGTGCGCTGCAAGAGGGGTTCTCTTAATTCCCACCCACCCTGGGGTCTCCTAACCTTGGGGACTGTAAGTGTAAGTTCCACTGCTTCATGATCTGAGATAGCTGCCGGAGTGATGCATACATCCACCACCCGGGCCTCTAGTTCCGAGGACCCAATAAAATGGTCCAGCCGAGCGTAGGTACGGTATACATGTGAGTAGAAGGTATATTGTGACGCCCCTGGGTTTTTGGCTCTCCAAAGGTCCACTAGCCCTCTATGCCGGAGCCAGCCCTTGCCTACCTCGGAAATGGCAAGTAAAAAACAATGGAAAAAGCAGGAAAAGATCTACTGTAACTTATCTAAATAGGAGACAATTAATTCACCTCTTTCTATGCCATTTAGTGCACTTAGGAAAAATCCAATTTATACCACCCCATCACTCATACACAGGGACTAGATGACACATTTTTTATTGTTTTTTGTAATCACTAAACTCATATCTCTTTGTTCTTTTTTTCTTTGTAACAAACATCAACAAATAATTTTATACACAAGCTTTTTGTACAACATATACCATCATATACATCACTATATACACACCTATATACAACACATTCACAATAAATTGACCAATGAACGAAATCATAACACAAAGACTTGTATGATTTACACCCTACAAAATATTTCAGCAAAGGCTGAGTGCCCTCCCATTCACTCTAGGAGGTGCACTTGGAGGTAGTATAGCACAGATGGTTCGAAAACCCAAATTACCGAACCTCAATCGAAAACTGTGTCACACAGGCTACAAATTCCCAAATTAATTGTAAACATAAACCCTCCTCCAGTATGAAAGTGTCGACGCGGTCGCGTTTCGGCCTTCCAAGCAATCTGGCCTCTTCAGGACAGGGTGATAATGCACAAAAGAATTCAATCCAGGGGCAGCTGGGAATCGTTCACAGAGACCAAAACCAAAGGCAAATTCTTCACATGAAGTCTGGCTGGGTATGAACAAATCATCTTAGTAAATCATCTCACATGTGTGCAAAGGTGTCCACACTTCACCGGCCAACTACTAATAGCCCGGGGACTCCAGAACGTCTCTCTTCTTCAAAACTGCCGCCAAACATGTCGGGTTTGCTCCTCGGAAATGGCGCCATCGCTCCCGTATCTTTGCCCCGATATGTCCTTTGTAGTGTCCATTACTAAATTAAGGTCGCCCCCCCAAAAAGCAGGAGGGGATCGGAAGATCGCAGCGATTCTGAGAGTGCATTCTTTAGAAACTGCTCCTGGCCGGTGTTTGGTGCGTATAGAGTCCTCACTGTCATCTGCTGGCCCCCTATCAGCATGCTATAGGCTAACAATCTGCTCCTGATCTCCCCCACCTTGTTCTTGACCTTCCCACGAAAGTGTTTAGAAACTAAAATCGCTACCCCTGCTTTTTTCTCCGGCGTGGAAGAAAAGAATTGGTGTGGGAATATGCGGGACCTCATCCTATGCCAATCTTTCAGGAGTAAATGAGTTTCCTGAAGCAGACAAATCTCAGCCCCTGAATTTTCAAAATAGGAAAGTATCGCTTTACGCTTAACGGGGTTGTTCAAGCCTTTCACATTCAGTGTCAGGATCTTTAAAGTATTGTCTGTCATACCACGAGCAATGAGCCAAAAGAGCTAAGGGAGGCTAGTGACATTCCAACTCGTAGAGCGCATGAGCACTGACTATCGCAACATTCTGGATCCCCTTGGCACACTGGGTCCAAACCCTGTCCCCCCAGCCCCCTGACCAACTCCTGAACTCCCCCCCGACCTCCAAATCCCCCCACTCCCTCCCCCCCTAACCCCAACCAGGAAACCCCCAACATGAGTCATAGTCCCAGGCCCATCAATACACAGTTCAGGCCTGTGGTAACTGTACGCGGAAGGGTGTGTGGCAGTGGGGACCTCATTGGCCCCCCCGTCCCTCCCCCAGACCTGCGTGTGCTCAATGCGAAGAGATGAATAACACTTTGTCTGTGCTGCTTCATTGCCCCGGCGCCGTATCCTTAGATACTTCTTGGATGGCTGATGCTAGCTCCTAAGCCATCGTCGCTGGGTCCGGTTTAAGATTGGCCTTGGGTGAACGTTTGTTTCCAAAGCGCTGCCATCCGTCTCGTGAGGTCCGCGGCGACTTCAACTGTGAGGATTGCAGGGCCGTCTCCCCCATCTGTGAGTCCTCATCTAAGTCTAGGCCCAGCAGCTTACACGTGTCCCGCAAAGATCTGAGCTGGTGCAAGACTCTTTCCCATTTATAAATGAGCCGGAAGGGATGACCCCATGAATAAGGAATCCCATTGTCTCGCATAAACGTCGTCGCCACCCTGAAGGCTCTCCTCTTTTGCAGGGTGATGGCCGAGAGGTCCTGGTACAGTGCCACACGGTTGCCTTGATATTGGAGAGGTTGTTTCTGGTGTGCATCTTTCAGAATCCTCTCTTTCAAGGCAAATCAGGAAGGTAGGCCAGGATATCCGGGGGGGGGGGAGCAGGAGCGCAGCGCGCCAGGCCCACCCTGTGAGCCCGGTCAATGCGGATCTCAAAGCCGTCAGCTTCCCCCAAGATCTCCCGGAACAGACCCTGGAGGTAGTAAGCCACAATGTTACCTTCTGCTTTGAATGGAACACCTCGGACTCTTATGTTGTTTCTCCGAGAGCGATTCTCGAGATCCCCGGCGTGCGCCTGAAGGTCGACTTTTTGCTCCCGGATGCGGGGGACCTATTGCTGCAGTTGTTCTACCTCCTCTCCTCTGGATTGTTCGGTTTCCTCGATCGCCGCCACTTGGCCCCCCAGGTCGTCTACGTCACGTTGCAGCTCCCGGTGTTGGCCGGCCATGTCCTGTTTCAACGTCTGAAAGACTTCCCGCAAGGAATTAAATAGGGATTCTAGGAATGATTTAGTTATGGGGGCCCCTCCGTCCTCCTGTTTTGTAACTTCTGGCGTTGTGGCTGGGGATGGTGGGCCCTTCTCTCGCTTCGGGGTACCCTTCACTAGCATGTCTGCAATGTTGCGTCTACCTCTGCGTCCCCCGGTGGCCATCACGCGCCTGCTGCTCAAGTCTCTCAAGGCCGGGGGTGCCTCAGAAGCACGAGTGTCTGAGAAAGGCTGTATTCAGAGAACGCTCGACTATGCAATGTCTACGTGGCACTAGCAGGGGGTCTGGGTCTCCAATTATGGCTTAGGCCAGGTTTGTCAGTCGCCCTGCGCAGCGTAGCGGTCCGGATTGCGGGAGAGGCCAACACCCCCGGCTTCAGTTTCAAGTTCCAGGCACAGCGAATTGGCACGTACCTCTGTTGGTGTAGACACCGGAGCTTCCGATGGGCCCCACAGCCCACAGGTACGCAGGGCAGTGCAGCCCAAGAAAGGACTAGAAGCTCCGCAATGGTATTGCCGTGAGGGGAGGCTGTCTCCGGATGTCTCCCCCTGTCGTGGGAGTCTCGCTAGGCCCCGGCGGCCCCCGGCTCAGCCTCCTGGGCCCTCGAGTGCCGCCTGAATCTCCCGCCGTAGAGGCCCCACCAGCCCCAGCCGCCCTTTGTAGCACCGCTCACCTCCAGGGGGGGGTCACTGCCCGCCCGTGGTCATGCAGCGCACCACGGTTCCAGCTCTCAGGTACTTCCTGCTGCCCAGTCGCTGGCTCGTAGATTGCTTGGGGGCAGAAGGTCCACTGCTTCTTCCGACGCCCTTGGGTCCCACCATCAGGCCGCGATGCTCCCTGTTCAGGCCGCCAGGCTACAATATCAATTTTGGCGGCAACTCAGGGCCCACTGCGCAGATTTCAGCCTCCTCCACCTCCCGTCTGGTGCCGCCCCCCCCACCTGGTCGCTGGGGTTTCGGGAGCCGCCACAGCAGGGGTCGCAGCGGCCACCGGTACTTCTGTGGGCGGTAGGCCAGGCCTCAATTTTGCGGCTGCCTCGATGGGTTTCAGATCCCACACTGGGGATTGCACTATGCCCGGACGTTCACCCCGTCTCTTCCGTCGCAGCTGCTCACTGTCTGCCCATGGCCGCAGGTGCCGGTGTAGTGGCAGTCACCAAGCCCGGGATGGCTCAGCGCACCTCTGGATGATAGGCCCAGAAACTGGGGCCTCGACTGTGGCGGTGTCCGCGGGGGTCCTGCTGTTGCTGCGTCTCTGGCCGGTCGATGTCGCTGAGCCCTACGTCAGTGCCCTGGATATGGATATGCGCCCACCACCGTGCAGAAGCAGAGGGCGGGCACCCAATGCAGTGTGTGCTGAGGCTCAGTGGCATGGGCTGTTCGGGACTGTCACCATTTGCGCCTTCACCTCAGTGCACCACCATTTTGCAGCCGCCGGCCACCGATCACCGCACCGGATTTCAGCAGGTGTCTCGTCCCAGGCAGCTGATGGGGCAGCTTCTCGAGCATGGGGATGATTATGGCCAAAAACTATGCCAGATTAGGGTATTATGGCGGTACTAGGGCAGGCAAGGGGGACTCGGAACGGGGAGCCTCCGGGTTATGCTGCCCCTCAAGTCGCCATCTTGGCCACGCCCCCCATAATTTGTTTTTGAGGAATGTGTGTTTAGCTTTAAGTATACTTTTTATTGTTGGTGTGTCTAGTGATCTCGAGTTGTGATGTTCTTCTGTTTTCTTTCATCACTATTTGACTTTGCATATTTACTAGACCGGAGGACCACTGACATTGTTTCTTACTGAATTCAGTTTTGTGGTGGAAGGAGAGTGGATACGTCATACTTTTGTTGCATTCTGACCTGTGGTTTAAAGCTTGGCATTTAGTGAAGCAACAACTTTAAAATTAACCAAAAAAAAACAGACGATGAGGGTCCACTGTTCTGTGCACTAAAGAGCAATCCAAACATATTCTATGATTATCAATACATTTCAGATACGCTCAACTTCCTATTGGTTCACTGTCACCAACCCCTTGATACCATATATACAGCACATACAGAAGGAGCGTAAAAATTTCTAAAGCAAATCAGTAATCAAAATATTCCAAATTTCTATTTCAATATTGAGTCCCAAGAAAAATCTTCCAATCAAATACTTTGTACTTCGTGTTCTTTATTGCGATTATTCATCAATATCAGCCAACTTCTCATAATTAAATGCAATCAACAGCCGACGCGTTTCGTCCCTAACAGTACTATATACATGAGCATCCTCGTTATCTCTACTCCTATGCATAAATTCGTTCAAGTTTACATACAAATGTGTTTATCAACCAAACAAATCAAGTGTTATCTAACAAAAATCCAACTATCCCTACTCTGCCTATTTGACAATCTAAAAGACACATTTACTTTCATCACATTTCCATGTGATGAAAGTCACCAATGAAAACATGTTTGTGAAGGGGAAGGGTATTGACAGCAATACATTTCATAACTCAACAAAGTTCTTATTTTTTCCTGATGGTGTTTAGCAGGTTCGAGAGAACAGCAGTGTCTCCAATTGAATATCTACAGTTTCTGAAGGTTGAGTAACTGTAGGTTACTATCTCAGATGACATCCATAGATCCTTAGATGAAGGTGCTGCATGTCTACTTATCCTACTCGACTTATCAACTGCTTTTAATACAGTTAATCACCCATCCTTACTGGAGTCACTGAAGATCCACTCCGATATCAATGTCACAGTCTTAAAATGGTTCACATCTTACCTTTCAACACAGTTCACAACAAATCAAAATAAAGTCTTGCCTATTGAAACCCACACCTGTTACACTTGGTGTCCCTCAAGACTCAATCCTCTCCCCTTCAGTTTTCAATCTCTTCATAGAAACCCTCACTATCATCCTTAAGCAAGGAGGGATCAAATATCACCTTTATGCCAACGACACTCAACTTTACTACAAAATCAAATCACCCAGTGAGATCCTAGATTTCAACATTACACTGAGTAAGATACAAGCTTGGTTTAACTCCAACCATCTAAAATTAAACCCCATCAAAACAGAAGTTATTCTGTTCTCTCCCAAAAGCAACCACTTGCCAATCCAAGACTGGCTCAGCGACCTGAAGGGTCTAAATTGTTATCTTAAATCCTTAGGCTTCACCCTGGACAAAAACGTGTCAATGCAGAATAACATCAAAAACTCACCAAAAAGAGTGCTATACACACTAAAAAACCTCCAAAAAATCAAACCATTCATCCCCTCGGATGATTTCAAGTGGGTTGTGCAATCTCTGGTCATCTCCAAACTTGATTACGGGAAAGCTATCCTCACAGGGACCCCGAAAACCAACCTCGTCCCCCTCAGAACAGTTCTAAACATGGCAGCCCAGTTCATAACAGACACTAAACGGTTTTAACACATCACTCCTGCCCTCCAGTCCCTCAACTGACTTCCCATCAAAGGAAGGTGTACTTACAAGACTGCCTGTATCACCCACAAAACCTTCACTCACACACCCCAGACTATTTAGACAAACTCACAAAAGCAGGAAGAACCCGAACTCTGAGAAGCTCCAACGCACTTCTTCTCGTTCCACCAAAACTAAAAAGGAAATCAACCCAGGCTCGCTCGTTCTCAGGAAATGCACCCAGCATATGTGACTCTCTCCCGAGGGACCTACGATGCAACCCCTCCTGCAGCTTGTAAAGAGACCTGAAATTCCATATCCTCAACAAATACTAGAACACATGAACAATCTGAACTCGGTTCAAATAGTCTCTATTTCAAAGTTTTCAGACCCCGTTGACAAATTGGCTGTTTTGTTTGCTTCTATTGTCTAGAATGTCTTTCTCTCCTTGACCACAATCAGTAATCCGCCCTCTTGACCTAACTATTTTTCCGTGTATATATTCTGTTGTGTTACACCGTCACTGCCTAACTATTTTTTCACTTGCATGTATTCTGGGTGTACTTGAACCTGTTGCGCGTCTTATACTCAGCGGCTGGTTTTTTGCCATGCTCCGGATTCTGTAAAGCGCTCTGATACCTTCAGGTCTAGCTAGCACAATATAAAACCTTTAAATAATAGTAGGTAATGTAGGGGAATCACTGTTGGTAATAATGATTAAGAATGATAAATAGTTCTCACAATAACTGAGTGCCATCTGGGCCTTTGCAATTGTTTAATTTGTAGTTGCTCCTGAGGGAGAGTTTTAGTATCGTTTGAGTAATCAAGTCTGAATGAGATGTTGTTCTCTTACATGGGGAGCTTGCCTCCTACTTGTCAGGGACCTTTGGTGGCAGTTCCTCTGTGCGAGTGTGCGAGGAAGATGTAGTATCAGTGGGGAGATAAGGCCAGGTGTCTAGTTTGTGAAGGTGGATTCCCCTTGTTGGTGACATCAAGCTTATTGTTATTGGGCGAACACTAAGAATATATTTGTGTATGGCAGGCTGGGTAGACTTAGGTGTTTGTTCATGATGTCTACAGCCTTGCCAAGTTTAATAGGAGAGTGTTGCTATCACATGTAGTACATTTCCTCCAATGCCAGTGTCATATTAGTGACATTTTCTTGCTTGTTGAGATTGTTGCTATGACGTGGAGGTGCTTTTCAATGGGCTGTTGCCAGACTTCCCTCTTGAGTGTGTTTGTTGTATCTAATGGGGACATCTTTAGGTTAATGGGGAACATAAGTTAGATCCCGACTACTTGGCATGTGCATGTTCTGGCTCAATCTGGTGGTTCAATGTGGGATGAAAAGTCTATGTTACATAAAAGGGATCATATGGATTGAAAGAGATGCCAATCAATGTGCAGTATGTGCTGGACCGGGCAAGTGCTAGTTTTCCTTTCCTTCTCATCCCTTAGAGAACTAAACATGTTTGTAAATGTGTGCAAGGTTATATCAGTGGACAGCACTATAATTGTGATGTTCTTTTTGAGACTGATGTGAGGTTCATAAGGCTGGTAAACAGAGAAGTTGAACATGGTGAAAAAGACACAGAAAGCGGAATCCATCCATCCAAATCAATTGAGAAGAATAGGAGCACAGGGCCTTATCTAGAATTTCTTGGACAGACCATCCTTACTCTGTTGTAGTGGATCTGATCTGTCCGTCAGGCCAGCGGTTATCCACCCTCCTTATTTAGGATGTGGCCTGATGGACCAGCAACTGCCATGATAAAGGATCTTCAGTCGTCAGCTGTCAATCCCCCTGTCCTTCAATGTCAGACACCACTCTGTGAACGTTGGTATGATTGACAATTGTTCACCATATTGAGAGTTGTCTGCTGCAGAGCGGGCTAGAGGATCCTCATAATGGAAATGTACAAAGGCAGATGGAGTTTCTGTCGGTGGACGTGCCCACCAGTGCTGATTAACTCTTTCTTCAACACACACACCAGAACAAAATCTACTCCCCAATAACACCAATATCTCTCACTACAAAAGACACTCCCCTGACCACACAAATCATTTACCACTCATAACACAAAGCAGCAGCAGCAGTTCTTCTTCAAAATGTTTGAGTAAAATGCCAGTAGGAAGACAACCAAGATTCTTAGAAAATTAGTTAAATGCGAGGGTAAATGAGATAACTAAGGTTGAGTCCAGTTGTTTGCAGCACTGGTCCAGATAAGAATCATGAGTCAGAGAAAGGAAATGTGACCCAGATTTGTGGACAGGATGAGTGGTGTCACCAAAACCAGACGCTCAAAGGAGATCACCCGCAAGCGGTGGAATGACCTGCGGTGGAGAGCCCATTCACTCGCTTCCAGGACACACTCCAACATCATGGGAATTGAAGGCTGAGTTGAGACTGGTAAGTACAAATACTAACTCTGTCACAATAACTAATTAACCCTCTCCGCACTCTGTCAGCCCAATCCCTAAAACATCTCTACACCATTGATAACTAATTCGAACAAGTATGTTGTTTAATGTTTGTCACCACATGCTACAGTCAATACATATTCATTCTCTATCATTTATTGACTCTGACAAACCATTCTCCTTGACATAACTCATACAGAAACACAAACAGGGACACACACAGGTGTGGCCTTACCTTTGGCCATACTTCACCACCCCATGTAAGAACAATACGTTTGAAGTTACTCATAACAATCTAAGTTATACCCACTCTTATCATACTCACATAACCCATACTAACTCTCTTAATCTTTACAATATCATATTATATTTGTCCAGTAGTACAAGTCAGAATAGATGAATCCATGTCTCCAAAAACCTATCACTGCATTCTGGGAGTTTGTTTTTATTCTTTTATCTAGAGTACTGAACAAACGCACACACATGATTTAAATTAAACCTAAAAGCCAAGGAGTGGGAAAGTGGTGAAATAAAGTTGGTCTATTTTGTGAACTAAGTAACATATGATTGTGCTACACGTTGTACTCACACATATTGCTTTGGTTTGGCCTTGAGAAGCATAAGGACTACTCAGTTTTTATTATAACAGCACATACACATCTATTGGCTCATCATCATTGAAGTGGAAATAGAGTGATGTGTGTATATATAAGTCACTCTAAAGTACTGCCAAGTGGCCTATGTCTGCTGACCAGAGTGGTTCAGCTGTTTCATGCAACTGTCACACAACATACCTCTGCTAACAATAGATTATCAGTGGGTGTCTACAAATATCTATCACAAGCTTACTGATAGGAATAGTCTTCTACACTACCCAAGGTTTCAACCCAAGGGTTTGTATGATAACCTATCAGTAGGGCAGTTTTTAAGAGCATGGCACAACTGCTCATATAGTGGAAATTATGATGCACAAACTGATGCTTTGCAGGGCTCTTTGGGGCTAGGACTACCTGTACCAAAATCCTTTGCCTCTGAGAGGTGGTGCTGCACAGAGCAGAGCACTTATCTTCAGTTTGTTTACTCCGCTGCAGAACACTTTGCTTGCTTCTTTGGGACCAGGGCTACATGTACCTGAATCCTTTGCACCGGATAGTCGGGTCTGTGCCGAGCAGGACGTTTACCTTCCGCTCGTGGACCCTGCTCTTCGGGGCGGTTTGTGGGCTCTTTGGGCCAGGACTACCTGGAACACAATCCGTTGCCCCTGAGAGGCGGGGCTGCTCCAAGCAGGGCGCTTATCTTCAGTTTGTGGACTCCACTGAACAGGACGCTTGCTGGGCTCTTTGTGGTGAGGACTACCTGCACCACAATCCTTTGCACCAGAGAGGCTGGACTGCACTGAGCAGGGTGCTTATTTTCAGTTCATGGACCCCGCAGCACAGGTTGTATGCGGGTCACACCTGTGCGCATGCCAAGGTGAAGACCGG
The DNA here is from genome assembly GCF_964263255.1 of Lissotriton vulgaris. NCBI lineage: Eukaryota > Metazoa > Chordata > Amphibia > Caudata > Salamandridae > Lissotriton > Lissotriton vulgaris. Next base: position 1,430,625,125 of record NC_141689.1, on the reverse strand, counting down.
ACCAAGAGCGGGCCTGTCTATGCCTGCAATCGCCAGGATGAGACTGGCTGGGCTGGACAACTCCCTTTCATTTTATATTTTTCATCATAGTGCATTCATTGTTTTACTTAGAAGCAGAGGGAAAACTGTGAGTAATTCTGTTTTCTCTTCTAAGGGGACAACTATAGATTCCATCCGGGAGTGTGATGTGGGAGTAATTTCCCCAAAAATTGCTTTGAAAAAGAGAAGGTTGTCGTTGGAAGGGGCTCAATTGTCTTCTTCCAACCATATACCAACTTTTGAATCCTGTGCTCCTGTAGTTGGGGACTGCTCTAATTTATCTGATACAGACATCTAGTCGCAGATTCCTTACCTTTGAATTTCTCCAGGTATCAGACTGAATGCGGAAATTTTTCGTGAGCAATAACCCAGCACAACGGTAGGTGGTGTCAGTCGGCTACACGTGGCAAGGTCGGTGTCATTCGTGCCAGAAGTGACATGTGTGTCACCTCAATGACATCAGTTCTTTTCTTTCGGCACCATCCAGCACTGATCTGAGAGAAGAACTACCCCTCTGTAAGTTTTTGACAGGATTTTTTCAATGTTTTGTCAATCTTTTTTGAGGTTTCCTCTTGGTGTATCGAGGATGTCATTGAGGAAGACCGGTTTTAAACCCTATGGCGCCTTTCACCGCACCATGTCAGTGACTGACCCTCACCTCGTGTGTTTATGATGTTGAGCAACCACGAATCCAAGCCGTGCTCTGACTGCAGGGCCTTGGCGCCGCAGGCTTTGAGGGAGAGTCCCGGAAGCTATTATCGTTCCTTTCAGGGCCCTAATTTGGACACACCAGTGTCAGTGCACTTCATGGCTCTGCGCGTCTGCCGTGGAAAAATTTGAAAAGTAACTAATGTCAGCACACCGTAGTGGTGCCTATATAGATGACGCAGACATCAATTCTGGTGCGCACAATATTGGCAACACCACGCGGGACCGACTGACGCCACCTACCGATGCGCAAGGATACTACTCTCGAAAAATCTTCCAGACCTAGTCTGACGCCTGGGGAAATTCAAAGGTAAGGAATCTGCAGCTAGATATTGTCTCTACCAGATAAGGCATTATCGAAGGTAAGTAACTTGTTCGACTGTGCAATATCCCACCCAAAGGAGTCTGTTGTCTACAGTTATCTCAGCCCTTTGTGTTAGGTTTGAATCAATTTTGAAAGCAACTTTTAAGCGTCTTTCAGACCAGCTGAACAAAATAGAATACATTTTGGTGGTTTCTACCACTTGCACTACCACTGGTGACTCTCCTATTGGTCTCGAGGGCACACCTCCAGTTCCCCCTGTGGCAGGCACAAAGGGCTCTGTTTTGTCTCTAGATCTTCAGCAGATGGGTTATGACAACTCTAACAGCCCTTCTTTCCTGTTGCCTCCTGCTCCCAGCTGCCCTGCTGTTAAACCCCATTTAATTGCTCTAGAGAACGCCCCTGTTAGCTTTGGGTGTAATTCTACTCAGCAGGCTCCGTGTAAGGATAATTGCCTTTTGAAGCTAGATTTATTGAGCCTACCCCCTCTGATTGTCCAAGTGTTATAGTCCTGGCCAATGTACCAAAATTAAAATTTGTTCACAAGGAGACAAGTGAACAGTTGATATGTAAGTAATTACACTGGGATTCGGATTCAACATTGCACAAAGCAACCAAATATTAAGGGCTAGAAGAGTGGAATGGGTTAGACCGTCCCCTAAGTGTCTAAATGGGGGGCTGTGTTTGTTATTAATTTTAGAACTCCACGGATGAATCAAGAAGCTTGTTAGCTAGGCCTCGTTTCTCATTATCTGAGTGCTCACAAATCGTACCCTTGCCATTGGGTTATTTTTATAAACCCTCTTACATTTCATTTCCTTTACATTCTGGTGATTTTGTTCCTCCTGGTCCTGGGTTGGGCTTGTCTACACCAGTAAATAGCTCTAGCACCTTGCCTCTTTCAAAAAGGTTTGAGGTACTGATGGGTTATCAGGGGTTGATTGGCTTATAAATGTGCCTGAGGACAAGTGACCCTCAAGTGAAAAAGGTGCAACTGGTATGGATTTAGGAAAGGTAGAAAATCTTACGACCCAGGGTTCTGAACTAGCTTCCTATCTTGGAGTGTTACAGGGACTCATGGTAAGCTTTCTTAGCCAGATTAGGTTTCTCTGATGGGTAAATACGAGTTTGTTATCATGCAGGAAACCGGGTCTTACTACCTCTATTCAGTGGAACAGGGTTTTCTGCTACTCCATACCTGCGGTTCCCTCAAATTCTAGGCGTCAAAAAGGTGACATCAGTTCAATTTGTCCCATAAGATTTTAGCACCTCAGTCATTCAAGTGCTACAAGTAATTAATTTACGAAGGTTTTATTTTTTATAGTTAATTTTTATAATGATGATTTTACAAGTACTGTCAATAAGAATTTTGTAACCCTTTTAAAGATATTTGATAATGTTACCACCAGGTATAATTTACTGTCAGAAATGGGGTCTCTTGTTGGCAGTGTTTTGCACCGTGTTTAAGTAGGGACCCCCACTCTAGTCAGTGTAAGTAAGTTACACATATAAGATAACCCCTGCTCACCCCCTAGGTTGGTTGGCACAGAGCAGTCAGGAGTATCCCAGAAGCAATATGTAAAGTGTTGGTATAAACACACACACACACACAGCAACACAGCGAAAACAGAACAAAAGGACTCCACACAAGCTTAGAAAAATAGTTAATATGTATCTTAATCAAATAAGACCAAAACGACCAAAATCCAACGTATACAAATCAAGATATGAACTGTCAAAGATTAAATAAAGTTGTAGGGTTCTATTCACAAAAGTAATCTGAGAAAAAATCCTAACTTTACTACTTTCGGTATTCACAAAGGGTATTTAGGATTAGTGAAGCTAGGAGTCCTAACTTTACTACTCCTACATACCCTTTGTGAATACCTAAAGCCGTAAAGTTAGGATTTTATCTCAGTTAAACTTATTTTTGGTCTTAAAATCCTAACTTTACGACTTTCGATATACACAAAGGGCATTTAGGAGTAGTAAAGTTAGGAATCCTAACTTTACTACTCCTAAATGCCCTTTGTGAATACCGAAAGTCATAAAGTTAGGATTTTGTCTCAGTTAAACTTAAGTTTTGGTCTTAAAATACTAACTTTAGGACTTTCGGTATTCACAAAGGGCATTTAGGAGTAGTAAAGTTAGGATTCCTAACTTTACTACTCTTAAATGTCCTTTGTGAATACCGAAAGTCATTAAGTTAGGATTTTGTCTCAGATTACTTTTGTGAATCTGCCCATAGTTCTTAAAAATCAATGGTTGCGCTTGATCAGGACAAAGTACCTTAGTTGCATCAAAAAATCAAAGACGATGCAAGGCGCAGAGGAAGTGAGGCATAGAAAAAGCAGGTTAAGAATTGGTTCCTTACTGCTACAGGGAAGGTGATGTTTTGGTTCCTTAAAGCTACAGGGAAATTGAGGCGTCATTTTCAGGCACAATGCCTTGGTTCCTTACTGGGCTGCGGTGTCAGTGAAGAAATTGGTGCCCAGGGAGTATGCGTCAAACGTCACATCTTGCTGCATTGATTCTACAGTGTTGAAGCAGGCGGTGCTTCAGAGTTGGGACAATGCGTCAGACTTCGGTGATGCGGTGCTCGAGACTCAAGTATCAGCAGTTCTTCAGTGGCACTGTGACAAAAAGCTGGGGCCTGCATTGTAAGCCGAGGTCGTTGTGTCAAGCGGGGACCACGCTCCGGTGCAGGCAGCGGTGATATGTCAACTTTTGGCAGTGCTGCCCCGGTTCCTGAACAATGCTTGGGGTCGATGCATGGATTTTCTTTTTGTATTCACAGAACTCATTTCCAAGGGCAGAGGAAGTGAATTTGGCAACATTTGGCCGAGTAGGACTAACATCAGCAGAGTCCAGGTGAGTGCAGGTGAACTCTTTAATGGCCCTGAGACTTCTTAACAGGAGGCAAGCTCAACTCAAGTCCTTGGAGCACATTGGAAGCAGGATGTAGAAAGCAAAGTCCATTACTTTTGCTCCCAGGACAGAATCAACAAGCAGCAGGCCAACAACCCAAAGCAAACAGCAGAGTGGCAGTCCCTCCTGACAGTAATCCAGCTCTTCTTTCTGGTAGAATGTCCTCAACCCAGAAGTGTTCTGAGTATATGGTGTCACAGGTCCAGTACTAATGCCCATTTCAGCCTTTGAGGTAGGCAAATTTCAAAGAAAATACTTTGTATTGCACAAGACCCTGCCCGTCCTTTGCCTGGCTCCAGACACACTACATGGGGTGGAGACTACTTTGCACGAGGACAGGCACAGCCCTATTCAGATATCAGCATCAACTCCTCCCACCACTGTAGCTCAGGAAGACCCATCAGCCAGGTGATGGACCATCAGGATATGCAGGAAACAGCTCAACTCCCTTTGTATGACCGTCTAGAGTAAACGCACAAACAGCCCAACTGTCATCTTGACTCACACTTGTATTCAGAGGCAAGCAGCAGCACAGAATGGTTAAGGTAAGAAAAGGCCAAGTTTCTAAAAGTGGCATTTTAAGACCTACAATTTAAAAACCAACTTCACTAACAGATGTATTTTTAAAGTATGAGTTCAGATACCCCAAACTCTAATTTTCTATCAGCTTCCAATTGGAAGATAAACTTGTAAGATGTTACAAGGCAGCTCCAATGCTAACCTATGGGAGAGATTGACCTTGCTGTAATGAAAAACTAAATTAGCAGTATTTCACTACCAGGACATGTAAAACGCAACAGTATATGTACTACCTTTTAAATACACTGCACCCTGCCCATTGGGATTCCTAGGACCTGCCTTAGGGGTAATAAAAGGGATGGGTTGGGCCTGGCAAGTGGGTGCACTTGCAAGATCGAAATGGCAGTTTAAAACTGCACTCACAGACACTGCAGTGGCAGGCCTGAGACATGTTTTCAAGGCTACACATGTGGGTGACACAATCAGTGCTGAAGGTCCACTTGTAGCATTTGATTTACAGGCCCTGGGCACACATGGTACCCTGTAGTAGGGACTTACCACTAAATCAAATAGGCCAATCATGGAGAAACTAATTACGATTACATTTTAGACAGGGAGCACTTGCACTTTAGCACTGGTCAGCAGTGGTAAACTGCCCAGAATCCTAACAACAGCAAAACAACGAAATGCAGCACACATTCAAATACATGGGGACAGAGGCAAAAAGACAGGGGAAACCACACCAAAAGATGCCAGGTCTAACACTTACCTTTGTCTAACTAAGGTAATTGTATGTGGTGATTCTAATGCTAAATCTAATGATTGTATTAACAAGCTAGTTACCAATTGTTATGATGCTATCTTTGTGCAGGGCTCTTCTGATCGCAGGGGTGTTGAGTTAGATCGCTACATTCTAGCCCAGTATACTATTAACATCCATGAGGTCTACCGTAATAGTGAGCATAGGACTCCCACCCTCCATGGAAGACGTTGTACTTCCATAATTGATTGTCACTCGGGGGATATTCCAGAGACTGGTGAAGTGTGAGACATTCATTGTTAGGGATGGGGATCATAACCCTCAGGACCGTGTGCATGTTTCAGAGGATATAGCTATTTATGCTGTATCCCAACATAATGGGCTCAAACTAGCCTGGCGTTTGACCAATCCTAATAAGTTTTGGGCAGATTAATTAAAACTAATATGGATAATTTGATGGCATGTCTGCATGATAACATTACTTTGGGAAGTTTAGGTCTCCAGTTTATGGTACTGTGTAGATTATTAGGAAACCATTACTCAAGCCTGCATGCAGACTAGCCTAGGCATCGCATCGCTGGTTTGGCAGCCCTTGTTTACGTGCAAACAGGAATTTGCTCACGGTTTTGTCCTCTGTACCAAAGAATCCCATCGAAATTTCAAAGGTACATGCTGCATATAGAGTGGCTCTGTCAAAAAGGAAATGTGAAATCCATCGAGATAATTGGAATTGTTTAACTGCAGGCTTCCACTCTTAAGAATTCTTATATGTTTTGGAAAGTGGTTAATGCCCTGAGAGTACAGCAGAACTCAGTTTCCTTCTTGAGTAGACATATCACTTGAGATCAGTGGGTAAATCATCTCAGTACTTTTTACTGCTGATTCCAAGTATTAGCACCACCATTGCCTTTTTTAAGTATTAATGAGGTAACTAGTAGGTTGTGTTTTACAGTTGATAGTTTGCTATCGCTCTTAACCAGAGTTCTTCCAGTAAAGCTCCTGGACCAGTTGAGGTACCAATTGATGTTTTCAAGTGTAGGTTTGAGGTTTGGCCCCATTAATTGACACATCTAGGACTCTGCCTCCATTTTAATCAAGTTCGGTAATTGTCCTTGTTATTAAAAAAGGATGATGCTCTGAGCCCAAATGTTATAGACCTATTAGCTTAATTGATTTAACAGTTACAATTTTAGGGAGGGTAATTGTAAGATCCCAAATTGCAGCTGAAAGGATCACGCAGAGGCAGGTTCAGTGGAACAACTTCAGGTTTATTTCCAAGTAACAGGGACCCATCCAGGCCCCAGCCAGCTCATCCAACAGCTCCAGCTCATTTGAAGAAACACAATAATATCACCTGGGAGACCAGACCCAGCTTACAGTCTCTCGTAACCAAGGCAACATGACATCAGAAGTACACAGGCTTCAGATGCAGCTTAGGATGCCACACACCTTCCCCCGTTAACAAAAAGAAAAGAAAAGCAAAGAAACAGGAGAGGAAGAGAGAGAAGGAAAGGTAAAAGAAAGACCCAAAAGAATGAAAAGTGCTCAAACATGAGAAGTCTTCAAGACACAAAATCCTTAAGATAGCTTGGCCTCCTAACAATCCTAGAGGACAAGCGAGGAGATGCAACAGAAGTATTATTAGCATTCTCACTGACCACAGAACCTTCACCACATCCAGCCACTTTACAAACTGAGACCCTATTGAAATTCCAAATCCTGTGATCCTGAGTTTTAACAGCATTTTTAAAAACCTTTATAACCCGCATGGGTTTGGAAAATATAACCTTGGTACCAGGTTGCTTAATGACAACCAAATAAGTAGACATGTGGTACCCCTGAGACCATAAATCAAACTATTACTTTAGCCACATTAGTACTGTTTATTTACTAATGGCATTTAAATAATTTCTGATGTATTTTGTTTTTCGTTTTTAAACGCTCCTTAAACCAAACTTCTCTTGAAAACAACCATATAGATTATATCACCCATATGGCGTGATATTACAATACTTGTGCAAATAAAATACAAAACATTAAAGGAAAAAGCAATTTACATTCTTATTCACATCACAAAAACTATACATATTTACATATATTTCGTGTACATTGAATTTGTCCTACAGCTTTTTGCTAAGTTGCTGGAACCTTTCTTAATTGGGTTCTCTGCTACAGCTTTACTAAAGGTCTGTTAGGGCATCTGATTAGGTTGCAGAGCGGACGAGGGGGGCTCTGCCACCAGCGCAGTGGAAAGGACGGCTGTAAGAGAGCCTGAAGTGTTCTTATGGGGCGGTACAAGTATTTCTTCACAGGAGTGCAGTTCTTCAGTTCGACATTTACAAAACTGGAGATTTGACCCCGTTTCAAGATTCTAAGCAAAGGAAAGAGGATAGAACTGACAGAAATTCCCCAACCACAAAGGGAAGAAGGTATAGGCACACTGTCCTACGCACAACATATATTGCCCTGATGAAGACCTTCATTTGAGAAATAGAGGTCAAGTACAGAAGGTCGAAACGCGCTGGCACTCTTCAAAATTACCCTTTTTGTGAGGATCAGAGGACATAAAGACTTAGAATATACATCTAATACAGTTAATGTGTGGAACCCACATCTAACTGTTGAATAAAGGATACAAATAGAACTAAGATTGTCCCTGCCCCATAACAGACCTTTAGTAAAGCTGTAGCAGAGAACCCAATTAAGAAAGGTTCCAGCAAATTAGCAAGAAGCTGTAGGTCGAATTCAATGTACACAAAATATATGTAAATATGTATAGTTTTTGTGATGTGAATAAGAATGTATATTTCTTTTTCCTTTAATGTTTTGTATTGTATTTGCACAAGTATAGTAATATCACGCTGTGTGGGTAATATAATCTATATGGTTGTTTTCAAGAGAGGTTTGGTTTAAGGAGCGTTTAAAAACGAAAAACAAAATACATAAGAAATGTTTTAAATGCCATTAGTAAATAAAGAGAACTAATGTGGCTAAAGTAATAGTTTTATTTATGGTCTCGGGGTGCCACATGTCTATTTATTTACGTTGATTCTTTCCTCTGTAGTCCTTAACAGAATCACTCCCCTTTTCTTTGGAATTCATTAATGACAACCAAGTCACCAAGCATGACCACGGTCTCTTTGGACGATTTCTTGGAGTCAAAATTAATTTTTCTGGATAAAGACTTGGCTTCCTCTCTCTTACGCCAGTCGGGAGACACCTCAGATTAAGAGCGAGAGGCAGCCTCCTCTCGATGTCTGACTCAAGGTGGCTCTACCAAAGTACAAGGAGACCTACCCCTAAAGAGGACAAAAGGTGACTTCCCAGTCATGCTGTGAGGTGTAAGCCTATAATTCTCAACCTTTCTGAGAACCTCCTCCTTCAAGTTGAGACCAGAGCTTTTCGCCCAAGAGATGGTCTCCTTCAACACCCTATAGATCCTTTCTACCATTCCATTGGTTTCTGGGTGGTAAAGGCAACACTTCTTGTGCTTGATGCCATGATTTTTAATAAAAGCCTCCATTTCTCGTGAGACCAACTGCACCCCATTATCAGTGAGAATGACTTCAGGGTAACCCTCTTTGGCCATGAGGGATTCTAAAAGTTTGATGACAGACACAGTCTCAATGTTAGATGTAAAACAAACTTCAGGCCACCTGTAAAATAGATCCATAAGCACCAAGATAAAAACCTGCTGGCCATTGGTATGCACTGGACCCAATATGTCTAACGCCACTTCTTTCCAGGGACCACGAGGAAGCTCCCTGATCACCATTGGTTGGACCCTTGTGAGCTTAGACTATTCACTGGAGGCACACACCATGTAGTCCCTCACAACTCTCTCCACATGCAGATCCATACCCAGCCACCAATAAGAGGATCGCAGCCTCTAATTGGTTTTTGACATGCCTGAATGTGACCTGTGAGCCGACTCAATGAAAGGTTGATGAAGTTTAAGAGGCGAAATGAGTCTCATTCCATGTAGTAGCACACCATCACAAGCCGCTAACTCATCCTTCAGACCCCAATATTTGGCAGCTTAGTTGGATGCCTGTTTTTTTTAATGCCATCCCTTGTGAATGAGAGACAACACCTCCGAGAGAACTGGATCAGAAAATAGCTCAAGGCGCCATTGTTGCTCTGTAATGATCCCTTCACCAACCACACACATGCGAAGATCAAGTCCTCATAATCCTCATCAAGAAAATCACCATCACACTCACTTTCTCCTACCAACCTCGAAAAAGTATCAGCAATGCTGTTGTCTACTCCTGGAATATACTTGATATCAAAATCATATTCTTGGAGTGCTATGGTCCATTTTGTTATCCTACCAGAAATGAGGTCAATACTTTTTTTAGAGAAAGTCTCACAGAGAGGCTTGTGATCAGTTTTTTAACAGGAATTTGGTTCCACGCAAAAATTTCTTTAACTTCTTAATGGCCAAAATACACTGCCAATGCCTCTTATTCAATAACGGAGTAGCGAGACTCTGCATCTTTGAGCCCCCGAGAGAGAAACATGTTGTTTCAACACCCCCTTCACCTTCCTGTTGGAGAACAGCTCCCAAACCTTTAAGACTTGCGTCTGTTGTGACAATGGACGTTCTGGAGGGGTCAAAACTTTTAAGCTTGGGGGTATCACTGAGTTTTCTCTTGTGTAAGTCAAACTCCAGATCAAACTCTTTAGATCAAATGAAATCCATACCCTTCCTCAAGAGAGCCCTCATGTGACTACCTCTCTCTGCAAAGTTTTAAATGAATTTATTATAATACTCAATATTTTCTAAGAATTTAAGGAGCTCCTCTCTACAGGAAGGAGCAGACATGCGGGTAATAGTGTCAAACAAATTGGACTTGGGGGCTATCCCCTCACTTGAGAAGGTGTGTCCCAAGTAGGGAATGGAGGACGTGCCAAACTGACACTTCTCAGCTTTGATAGTGAGAATGGCATCATTCAATCTTCCCAAAACAACATTAAGGCGGTCATTGTGCTTTTTGTGATCCTTCCCAAATACCAGAATGTCATCTTGGTAGACACAAACCCCTTTACAACCTTTGAGTACTTTATCCATTACGCGCTGAAATACGGATGCCGCAGACACAAGGTAAAACAGCATCCTTACAAATCTAAATGTCCAAAAAGTCAGTATAAAGGCTGTATAGTCCCATAAAGCTTCAGCCAGCTCTATCTGATGGTAAGCTAAAGCTAAGTCAATGATGCTAAAACGTTGGCTCCCCCAAGCAAAAGCAACAGCTCAGAGATATTTGGGAGAGGATAATGATCCACTACAATGCATTTGTTCAATTGCCTCATGTCTACACACAGATGGAGGGACCCGTTGGCCTTGCGAGCAGCTACAACAGGGGCCAACCAATCAGTCCCTTTGACTTCCTCGATGATTCCTCCTTGCTTGAGTTTGTCCAATTCCTTACTCATTTCAGCCCTCACTACCAAGGGAACACTCCTAACTTTGCAGCATGAGGGCTGAGAGTCAGGGCAGGGATGTATTTAAAGCTTGAAGTCCTTAAGGCACCCAAGTTCATCCCTAAACTTTGTTTGCCTGCCGTTGCCACATCAAGATCAGCTCCAACACTCTGTTTAACTGCAGTTGCCACATCAAGACTAGCTCCAACAACCACTGCATTCACCTCATCCTTAACCTTAATGGTAAATTTGCTACTCGGTCGAGCATGACCCCCAGATCCCCCTGGTGGAACCAGCTGATGATGCTGTTTCCCTTTTCCGAGACGTAGATCTTGCCAGAAGTGTAACGATTCTTATATTCAATGAGTCCCACAAAGGAGCCACGCAGTGGAATGGGGTCACCACCATAGGCCGAAGGACGAATGCCCGGTTTCAGCAGAACTGTCTTGTTAGCCAACTTGTTTTGATAAAAGACCCTTGAAACTATGGTGATTTTGGCACTTGAGTCGAACAAAACCTTGGTGGATTCACCTTCAACTAAGATGTCATCTATTGAGCAAACCCTGGGTGTCAGGATCCCCTATTTGAACTCAAGAAATTAGGTACAGACCTTTGCGAAACCAGAGTTTAAGAAGCCATTATGGAAGCGACGAAATCCATGCTGGAAATCCTCTCTTCAGACTGTTTTGCTCAATCTGCAGCGTTCTGCCATGTTTAAGAAACAGTTGGCCGTTCCCACTTATCAGTAGTGGTTAGCGGTCTAGCTGTTTTTCTCTTTTGTTGAGGTGCGCTGTAATGCGCATGCGCGGCTTTCGCACGGTGCACTTCAACTGCGGAATTATCCTGACAGGAGTTCACCCGTGTGCTCTCCTGTGAGAAAAAACATATTTCTTCGCAGAATATTGGGAGGTAACGGCCAGCGTTACTTCATTATTGAGGGAAGTAGGAGTGTTTGCCATTCTGTGAATTTAGAGAATGTTATAATTAATTTTGACAATTTTTCTTCAGAGTTCGAGAATTCTTGACAAGGCAATTCAGTATTCTTCGTCTTTCAAGGTCAGAGAGATATCAAGTCCTAGAGCTACTTCGGTGAAGAGAATGGCTCAGAATTTCCAAGTAAGCGTGTTTTATATTGTTTATTGCCGGCTCACTGTGACACGAGCCTCAGAGTTCACGAATAATTGCTAAACTCGCAGTGACTCATCGGCGTCTGGATTTCAAGGGGTGCCTTGGAGAGTTAAAAAACTGCAGTAAATTCTTTATGACAAAATATAGAGAAGAGTGCCATATTCTGAGGATATTGTTTTACTGTTTATCAAGGCAGAATAAGTTGAGTGGAGTTTCAACAAGAGTCTAAGACTTGCAGATTACCAAATTGTATATCTTCAAAAGACTATCTGTAAATGGAAAGACTGATATCTTCCCAGTGAAGAATTATGGCTTACACAAATGACTATCGTTAAAATATTTTTATATTCAAACGAAAAGGTCATTTTGAACTGACGGTGTCAGAGGTTCTTCCAGCTGATTAGATACTACAATTTGTTCCATAGACAAGACATGATGGAGAGTAGCTAGCTTCTTATAACACCCTGGTAAGAGAATTACAGTGAGAGAGTCTATAAGAAGATTTAGCGTCAGAGTAGGAAGTATAATATTGTCTTTTCCTTTTCAGAGTTCCCATTGAAGTAGGAGCCAGTGCCTGAGGTGTATCTCTCTTTGTTTTGTCTTCCACTTCCCCTTTCCCCCAAGCTAAGTGCAGAGTCAGTGATTACAAATTGTCTCTGGGCTTGGTAAGTGGGAGCTGGGGTAAGGTAATCTGTTCCTGAGGGGGCCGCATCAAAGAGTATCCTTTGACAGTTTTGACACTGGGTTTCTTTCCAGACTGTACTTGTACCACAATCTGACCACAGACAAAGTCTTCCTCAGGGATCTCAGCCTCCACACATTTGATGTTAGAAGCGGGGCTCTTAAATTTGTAGACAGTGGAGAGATGACAGTTCTTCTTACATTTTCAACATATGACATTTAATACTGGACATTTTTTATCGTTAACTAAATGGACTACTTTGTCACACCTGTAGCATTTGCCTACAAAAGGTTTACTTTTGGTCTTAGAAATATTGCTAGGTTTAGAAGTACTTTTAGATTCTTCATGAACAACTGGAACTGAAGTTTGCTTATCCTTTTTCAAAGTGTCAACACACTGAGAGAGTGCTCAACCCTCTTCGCTACCTCAATTACCTCGTCAAGAGGTGGTTCATCCCTCAACCAGAGTTCTTCACGAATCTTCTCAATATTGCACCCAAACATAAACTGGTCTCTGATCCTTTCATCAAGCAAAGCAGCGAATTTGCAAGATGAAGCAAGTTTCCTAGGTTGAGTGATGTAGCTTTCAACACTCTCATAATCATTTTGCATCCTTTTTGCGAATTGGTACCTCTCTAGTATGGTGCTGACTCTAGAAAGATAGTGTTTATCAAGTTTTTTTCATGCATATCTCAAGCTCATTTAAATCATTTAAATCTGTACTCTCCGCATCAGTAAGTTCGAAAAGGGGATCGAAAACGTCTTGTCCTTCCGACCCTAAACAAAGAAGCAAAAGAGAAGATCTTTGCTCAGCACTAAGGCTAACTCCACATACCCTTGCATACCGCTCAAACACTTTTTTCCATTTTTGCCACTTTATGGGTGACTCACCAGAAGACATCAAAAAGAAAGGAGGCGCTGTTACATTTTGCTTGGTTAAGTATACATTTAAGTAGACAGTGAAAACGTAACGTAAACAAATATCCTAGAGTACACAATTGTAAAGCAAAACAACAGTTTCAATGTGTATGAATGAAACACATAAAAGATGACAACGTGTTATTGAATATGCGTGTAACACAGTTGTGGGTAGTTGTAGCTCGCAAGAATCTGGCAATCTATGTGTATGTTTCACAGCAGATGTGGCACACTGAGGTGATTTTGTCGTCAATTGTAGCACAATTCATTTAATATGCCCCAAGCATTACCTCCTTAAAATGTGTGTGTGTCACAGAAGAGGCACACACCTTTTGGTTAAATAAATAATTAGTGTGTGTGTGTGTGTCACAGATGTGGCACACAACGTAAGACAATGCAACAAATCAATTACTTGTGTGCGTGTCACAGAAGTACTTGGCAATAAACAACCTAGGCAATCATAACTAAAATGTAACGATAGACACGAAAATATTAAAAGAGAAAGAGCTACCAGTAGATTCAGATTCTGATATTTATTAACATATATATTAAAAAAAAGAACATGAATGGCATATACATGAAAAATTCTTCAAAGAAATGTCTAATCACTGTACATAAAATAACATTTGTTTATAATAAAAAAAAATATACAATACAAACACACAAATATTAACTAATCAAAAAGTTAATTCATAAAATAGGGAGTGGCAAATTAGTTCTCGACGCGCGTTTCGGCGACCAGCGCCTTCTTCTGGAGGAGGCACGTGTTTTCTATAAAAGAATTCATGAGAGAAATACACAAAGATATACACAATTCTTAAAAAGTATCATTACTATATACACAGACAAAACTGTTAACAGGTAGCTTCATTTAATTCTCTTATTTTGTGGCCATTTTCAATGGTAAACAATTCATTTCCTTGTACATCTCCAAATAAAGACTTAAGAGGGGGTTGTGTCACAGAAGTGGCATGCAAGGCAAAACCAGAGGCACCTTTGAAATATGTGCGTGTCACAGAGGTGGTACGCAGTTTTTTCATTAAATAAATAATTTGTGTGTGTGTGACACACAACGAAGGACAAAGTAAACCATCAATTACTTGTTACAGAAGTGGCACGCAAGGTAAAACGAGAGGCATCCTTGGCAAAGAAAGATGGTGGCACATTGCGTGACCTACGTGCTGCCGCAGGTCAAAGGTTCCTGGTGAAGCGCAGCGCACAAAGCCCAGAACGTGTGGAACAGATGCCCAACAAAGGGGATGCTCAGAGAAGGAAGAGAGAAGGTTGAAGATCCGAACGTGGTAGTAAAGCTCCAAACCACGGCTGGGCTCGCGACGGCCCACGAGGTAGGAGCCGGCAGTTGAATAGTTCTTTCCTTTTAAAACCAAGAGCAAAGTCCATTCTGGCGAGAGTCATACTGGCCCACAAACATTATAAATATAGATCAAATAGGCACAATGCATGTAGTTAAAAAGGGTTGAGAGTTAACAGCTGGAAAACAACGAAGCAAAGAACAGGAGCAAAACTGTAGTGTGAATTTGTCCAAGCAGACCCCAACAAAGTAACTAGGGACTGGGGTGTAAATCTCAATAGTTGAAAAGCATAGAAGGGTGTGTAGGTGAGACCTATCACCCTTATATAAAAGAAGGATTCCAGTTCTGTTCACTACCTATAAACAGGGAAAGTAGTAGAAAGCAGCTGAGGGGTGTTGAGTTCTTCCTCTTGCCTTTCAGCTGCCGACTACGCCAGTGTAAGATCCCAAATTACTGCTGAAAGGATCAGGCAGAGGAAGGGTCAGTGGAACACCTTCAGGTTTATTTCCAAGCAAGAAGAATCCATCCAGGCTCCAGCCAGCTCATCCAACAGCTCCTGCTCATTTGAAGAAACACAATACTATCACCTGGGAGACCAGGACCCGGCTTAGAATCTCTCGTAACCAAGGCAGCATTACATCAGAAGTACGCAGGCTTCAAGTGCAGCTTAGGATGCCCAGTAATTTTTAACAGAATTCAGGATTGAGCGATTGTTTATAACATCATGTCTCCCTTCCAATATGGGTTTAGAGAAAGTCTAGGCACATTGGAAAGCTGCTTAAATTTGCATTTGTGATAGACAAATATACCAATGCAAGGCGCAGTCCTCTATACCTAGCCTTTATGGACTTGTCCTCGGCGTTTGACAAGGTCAACCAAGCCAAGTTGTGGGTGCTCTTGCTAGAGATGGGTTTAGATGCAACACTTGTTCACTTTCTATCGTCTACATCAGAACTTGACGGCCAGGGTCATATTTGGATCCAACGAGGAACTCTGGCCATTTTATATTGCATTGTGGAGTCAGGCAAGGGCATGTCTATAGTAATGTTTTTATAATATTATAATTCTCAGACATTAAAAATATGGTCTGAGATTTAATACACTTGCACACTTGTAGCCCCCTGTCAGGATTGGGCAGAACTTGCTTTCAACCCCGCTATACAACTCTCCTAAGAGAACAAGGAATATTTGCCACTCAGTTTGCTGGAGACTTTTGGTAGCCAGGTTCAGGGCTAAGATGTTTGGAACCACCCCAGGTGCCATTGAAACGCTTGGTCAGTTAGCGTTCTAGCGTTCTGACCAGATTGCAAGTCCAGGTGCAATTTGGTGTGCGTGTATTCTAACTGCCGTGCACTTCAACCATTCTTTTCTGAGAGACGGCGGCGTTGTTACCGTGCTCTCTGTATTCCGCTTTGCTTGCAGAGTTATTTGGTTATTTCAGTTCTCTCTGCATTGTTCCACTTAGAGAGAGAGACTAGGCGGCTTCCGTTTGTCAGCTGTACAGCGGGGGCAGTGTAATTCTGGAGTTCCGGTTTCTTCCTCGCATCTCCGTTTGAAGTTCCTGTGAAGTCGGCAGGTAGCAGAGGACGATAGAGTTTGGTATTCTTCCCGCAATATATCTGTCCAGCTTTTCCATGCGGTAAGAACTTTCCTTGGCATTCCTTTTGAGCTGCAGATGGTAGAGCTTCTCTTCACAGCCTTCCTGGAAGCAGTAAGTCAAGTTAATTTGTAGCTAGCTTCCAGAGTACCAAGTCCAGCTTCTGGTATTGGACGCTATTGGCAAAGGGACTTATAGTGTGTAGAGTTCACTACTGGACAGTCCTTCATGCTTGTGAGCGCTCTCCTTTCTGATATTGCAAACTTGAGCGCTATTCATAGGATTAAAAGACCGTCATTCTTGTGAGCGCTCTCTTTTCAGACATTGTGAATTAGAGAGCAATTCACAGGGTTAATTCCCAGCATCATTCTTCTTCAAGAGTCACAGTGAATTTTCAGTTGGCAGTCTACCCCAGTTCATGACTCACGTAGCAGGTTCCAGTATGTAGATAAAAATATATATATATTTTTGCTTACCACCTTTAATGTTCTGCTACAACGAAACTCCATAGAGACTTCTTTATTCAAGGCTTCTGATTGACCAGTACAAGTGTTAACTGCAAATTCCAGGGTCTATTAATCCCAGAGAGAGGCTAAGTTTCACACTCAGACAGGTAATGATTAAAGGGAGAATAAGTAATATAAGGTTCTAGTCTAGGGTTGCCAGAACTTAGTAATTGTATGTTTACTTTTTCAGGTGAAGCGTTCATCTCCGAAGAAGAGAGGTGAAGACACCAGTGTGGCAGTATCTCTGTTTTTCTCTTCCACTTCCCCTTTCCCCCTCGCCTGTGAGACTAGGGAGATCTGGCTCAGCGGAGTAGGGGAGTTGGGAGATTGGCTTCATACCTCCTGCCAGACGCTCCGAAGGAATTCTGGAATTCCAGGTACTGAGTCTTGACAGATTGAAGTGCCCGCAGTTGCTTTCCGTCTGGGCGTCATGGCAGAAGGTTTAGATGTGAAAGCCTTGAGTTCCATTTTGGAAGGTTTACAGAAACAGTTGAGTGAGGAGGTTAGAAAATCCAATCAGGAAACTAGTTACTTACATCAACGCCTCAATGAACTCACTATTAGTCCCAGTCCCAATTTTGGGGGTCAGAAGTCTCAAACCTTTAGCCCTTCCCCTTCTTCCATGGAGCTTACAACTCAGGTAGTGCATGCAATGTCTCCTACCATTCCATTGGCCCCTCCAGAGAGATTCCTGGGAGACCCTAATAAGGCACAGGTTTTTGTCACTCAATGCACTTTGTATTTCTTGTGTAAGCCAATTATTTTTAAGGAAGACCAATCTAAAGTGGCGTTCATGCTGTCTTACCTGAGTGGAGATGCAGCGGCGTGGTCCATGTCCTTGGTGTCCACCAATGATCCTGTACTATATCATTTTGAAAATTTCAAGACAGAATTTTTACTAATTTTTGATCGGAGAACGATTTCTCAGTCGACCGTCAATGAGCTTTTGGACTTGAAGCAAGGGAACAGAGAGTTAGTGGCCTATCTTGCTGAGTTCAATAAACTTATTGTGGAAACAAAATGGCCAGAGGCCAAAAGAGCAGCCATTTTCTATCGTGGATTGAGGGACGAACTAAAGGACGGATTGGCTCAGAATCCCAAGAGGCCTACCGATGTATCTGAGTTGATTGATTTAGTTCTCCAAATTGATCAGAGACAATCAGAAAGACGTTCAGAGCGGCGAAAGGAAACTCGACCTATTCCTCCAAGATTTGACCGTATGCGTGCTGTAGTGGGGAAATTCAAGGAAGAAGTATCTGTAGAAGAACCAATGCAAATTGGAACAGTCCGAGATCCGCTCAGCAAGGAAAAAAGAGAAAAGAGACGAGTCGGGAAGTTGTGCATGTATTGCGGAGGTTCCGCCCATTTTGTCAAAGAGTGTCCTAGTCGACCTAAGACAGCGTCAATGGTAAAAGACAGGCTCCACCAGTAGACGGAGTTGCTCTGGTGGAAGCTGATTCGAAGTCAGCTCCCAATCCGCAATTTTTGGCTAATACCATGCGGCCTTTGGCCCCCCATCTCATTCTCTCAAGTAAAATCTCTTTGGGAAATACCAGATTTGCAACTGTTGCAATCATGATTGATTCCAGAGCTACGGGAAACTTCTGTGACATTTTGTTTGCCAGAAGATTGGGCATTCAGTTTGTTAAGAAGTCTAAACCTGAACCAGTACGAGCCATTGACGGAACTCCTCTATCTTCAGGTCCAATTTAATTTGATACTGAGGAGATTACCGTGTTAGGTCCTGGAGAGCATCGTAGTTTCATCAGTTTCAATCTAATTGATGCCCCGCAATTTCAACTGATTTTGGGTTTGCCTTGGCTCACTGAACACAACCCTAAGATTGATTGGGCCAAGCGAACTGTTGAGCTAAGTTCAAATTATTGTCTGGAACATTGTTTTCATTCACTTCACAAAGTTAGTGAACCATCTAAGTCTTATTGTTTGGCAAATTTACCTCAAATGATTTGTACTGTGGAAATTCCCGAAATACCCAAGGAATATCAAGATTTAAAGTCGGTTTTTGATGAAAAATTAGCACAAAAACTCCCTCCTCATCGGGAATACGATTGTAAGATCGAATTGGAGCCTGGTGCATCCTTGCCGAGTAGTCGGATATATTCCCTTTCTGAGTCTGAGAATCTGCATTTGAAAGAATATCTCGATCAGAATTTGGCTAACGGCTTCATAAGACCATTGCAGTCCCCGGTGTCCTCTCCTCTTTTTTTTATTCCCAAGAAGGACAAGAGCTTGAGGTCTTGCATTGACTATAGGGCATTAAATCTGGTGACAAAGAAAAATCGTTACCCGTTGCCACTCATTTCCGAGCTTCTGGACCAGGTCAAGGATGCCCACATTTACACCAAATTAGATTTAAGAGGGGCCTACCACTTGGTGCGGATGGCAGAAGGGGATGAGTGGAAGACGGCGTTTCGGACGAGATTTGGTCTATTTGAGTACCAGGTTATGCCCTTTGGCTTATGCAATGCACCAGCTGCCTTCCAGCATTTTGTGAATTACATCTTGCTAGAGTTTTTGGACCGGTTCGCTGTGGTCTACATAGACGATATTCTTATTTTTTCCAAGACAATTGAAGAACATGTTCACCATGTAAGAGCCATCCTGAAATGTTTACTGGCAAATCAACTTTTTGTCAAGTTGGAGAAATGCGTTTTTCATTCGTCCAAAGTTGAATTTCTGGGTTTTATTCTTTCACCTCAGGGAGTTTCTAAGAAGGATTCAAAACTAAAGGCAAATAAGGATTGGCCTACTCCAAGATCTGTAAAAGAAATTCAAAGCTTTTTGGGTTTTGCTAATTTCTATCGACGTTTCATTCAAAACTTTTCTGAAAAGGTGAGTCCCATCACACGTTTGCTGAGGAAGAACGAAAAGTTTGTGTGGGGATCTGAAACTGAGGAGGCTTTTCAATTTCTAAAAAGAACTTTTATTTCAGCACCAATTTTATGGCATCCAGTCCCTAAAGAACCGTTTTTTGTGGAAGCAGATGCTTCCAATTTGGCCATTGGAGGAGTTCTGACGCAGCGCCACAAGAACACCGGACAGCTCCATCCAGTAGCTTATCATTCTCGAAAATTATCTCCGGCTCAGATCAATTACTCCATCGCTGACAGAGAATTATTAGCGGTAAAGGAAGCATTCCAAGAATGGCAACACTATTTATTGGGAGCCAGACATGTGGTCACGGTATTCACGGATCATCGAAATTTGCAGTTCCTGAAATCGGCTCGGACCTTGACCCCACGGCAACTCAGGTGGTCTCTTTTCTTTGCCGATTTTGATTTTGTATTGACTTACAAACCGGGAGTAGTAAATGGGAAAGCAGATGCGCTCTTGTGCTTGAATTTGGAAGAAGTTCCAGAAGTTAAGTCTGAAGTTAAGCCTGAAGAGTTTATCATTCCTAAAGAAAAGATTGTGGCAGTATCTGTGGTTGATGAGTTGGAAGAAAAAATGAAGGAAGAATTTCTGAATGGTGAATACTTGAATTGGGAATCTGAAGGTCCAGATTGATCTGTAAAGGATGGAAAACCGTATTTACATGAGAAAATATTTGTTCCAGGAGAAAAGCTACAAGAAGAGACTATTCGTTCGTTTCATGATCAACAGTTGGCTGGACACAAGGGAACAACGAAGACATTGGAGCTTTTGAAACAAATTTTTGATTGGCCTGGCATGGACGCTCAGGTTAGACAGTATGTTGCCACTTGTGAACAATGTTGAAAGGGAAAAGTCTTAGACAATCCCCACATGGTCTCCTCATGCCCTTGCCTGTTCCTCCTTATCCTTGGCACACTGTGTCCATGGATTTTATAGTGGATTTACCATCTAGTCAAGGGAATTCGGTCATTTGGGTGGTGGTGGATCAATTTACCAAGATGAGTCACTTTGTTCCTTTAAAGGGTCTCCCAACTGCTACGCAATTGGCTACTTTGTTTGTTCAACATGTAGTGAAATTGCATGGAATTCCTAAGGTGGTAATTTCAGATAGAGAACCACAATTCGTGTCTCGCTTCTGGAGGTCCTTTTTGAAAGGGTTGGGGGTAGATTCCCGTCTGTCCACCAGTTACCACCCAGAGACTGATGGTCAGACGGAGAGGGTGAATCAAGACCTTGAACAATATCTTCAATTGTACTTGATGGATCAAGAAGGAGAGTGGCCTTCTTTGCTTAGTACTGCTGAGTTTGCATACAATATTCAGTACACTCAGCTACAGGTTTCTCCCCTTTCTTTCTGAATTCTGGCAGACATCCCAATATGTTGGTAGGTCGGGTAGATGTAGATGTTCCGGTTGCAGGGGAGGTAGTACAGAAATTGCAACAGGCCTATCAGTTAGCTTTGGCGAATCTAGTTAAGACAAAGGCAGCTTACAAGAAGCAGGCAGACAAGAGTCGTAAGGAGGGACCAGTTTTTGAACCTGGGGATCAAGTTTGGGTCTCAACTCACCATATGCGATTGAGAGGAAACCGGAAGTTCCAGCCAAAATTTTTGGGTCCATATCCTGTGGTTTGATGAGTGTTAGGGTGAGTTTGCCTAAAACCTTAAAGATTCATCCAACCTTTCATGTGTCTTTGATCAGACGCTGCCCTCCAAATTTTCATAGGGTTCTTCCACCAGCTCCAATCCAAGTTCAATCTGTTGAGGAATTTGAAGTTAAAAGGATACTTCTAAGAGAGGTCAGGTATTTTATCTTGTGGACTGGAAGGGCTATGGTCCAGAGGAAAGATCCTGGGAACCCATTTCGAACATTCACACTCCAAGATTGGTAAGGCAGTTCCATAAGATTCATCCACAGAAACCTAGGGAGGG